>NC_143585.1:1490000-1854206 GCF_048544385.1 Mastigoproctus giganteus | reverse complement strand
AATCTTGTAATAACTGAGAGCAAAGTGGAGGAGAAATTGTTGAAGATAAACACAAGAAAGGCACCTGGGGTGGATGGGATCTATCCAGTTATATTAAAGGAGGCAGCAAAGGAGGTAAGCAAACCCTTAGCCATAATTATGAGAGCTTCCTTGGACTCAGGGGAGGTACCCATTGACTGGAGATGTGCAAATGTGACCCCAATTCACAAAGGGGGATCAAAGGCTGACACAAGTAATTATAGACCTGTGAGTTTAACTTCTGTTCCCGGAAAATTAATGGAGGCACTGGTGAAAGAAGCACTGCAGGATCATCTAGACAAGACTTCAGTTATAGCTAGGACACAGCATGGTTTTGTTAAGGGGAAGTCTTGCCTGACCAATTTGATTGGATACTATGATGCAGTCACAAAAGAACTGGATGCAGGGAATAACTTTGATATTATATATTTGGATCTTAGAAAGGCTTTTGATACTGTTGCACATGGAAGACTGCTGCACAAATTGGAGCAGTGTGGCATTGGAGGCAAATTGCTGCTATGGATAAGGGGATGGTTGAGTGGCAGAAGACAGAGAGTGGTAATCAATGGACACTGCTCATCGTGGACTAATGTTAATAGTGGAGTCCCTCAGGGTTCAGTATTGGGGCCTTTATTGTTTTCTGTATTTATAAATGATATTGATGATGGTATATCAGGCTTAATGTCCAAGTTTGCAGACGATACGAAGGTTGGCAGGGTTGTCAAGGACACTACTGACACTATGCTGCTGCAACAGGATTTGGAAAGGTTGAGCAGATGGGCTTCGAGGTGGCAAATGAAGTTTAACATTGACAAATGTAAAGTACTATATATGGGAAACAGCAACCCCAGAGCAACGTATCAACTCTGTGGTACTACACTGACAGTGGTAGAGAATGAAAGGGACCTGGGGGTGGTGGTGCAGGCAGATATGAAGTTCTCTGAGCAGTGCAGACGAGCTGCAAGAGTAGCTCATGGTGTATTGTCAATGATATATAGGAATTTTTCTAGCAGGGATAAGGAGGTGATTATTCCCTTGTATAAGGCAATGGTCAGGCCACACCTAGAGTACTGTATACAGGCCTGGAGGCCTCATTTCAGGAAGGATGTAGAGCTGCTGGAACGAGTACAGAGAAGGGCAACTAGATTGGTGAATGGGACAAAGGGGTTCTCTTACGAAGAAAGGCTTAAGTTTTGCAAATTACAGTGTCTGGAAACTAGGCACCAGCGGGGTGATCTGATAGAGGTGTACAAAGCCTTGAATGGTTTGAGCATGCTCAATCCTGATGGGATTCTTCCTCTAGCTCAGAAAAATCACCTGAGAGGGCATAAATTCAAATTGAGGAAAGACAGATGTAGGATAGATGTGCGGAAATTTGCCTTTAGCCAGCGGGTGGTTGGTGGGTGGAACAGACTTCCATCCCTTGTCGTGGAAGTTGATAGCCTAAACAAGTTTAAGGCTCAGCTGGACAGGTATTTCGAAGGAACAGAGGGGTGAAGTGGAAGTGGTTCTTTTTATTTATTTATGTTACTTTTTTTTTTTTTTTGGCTGATGCTGCATAAGCTTGCTTTCTTGCATCAAATGCCTCTACTAATGCTAATGCTAATGCTATTCCCTGCATCCAGTTCTTTTGTAACTGCATCATAGTATCCAATCAAGTTGGTCAGGCAAGACTTCCCCTTAAGAAAACCATGCTGTGTCCGAGCTATAACTGAAGTCTTGTCTAAATGATCCTGCAGTGCTTCTTTAACCAGTGCCTCCATTAATTTTCCTGGAACAGAAGTTAAGCTCACAGGTCTATAATTACTTGTGTCAGCCTTTGATCCTCCTTTGTGAATTGGGGTCACATTTGCACATTTCCAGTCTATGGGTACCTCCCCTGAGTCCAAGGAAGCTCTCATAATTATGGCTAAGGGTTTGCTTACTTCCTTTGCTGCCTCCTTTAATATAACTGGATAGATCCCATCCAACCCGGGTGCCTTTCTTCTGTTTATCTTCAACAGTTTCTCCTCCACTTTACTCTCAGTTATTTCAAGATTCTGTTGCTTACTGCTAGAGTTGAATACACCTCTGGCATTCCCCTCGCTGAATAACTCCTCATGTGTGAATGTCGATGCAAAATATTCATTTAGTTTGTTAGCTACCTGAGCAGGATCATCAACAGTTGACCCATCAATATCAAGTGGACCAATCTGATTCATCCCCTTCCTTCTAGAGTTTATATAAGTAAAGAACAAATAGTTACAAATAGAAAATTCAAAATGGGAAGCATTCAAAGAACTTATCTTGGAAGTTACTAGGCTTTACATACTAACTAAGAAATATTGTTCAAGGTTTAGGCCGAAATGGACGTCAGATGAAGTAATGAGAGATATGACAGAGAAGAAAAATGCATGGGATACATATAAATTAACATGTGACACAGACGCCTATGATAGATATCAGTTGATCTGTAACCAAGTTACAAAGGAGGTTAGGCAGGCGAAGGCAGATTATTTAAGGCTCAGCTGGACAGGTATTTCGAACGAACAGAGGGGTGAAGTGGAAGTGGTTATTTATTTATTTATTATTTTTTTTTTTTTTTGGCTGATGCTGCATAAGCTTGCTTTCTTGCATCAAATGCCTCTACTAATGCTAATGCTAATTATGAGAAATCTTTGGCAAAGGATGCAAATAAAAACAGCAAAGAGTTCTTTACTTATGTAAATTTGAGAAGGAAGGGGATGAATCAGATTGGGCCACTTGATATCCATGGTTCAACTGTTGATGATCCTGCTCAGGTAGCTAACAAACTAAATGAATATTTGCATCGACATGCACACATGAGGAGTTATTCAGCGAGGGGAATGCCAGAGGTGTATTCAGTTCTGGCAGTAAGCTAGATAATCTTGTAATAACTGAGAGTAAACTGGAGGAGAAATTGTTGAAGATAAACACAAGAAAGGCTAGAATGGGATCTATCCAGTTATATTAAAGGAGGCAGCAAAGGAAGTAAGCAAACCCTTAGCCATAATTAGGAGAGCTTCCTTGGGCTCAGGGGAGGTACCCATGGACTGGAGATATGCAAATGTGACCCCAATTTACAAAGGAGAATCAAAGACCGACACAAGTAATTATAGACCTGCCAGTTTAACTTCTGTTCCAGGAAAATTAATGGAGGTCGTGTTTAAAGAAGCACTGCAGGATCATCTAGACAAGAATTCAGTTATAGCTCAGAGAGACAGCATGGCTTTGTTAAGGGAAAGACTTGCCTGACCAATTTGATTGGATACTATGATCAGTCACAAAATAACTGGATGCAAGGAATAATTTTGATATTATACATTTGGATCTTAGAAAGGCTATTGATACTGTTGCACATGGAAGACTGCAGCAGAAATTGGAGCAGTGTGCCATTGGAGACAAATTGCTGCTACGGATAAAGGGATGGTTGAGTGGGAGAAGACAGAGTGTGGTAATCAATGGACACTGCTCATCGTGAACTAATGTTATTAGTGGAGTCCCTGATGGTTCAGTTTTGGGTTCATTATTGTTTTCTGTATTTATAAATGATATTGATGATGGTATATCAAGCTTAATATCCAAGTTTTCAGACGATACAAAGGTTGGCAGGGTTGCTACGGACACTACTGAGGCTATGCTGCTGCAACAGGATCTGGAAAGGCTGAGCAGATGGGCTGAGAGGTGGCAAATGAAGTTTAACATTGACAAATGTAAAGTACTACATATGGGAAACAGCAACTCCAGAGCAATGTATCAAGTGTGTGGTACAACACTGACAATGGTAGAGAATGAAAAGGACCTGGAGGTTATTGTGCAGGCAGATATGGAGTTCTCTGAGCAGTGCAGACGGGCTGCAAGATGTGTTGTCAATGGTGTCTTGTCAATGCTATACAGGAATTTTTCTAGCGGGGATAAGGAGGCGGTTATTCCCTTGTATAAGGCAATGGTCAGGCCACACCTTGAGTATTGTATAAAGGTCTGGAGGGCTCATTTCAAGAAAGATGTAGAGCTGCTGGAACGAGTACAGAGGAGGGCAACAAGATTAATGAATGGAACAAAGGTTTGCTCTTACGAAGAAAAGCTTAAGTTTTGCGAATAACAGTGTCTGGAGACTAGGCATCGGTGAAATGATCTGATAGAGGTGTATAAAGCCTTGAATGGTTTGAGCATGCTCAATGCCGATGGGATTCTTCCTCTTGCTCAGAATAATCACCTGAGAGGGCGTAAATTCAGATTGAGAAAAGACAGATGTAGGATAGATGTGCGGAAATTTGCCTTTAACCAGCAGGTGGTGGAAGGGACCTCCATCCTTTGTTGTGGGAGTTGATAGCTTAAATAAATTTAAGGCTCAGGTGGACAGGGTATTTCGAACGAACGGAAGGGTGAAATGGAAGTGCGTTGTTTTTTTTTTTTTTTTTTTGGGCTGACGCCGCGTAAGCTTGCTTTCTTGCATCATCATATGCCTCTACTAATGCAAATGCTAATGCTGTTCAGTTGATTGGGCCTGTTGTGTTACAAACTCGTCTTACAGAGCCGATTTACCTAGAATTTCTGGAAAAAGAACTTTCGCTACTATTGGAGCATGTTCCCTCGGCTACAGGGATCAGTATATACTTTCAACATGACGAAGCTCCTACCCGTTATACTCGTTTGGTGATACAATATCTAAATCGAACTGTCCCTAAATGATGGATCGGTCATGGTGGTTCCATTTATTGGCCACCAAGGTCTCCAGACCTTACTCTGTTAGATGTTTATTTGTGGGGACCGATGAAAAGTGCACTACCTGGAATAAGTAACGCTACCACGCCGACGGTACCGTTTTGAAAATGGTATGGGATAAAGATCTCAGCTATCCTCATACTATCCCTGTGAGACTGAGCAAAGAAAGAAATAGGTAGGAAAGTGGCACTAAGAGGGGAAGAGGAAAAGCTGCCGTAGAAGGATGAAAGGGATAGTTTACCTGACCTTCACATAGAGACTTAAAACTCAATTCTCCGATTAGGCAATGCCTCTCACCAGAATAGACTGTTATCACCCAATCGGGGTCTCACAGTGTTAACTAAATTCTTCCCGTCAGTGCCTTTTCTGACTATTTGGCCTTCATCAGTGGGCAAACAGGTACCCTGGTTGAAACAGACTTACTTTCCAATTCCCATATACTTCTACAATATCAAAACCCATAAAGCATTCTATGTGAGTTCTGATTCTTAGAACCAAATAGCTTTCTACATGGTAATAAAAAAAGTCATCCTCATCCACTCATGTTTATATACCTTCCAATCCAATAGGGTTACTTACTCTCACACTGACACCCTTCCTGGAAGGCCCAGTCCATGTGACCACCAAAGCAGCGGCCGCCTGGAGTTGGCTTGCCCTACCTCGATTCTAGGGTCGCCCACTCTTTCATGCTCCTTTTACTACCTATGGCTTTCAAAGCTCAGCCACCTGTCTGTATATTTTTTTTGTAAAAAAAAATCTGTCTGTATATTTTTTTTTTGTAAAAAAAAAATATACAGACAGATTTTTGGCCTCCCAATGGGCCTAAACATTAGTGGACTCATTGCCGAACTATACTTACACAAATTAGAAAAGATCCACCTTGATCCATTTATACCACAGATTATATATACCACACATTTATATTACGGAAGATATCTGGATGACATCCTAATCATCACAGATCACTTGACCATAAACAATATTCTACAGGTTTTTAATAACATCCATCAGAGACTAAAATTTGAATTAGAAACTGAAGCAGAATCCCACTCGTAAACTTCCTTAATTTTACCATACACAGATTAGACCAAAAACTAAATTTCAGCGTATATAGAAAACCCACTAATAAAGGGATGCTTCTGCACTTCCACAGTTACCATCCTCAACCATACAAAAAATCGGTCATACTGAACCAATTTCTAAATGCCTTTAAATATTCTTCCACCCAGATTTCTCTAACCACTGAAATAAACGAACTAACTAGAAGATTCTCAAATAGGGGTTACCCACTAACCTATATAAACAAAGTCAAAACAATAGCCCGTGATAAAATAAATAACAACAACCTCCCAACAAACATTGCAAAAAAATCCGACAAGACCAAAAAAAATATATTTCATCACCATTCAATATATCAAGCACTGGTACAATAAACTTAACCAAATATGCAAGGGAACCGACATGAAAATCATAGCAAAACCCATGAACAAATTATACACATTCTTCAGAAATCGACCATCAAATACCACATTGCAATCACAGCATGACCTAATATACAGTATACCATGCAAAAATTGTGACGCTGTCTACGTAGGATCCACCATGGGAGTGGCACAGCTTCGAGCAAAACAACACGAAGCTTCAGTGCGGGCGGGTCGTTCAAATGCATCGGACCTTTCGTTCCACGCCATAAATGAACGACATACATTCGGCTTCAATGAAACTAAAATTATAAATATTCAACACAACTACTACAAACTACTTATTGCAGAAACCTTAGAGATGAAACTACATGCAACTTCAATCAATATCCGTAGGCCATTCGTATTGTCCGACGATTGGTCACTTATATGCATGCGTGAAGAACAAACACTGCAACATAAGACAAAAGTTTCGGATTAATTGTGAGTAGCTCTCTTCCTGTGAACATGACACCCCGAAAAGTTCTAGTCCGACTTAAGGAATGTAGAGAATAACCCCCACCCGCCCACCCCCATATCCAATTATTAGACCCCTAAATTTCACTCAAAATTCCTGCCACAGCACCAAAAAGAAAAAACCGATCCTTAATTATTAGCCAGTTTAGACCTCCAAAATCTAACTTTATGACAATGTCTTGTAAAATTGATATCGCCTTCCCCCAGAATTATTAGCGAGTTGGACAAGGAGAGTTGGAAAAGAGCTTCCTATACCAAAAATAAAGGTAAGCCCTGTTGATTCATAATATAAGAGATATTAATGTGTCTTACCTGTGTCACCTTTTCTGCCACATCCTTTGGGACATACATCCGGTCATTACGGGTCCCTACAATTCCCCTGGACCAGGTTGGTCCGTGACTTGTAGGGTATTTCAATCTCCCTTACGTCTACCAGATTATACTTTAAACACAGATTGTTAAGCTGCAGAGATACCCCTGTGCCTCCTGTAGGGTCACCCGTGCTTGTCTTGTCTAAAACCGAATCTGAAACACAATTCCAGTCTCCTCCCAGAATAATCGTTCTGACCCCCAACATAAAAAAGTATAAACTATTGAATGTACGTACCTGTTCAGGAGCGAAGTTTGGTGCATACACATTAATCAGCCTCATTGTTTGCGCACCCAATCTCCAGTCAATGCAGATTATTCTGCCCTCTATATCTCATTGAAGATTACAGAACTTTCCTGTAATCGGTGGAAAAACTATAATTCTTAAACCCCTGGCATTCCTTGCTCCAAAACTCAAGAAACGTAAACATTTAAATCTGTTCTGGAAATTACATACTTAGACACTATTAAAAAAGTGACTTTCTTGAATAAATAGAATTTTCACTCCTAATAGTAACATGCTCCTCCAAACTTGATGCTGAGCCCGCCCTTGTACAAAACCCCGTACGTTCCAAGTGCCAATAATTACAATATTTGTACCGTTTGCCTTGCCTTAGAAGTTTCAATTTTTGTGTTAAAGATATGCTTAGAGTGTATAGAGTCTTGTCATGTTCTTGTTCATACCCCAAGAGCCATGAAATTCGTGAATTACTTAACTGCTCGACTATTCCCAGTAATATTTGCCCCACTAAATTTACGAAAAATATATCCCTCCACATAAATTGAATATTGACAACTTTACCTTCCCGGATGTACTCTAACTTTATTCCGGGTGTACCCAGCCGCTGCTCCCACTCTGTTAACTTTTCAAATAATGTTTCCAGCCCTACTCGTACATATTTCTTCAGATGCCCAGCCCCGATTAACTTTTCCCTATCTTCATTTAATGCTCCTTCTATTTCAGAGTCATTCGAATTTGACTCATTCAGATCTTGTAGGATATTTTTCCCCTCTTCCACAATTTGCCACTTACTTTTTCCTTCTTCCCCTAAGCTTTCTTCGTCTTTATTTTCCATTAAATCCTCTCCTCTGTTTCCATTAAATCGGAAGCTATCTGTGCAGGATTTGGAAGCCCTTTTGCCTCCCCTGTTTCAGTTAATAAATTCCCGTGTTCTCCATGGAATTACCTTTTTATCCATGCGCTGTGGTTTTAAGATGACCATACTGTTTGACTCTATCAGACATCCCTCATTAGCATTTAGCATTAGCATTAACAAGGGCACAGGATGCAAGAAAGCAAGCTTATATAGCATCAGCCAAAAAAACCAAACCCCCCCCTTATTTCCCCCATCCCCCGCTCCAAATATCTGTCAAGTTCTGCCTTGAATCTATTTAAGCTCTCAACTTCTACAACGACAGATGGAAGTTCCAGCAATCAACCGCCCGCTGGCTAATGGCAAACTTCCGCACATTTATCCTACAATCGTCTTTCCTCAATTTCGATTTATGCCCTCTCAGGCGATTATTCTGAGCAAGAGGAAGAATCCCATCAGCATTGAGCATGCTCAAACCATTCAAGGCTTTATCCACCTCGATCAGATCACATCGTAGGAGCCTAGTCTCCAGACACTGTAATTTGCAAAACTTAATCCTTTCTTCGTAAGAGCAACCCATTGTTCTGTTCACTAATCTTGTTGCCCTTCTCTGTACTCGTTCCAACAGCTCTACATCCTTCTTAAAATGAGGCCTCCAGACCTGTATACAGTACTCAAGGTGTGGCCTGACCATTGCCTTATACAAGGGGACTATCACTTCCTTATCCCTGCTAGAAAAATTCCTGTATATCATTGACAAGACACCATGAGCTACTCTTGCAGACCGTCTGCATTGCTCAGAAAACTTCATATCTGCCAGCACAATTATCCCCAGGTCCTTTTCATTCTCTACCACTGTCAGTGTGGTACCACAGAGTTGATACGTTACTCTGGGATTACTGCTTCACATATGTAGTACTTTACATTTGTCAATGTTAAACTTCATTTGCCACCTCTCGGCCCATCTGCTCAACTTTTCTAGATCCTGTTGCAGCAGTGTACTGTTATTAGTGTGCTTAAAAACCTTGCCAACCTTCATATCGTCTGCAAACATGGACATTAAGCTTGATATACCATCATCAATATCATTTATAAATACAGAAAACTACAATGGACCTAACACTGAACACTGAGGGACTTCGCTAATAAGATTAGTTCAAGATGAACAGTGTCCATTGATTACCACTCTCTGTCTTCTGCCACTCAACCATCCTCTTATCCATAGCAGCAATTTGCTTCCAATGCCACACTGCTCCAATTTGTGCAGCAGTCTTCCATGTGCAACAGTATCAGAGGCCTTTCTAAGATTCAAATATATGATATCAAAGTTATTCTTTGCATCCAGTTCCATTGTGAGTACATCATACTATCCAATCAAATTTGCCAGACAAGACTTCCCCTTAACAAACCCATGCTGTGTCCCAGCTACAACTGAAGTCTTGTCTAGATGATCCTTCAGTTCTTCTTTAACCAGTGCCTCCATTAATTTCCCTGGAACAGGAGTTAAACTCACAGGTCTATAATTACTTGTGTCAGCCTTTGATCCTCCTTTGTGGATTGGGGTCACATTTTCACATCTCCAATCCATGGATTGGAGATGTGAAAATCCCCTGAGTTCAAGTATGCTCTCACAATTATGGCTAAGTGTTTTCTTACATGCTTTGCGGCTTCCTTTAATATAACTGGATAGATTCCATCCACCCCAGGTGCCTTTCTTATGTTTATCTTCAACAATTTCTCTTCCATTTTACTCTCAGTTATTACAATGTTCTCTAGTTTACTGCCAGAGTTAATTACACCTCTGGCATCCCCCTTCCCGAATGACTCCTAATGTGTGAATGTATATGCAAAATATTCATTTAGTTTGTCAGCTACCTGAGCAGGATCATCAACAGTTGAACCATCGATATCAAGTGTACTAATCTGATTCGTTCCCTTCCTTCTAGAGTTATCCTTTACCACCCCTTCTTTTACAGGTCTGCATAAGAACGAATAGAACAGCTACCGATTTTGTGGTCCGCCTCTCCCCCCTCCCCACATTTGCTGCTTATTCTCGTACATTCGTTGGTAATATGCCCTGCCTCTTTACAATTGAAATACCGCCCACTCGTGCAGTGTTTGCCAAAATGGTCCAGGCTACCGCATTTTAAGCACTTTTTAACTACCACTCTATAATTCAGGAGTAATCGGTTACCCATAACAAAAATAATATTGCGACTCGACTGGCTTTCTCATCTCCATTTGTACTGTAACTTTACCTGCATAATGCTCCGGAAAGCCCTCTCACGTATGCATATCGATTTTCGTCACCTTGCCGTAATCCTCCAGTGAATTTTTCAAATGTATATTCGGCATTTCAATCGGGTACCGCTCTATTGTAATGTACTTTCTAATGCTTCCCACCGGATGGGGGGTGTACCATCTGGTTTTCGACAGGGAAGCCTCTCAGCAAAATGTCTCTGGTTATGCAGTCCTTTCATACTATTTGAAATCTCCTCATCGGCAGAAGAGTAATCCCCTGCAGTCTTGATAGATTCATACATTTGCCCAAAACTTCATTAACCTGTCTTGATTCATACTCAGCATTTAAACTAAACTCCAAAGTTCTTTCACGAATGAACAAACTCATTATGGAAAAAAAAGAAAGAAAGCAGACAAAATTGTGCCCTAAGGCACTTAATCCCACTCCGGCAACTATACCCGAGTGAGGAAAACTAAAATTTTAACAAAGAACTAAAAATTATAACTTACTCTACCCAGAAATTTCCTCCGACTACAGAAGGTAGCTAAACCTCGGCACCGTTTGAAAGCTTGTTGTCTTCTCCTCGGTGGGTGGGCAGGTACCCTGGTGTTACAATAGCGACAACGCAATTATGAAGTATAACTCCACAATATGAGAGATGCCTGATGGTGTGTGGTTTAATCTAAAAGATATTTCTTGGCGAAATGCCCTAAGAGTATGAAGGAATTTACTTATGCATGGGTAATGAGTCTTTTCCATAGGTGAAGCATTACTTATTGGAAGTAGTGCAATACCATACGAACTCGTTGTGAAGGTATTCACAATTTCAGATACAATTAAAACGATGCATTAAAACTACCTTGGTAGTAGAAATTATGTGTGAGCATTGTAAAGTAAAGTGTGTTAGCTGTCTGGCGGCACTGGGGTTTCCCCATCTCCACATTGTATACTCTGTTTGTGTATTATAGTACTCTGTGGAGGCCAGAGATTTAAAAGTGTGTGGGGAGTGGAATGTCGCGTAGGGTAATGTTCTGTCGTTCTTCTGACCATTTAGCCGTTGGGCCCCCTAGTGGAACCCGTCTTCTCCCCCTCCTCCCATTTAAAGAAACCGGGTTAGGGCACCTGCTTTAAATTGCCAAATGGCAGGTCAGATTGAGGATGCGGTTCCCAACACCCCGGCTAGGGGCCTAGAAGGTCATCCATATGTTATTATTTGTCATCTTTCAGTTGTATTCCATTTCTTCCATATGCTAGTTTCGGTTTTGATGGGGTATCTTGTGCTACTACTCAGCGCATTGTGGGTAGTCATTTCCGGTCCATGAGACATAAGGCATTACACATGCATAAGTAAATTCCTTCATGCTGTTATGCATTTAGCCAAGATATCTTTCAGATCAGCGGTTCCCAAAGGTGCGCTGCGGCGTCCTGGCACGCCGCAGCGAACTCACAGCGGCGCTGCGGGATATTTTAAAATTTCGAGGGGAACACAATGATACGCGACATCTGTCAGACACCGCACCAACTACTATACCTTGGTCGTTCACGGCCGTCATTCAGTGTAGTCACGTGTTCTGGAGCTCCTGAATGTTGAGTTATTTTAATGTGTTTAAAGTGTTTTCTTCCACTGGAAAAATGTACCAGCTAAAAGAACTTCGCAATTGGATTAAGTGAGTGAAAAATTTTTGTTATTACGAGGGTTATCTGGACTGTACTCTCTCGTCATAGACCTAATCCCTTTAGGCTTAGCATTCTGCTAACGCTTTGCTGTAGTCAAACACGTATTGTTGACAGTTAGGCCTAGTGGATATTGCTGAGAATACGATACGTACATAGTTTTGATTTGGAGCAAGTTCGTGCGCGTATAGTGTGTGGCAGCCTACGAATCAGCTCCGATTAAAATTAATAATTTGTGCCGTTATACTGTTTTGATTTTCGAAAAAGTTGTTCTAAAGATGATCTGTCCGGTAATAATGCCAAATCGCCTGCATCTTCCTCAGGTAATGTTTTATTTATTTCTTGGCTGATTTTATCAATACAGTACTTCCAATTCCCGACTATAGAATAAAAGCAGTTGGCTACGCCGTCGGTTCCTCTCTCTAGGGCCACGCTCACCGCTGGCTACTTCTTCCCCCCACTTGTGTTCTGGGGATAACTCGGGGATTTTCGAGGCGTTGATGTGCGGCTTCAGATCATCACACGGGCCTGACGCTTTCGTTCGGCGGCTTTTTCAGTCCTCTTGAGGCGTAAAAAATTTCAACCCCGTTAAACCTCCGGTAGACCTTTCAGAAGAAATCAAATTACTCAGGAGCAACCCCTTACAATTGCTTTATTATAGCTTTATTGGTCTTTGACCCAAACCATACAACCCTTAGACATGAGCTCAAGAGAAACATCCTCATCGTCAGCTGACGAGAATGCTGTAGCAGACGATTCAGACCAAGTTGGCCTCCAGCCTCCCAAAGTCAACAAGTCCAAGAAAAAGAAACAGAAAAGTAAGAGGAGAGCAAAAACCAGAACACCCCGGTCTCCTCAAACCATACTAGAATTTCTCAACAAAGTGCCTCTTGATGAATCTGACCCTGTGATCTCATCTAAGTTTCAATTTAACACTTCAACGCCAGTACTAGTAGTTCGCCTAGCCCCTGTCCCTCCTACACTGCAACCTTCACAGGCAAGCTCTCCCTACACTGGGAAATTACAGACCACTCTCTCTCCAACAGCTATAAGTGCTCCTGCCTCCCAGGCAGCTTTAGGGCCCTCCCCTAATCTAGCAGAGAGTCTTGGAACATTATCTGCAGCCAAACTATCAACCAATCTTCCTACCCCATCAGGGACCCCTAAGACCTCCTCTGCCAAACAACCAGAGAGACCACGCAGAGCATTGGATCAGACTGAGGCAGAAGGCCTCCCCCAATGTAGAAAACTAACCGTCACAGTAACTACACCTTCTGCATACCCTACAACTCACAAACCTATAGATGAAGACTCTCCAACCCATCAAATAATATCTGCTTTACATAGGAATCTTGTGACCTTTCTTAATCAAGATAATAGTCGATTCAACAGACAAGCGGCAAGTTATGTTCAAGAACTCTGGGCCACCCTTGAATCTATTACCACTGCCCTCCTTATCGACAGCGAGAAACTAAAAACCACTAACGAGGAACTTAAGACAAGAACCTCTATCCTTGAGAAGGTGCTGGACACTCTACCGAATCTTCCTACACCACGGCTACAAGCATATAAAGAATGCGGGGCAAAACAAACGCCACAGCGCGTCCCGACATACTCGGAAACGCTGAGGATCCCAATAGCAACGGAAACCCAACCAACCGCAGAGACGCACCAGAAGAGGAAAACACTGTTGCCAACACCAAACCTGGTGATACTCCGACCAAAGGAGACTGGCAAGATCCCCTCTAGTGAGGAATTAAAAACAAAAGTAATTAGTAATATGAGGGAGGACCTTAAAAATACAAGAATAAAAGGAATACGGAAAATGAGAGACGTAGGACTAGTAATTGAAACCGAAACTAGACAAGAAATACAAAGTATCATAGAAAACCCCAAAATAGACGCTCTCGGATTAACGGCCCAGCCGCCCAAAAGGAAGGGACCGTCAATAATAATCTATGACGTCAATCCAGAAGTCACAGCAGCTCAGCTGGCCGAAGAGCTCTACCTCAGGAATCTGCAAAAGGAAATACCAGACAAAGAAACACACGAAGTAATAACCACAAAGTTTCATATAAAGGCGAGAGGAGGAATAAACAACAACTGGAGTGTGGAGCTTATACCGGAAGCATGGCAAGTCATAAAGGACAGAACAAGGGTATATATTGAGTGGTGCAGCTACCGATTCCGGGAACGAGTGGTGGTTCCGAAATGCTTTAGATGCTGCAAGTTCGGACACACTACGCATGTCTGCACCCAGACGGTTCCAACTTGTGGACACTGCACAGAGAAGGGACACGCCTTTAAAGACTGTCCACACAAAGACAAGGAAGCCACCTGCGCAAACTGTAAGGCAATGAAAATAGAACACGCGCATTCAATCAAGGACCCGAAGTGCCCAGTCTACCTTAAAGCCAAAAGCATATACCAAAATAGAATCGATTATGGGGACAAGAAATAAAAAGTATAATATAGCAATGATTAAGATAATCCAGACTAACGCGCAACGAGCCAAAACAGTGGCAGACCAAATCCGGGTCAGGGCCGATGAGGAAGACACCGACATAATCATATTGCAGGAGCCATACATTCACGCAAAGCGGGTGGTGGGGTATCCACTGCAATATAAGGCCGTCCACACGGAGGAGGACACCCCATGGGCAGCGGTCCTAGTCAGGAACACCAAAATCATTGCAACAAAAGTAACTCAACTGTGCACGACCTGGGCTGCCTGTGCCCAGCTCATTACAGCACTAGGCTCCCTATATGTAGTGGCCCTTTACAGCAGGCCAAGACAGGAAATTGAGACCACAATCAACTACCTGCGCCGTCTCCAAAACACTCTGCCGAATGAAAAAATAATTATAGGAGCGGATGTAAACTGTCGCTCTCCACTATGGCACAGCGTTACTGCCGACAGAAGAGTCACCCTCTCTCTTCTGCTTACCTTCTTTCTTCTCCTCAATCTCTCACCCCTTCTCCTATTTCAAAAAAAAAAAAAAAAAAAAAAAAAAATTTTTTTTTATTATTTATTTTTTTATTTTTATTTATTTTATTTATTTATTTTTTTATTTATTTTTTATTATTATTATTTTTTTTTATTAATTTTTTTTTTTATTAATTTTTTTTTTTATTATTATTTTTTTATTTTTTTTTTTTATTTATTTATTTTTTTTTTTTTATTTATTTTTTTTTTATATTATTTATTATTTATTATTTTTATTTTATTTTATTATTATTCTTTTTTATTTTATTTTATTATTATTATTATTTTTTTTTTTTCTCGGCCCTCCCTGGGAAGCTCAGGCTAACCCCAGGGTCGGCCAGCCAGAGTCCTCTTTCCACATACCTGGTCCGGCTCCCAGTGCCAGTGACGGTAACTAGCAGTTTGTGGTGTTCCACAGACCCTAGGCTAAGCAGCCAGATGAACAACATAACCCGCACTAAGCAAACATGAACATACACTAGCATATGCTATCTGGCCTTGACAGTACTGTACTGTCTTACTTCACAAGAGATTCAAATGCGGAGTTGTGCGAAAGCACCGGTGCCGCTTGTCAAAAAACACTATGTCACTATGTCACTATGCCGACAGAAGAGGAACAACAAATGGGCAGCAACTCGAAAACTATCTGATAGGATCACAATTTGTTGTACTGAACCAACCGCACCATCTGCCAACATTCTGCAACACCCTCTGGGAGGCCACCATCGATATCACCCTAGCAACTAGGAACCTGGCGAACCACGTGACCGACTGGAGGGTGGAAGACGCTTGGACCACCTCGGACCATCGAGTCATCACCTGCAAAGTAACAAGAACGCTGCCAAGAACAACAGCAAATATACAAACACCCCACAGATACGCAGCTGCCAAGGCAGATTGGCCCCAATACAAAGAGCTACTAACTACAGCGGTTAACAACAAACCTCCGTCCCTAGATCCACAGAATAATCCGAACGAACTGCAGAAGGCAATTACTAAATTGATGATAGATATCAGCAACCAAACTATCAAGAAGAAACACCCCCGACTGGGCGCAGTCCCCTGGTGGACCCGGGACATTGCCATGCTCCGGCGACAAATGAACAAGAGTAGGAAGGACTTCCAGAGGGCCCGAAGAACATGGCCAGCAAATGAGGTTGAAGCCCTGAGGCAAATATATAGACAAATAAGAAACCGGTACACTGACGCCATAAAGACAAGTAAAAGACGCTCTTGAGAGTCCTTGGTCTCCACAGCAGGGAACAATGACCCCTGGGGCATTGTCTACAAAGTAACAACCAATAGACTGCCTAGGGGGGAGGTGATTTCTAGCACTAGGACTTTGCAGGGAGATCTCACCACAACCTGGGAGCAGTCGATGAATAACATACTCGACAGAATATATCAAAAACCAAATATGTTAACTATGCCAGGTCAGAAACAGACATGCGACAGAAACGATAACTACAGAAACCAGGCGATTGAGCCTCCCTTCACCCTGGATGAACTCAGCGTGGCCGCTAGTAGGGTCAGAAATAGAAAATGCCCGGGCCTCGATCTTATTGAGCCTGAAATACTCAAGAAAATCGTGGAATACAATCCGCACCTACTCCTAACACTATACAATAGATGCTTGGAAACAGGACACTTCCCAACTGCATGGAAAACAGCAAATTTAAAACTAATACTGAAAAATCCTACCAAAAATCCAGAATTTCCGGATTCATATCGACCCATCGCACTGCTCCCAGTGGCAAGCAAATTGCTTGAAAGATTACTCCATGTGAGAGTTATAAAACACTATGAAGCGGCAGGCCTACATGCCAGAAATCAGTATGGCTTCAGACCAGGATCCTCAACCGTGGGCGCACTGGGAAACTTGCTAAGGATTTTCCACGATTGTAGACGAAAGTATCTGCTGCTCATCTCTGTTGACTTTGCTGGGGCGTTTGATTCACTTTGGTGGCCAAGCGTCCTGGCAAGGTTGAGGGAGGCTGAGGTGCCTCTTAACCTCTACAAAGTAATCGAAAGCTATTTAACACAAAGAAGAGTGGAAATCAATGTACACTATCAAAAAATAACAAGAGAGGTGCACAGAGGATGTCCGCAGGGGTCGGTGCTTGGGCCGCTTCTGTGGACAATGGTCCTCGATGAATTCCTGACTACGGACCTGGGTTCTGTGGCAGTACACGCCTTCGCGGACGACTTGACATTGACGGTGGAGGAGGACTCCAGGGCCCAATTGGAGACGCTGGCAAATCAGGCACTGCAGCGGCTGCAGCAATGGGCATCAAAGAACCAGCTGAAAATATCGTCAGACAAGACCTCATCGATCCTGCTAAAGGGGACTCTGCAACTACGACGACCCCCGCAAATTAAAATCAACAATGTAACAATCAAATTTGTGAGCCAACTGAAGTATCTGGGCGTTATCCTAGATAAAAACTTGACGTTCCAGCCGCATCTGAAATACATCAGAAGAAAAATCAGAGGATACTCTGGACTGGTAACCAGAATCACAAGGAAAGATTGGGGACTCAAGAAAAAAGCACTGATGCTTTACTATAAAACAACCTTCCTGCCTGCAATCACCTATGCTGCAGCGGTGTGGTATCCAAAAACGACACTGGTAGTCAACAAAATTTTTATTTTTATTTTATTTTATTTTATTTTATTAATAAAAAGATACACAACAGGTAACCATTAACAGTGTATCTGAGATCAGATCAATAAACATAATAACAATAATGTGAAATCCTACAGGACGATAAACATTGATACAAATTCAAACAATAAAGCATATGTACAAAAGAGGATTGTATTAAGTTAAGTTACCGGTAAAACAAGTAATAATTAATCCGTTAGAGAATAGAAAAATAATATAACAAATAATAAGCTACAATAATTAGATGTGAGCTAGTCACTTTGCAGTTTAAGTGAAGAGGCAAACTTGTGGATGGAGTTCATCAGTGATTGGGAGTTGTCAAAGAAGTCAATGCGAGAGTCATTTGCTGATTTGCTGATTCTGTTCAGTGGAGAACACTAGAAATGACCCAAAGGACCATACTGCTATCAACAACGCGCGCCTGCAGCACGGTAAGTACCCCAGCTTTGCAGGTACTTGCTGGAGCGCTCCCTCTGGACCTGGAGGCAGTTCAGGCGGGGCTACTGTTTTTGCTGGCCAGGGGTGTGGCCGCTACCCACCAAGGATACACGACAGACCCGGCGGGCAACCTAAAACACGAAAAAAATAGGCTACAGACCCACCTCCTAGAACTTTGGCAGAGAAGATGGACAGAGACTACAAAAGGCGAAGTAACAAAAAGATTTCTACCAGACCTCCAGAAAATATACCCAAAGCAGCCACCGTGGTACTTCCCAGGGTACCATATGACAACACTATTAACCGGACACGGACCCTACAAGGAGAAGCTGTTTGGCTTCCGACTCGTTGAGGACCCCAACTGCATATGTGGGGAAAGTGAAAGCTGGAGCCACATAGTCTATGATTGTCAACACTATGAAGACCTCAGAGGGCTACTAATAACAAGGTTAAGATACTTCCCAAAAGGACTGGAGCACCACTTCCTGGACACTGAGGATGAATATAGGGCACTCTCCCAGTATGCGCAAGACTTATTCACCAGGAGAAAAACACTAATAGCTATCTACAGCAACGTACACAGAGATTGACAAAAATCGGCGCCAAATGTGACAAAAAAAACTGAAACCCTGCAGAGGACCAGTACTTGGACAAGAAGAGTGCTGATCACACGGAAGAGAAAAGCAAGGACGGGGGAATGCAGCACAGACAGTAGAGAACAGACTAAACGCAGCACAGTTGCAAACAGCTTGATGGCGATCTGAAGAGGACACCCTCGCCCTCTTCGCCTATTATTCCCACTTCCTTGGGGGGAGGGGACATTTTTTGTTCCTTCTCCTCCACCCCCAAACTTCTACTCTGGCGGGGCATGGTCATGCCCCACTGAAAACTGGGGCTATCTACTCTATTGGCCCCATATTTCTGTCTTTTCCCCCCAATCTTCGGTCTCCCTCCCCTCTCTACCTTCATCATAGCGAAAGCCCCACACGTCAAAAACTTAATATCATAAAATTACCTTACGCCCAAAACTCGGCCTAGCAAACCAAAGCGACATTACCCCAGCGCAGATTTTTTATTTACTTATATGTATATATTTTTTTTATTTGTTTTTTATTATTATTATTATTATTTTTTTTTTTTATTTATTTTATTTTATTTTTTTTTTTTAAGGTCCTAGCCGCCGAAATCCCAGGAAATTAAGCGGCAGGACCTGCCAGAGTGAATCTACAGCTACTGGGTTCCTGGTCTGCCTCCACGGGGCGTAAGTGGGACAACGTTGGGCCTCAAAAGGTGTCCAACGGCTAAATGACCAGATGAACAACGGTACAGAACACAACACATGAACAATTCCCACACACTTTTAAATCTCTGGCATTTCCCAGTGAACTGGTTCACCACAATGAAAGCAACGCGGAGATGGGGGAAACCCCTGGTGCCGTAAGACAACAACACACACTTACACTTACACTTACTAGTTTCAACATTACTTATTAAGTTGTTTGGACCTAACTACTTAATAAACGGAACTGTTAGGTATTTCTTTTGGCCTAGGGACGCCATGAAAAAAATACTGAAACACTAAGGGCGCCGTGAACCGAGAAAGTTTGGGAACCTATGTTTTGACGTTAAAAACGTTTTTTCTTTTTTCTGGCGTTATTCACAAAATTTTGTAACGAAAAACAGTCTTGCGAAAAGCATTACGAATTTATTCCAGTTTAATTTATCTTTTGCTAAACCAAATTTAATGAAATTTTGCACGGAGCTTCATCTGAGCTCTATACTAGAGGAAAAACTTTTAAACCTCTGAAAGTTGCAGTAGTTTATCCAGGATAGACTATTCAATTCAACAATTCATCATTTTACAACAGTTTTTGCATACAGATTTGTTATCTTACAGAAAAGAAAATGAAGTCATTACACATAGTATATTCCACACTGTAAACAGAGGTAGTAGTTTATCTGCATATCAATTCTAATCTACTGTGTCATTGAGTATCAAGAATTTTCTTATTAAGAATTTTAATTTGGAGATGGGGTAACTTCTCCTGAGCCAGAAATCAACACTAGCCAACAAGTTGTTTGTTATATTCATTGTGTGCCTACCTCCAAATCTACTCAGTACCCTAGGATGAGGCAAAACAATTGCTTTTGGATTCCTAAAGTTATGTGATACTTTGCTTTGAAGATTCGACTCTTCATAAATAGTGTTAAGATTCTTCAAGAATAAATTTAATTTCAGTTTTTGAATTGGATAAAGTATTTTATATTTCAACAAAAATTGCCTTCTCTTATTCAGATCATTCCAAGAGTTTGTCCCCATTACAAGTTTCAAAATCCTGTTAAGTAAGTTGTTTATTACCCTTATTTCAGTTATATTTGCTCGTGCCCATACACTTATTAAATAATTGAGTTGGGATTCCACTAATGCATTATATAAGGTAACTTTTGTTCTTAGATTTAACTTATTTTTAATGTAATAA
Source organism: Mastigoproctus giganteus (assembly GCF_048544385.1). Lineage (NCBI taxonomy): Eukaryota > Metazoa > Arthropoda > Arachnida > Uropygi > Thelyphonidae > Mastigoproctus > Mastigoproctus giganteus. The sequence continues at coordinate 1,833,578 of NC_143585.1, read as the reverse complement.
AAAAAGTAAACGTAAAATCTTATTTTTTTGTACAAGTTTGTTATATGCATTGCCCAACTTAGACTATAGTCAATCCATAACCCAAGGTAACAGTGATTTGAAACTTCTTCCACTGTTAGACATTTGCAATTCTGGAAATCCTGAACATGTAGGCATTTATGTTCATGTAATTTAATAGAGGGATGAATGTCCAAGGTTTGATGAGGAGGTCTAATTACCAAAAATTTTGTTTTTTCAAAGCTGAGCGCTAATTTATTGTCATGCAACTAATTTTGTAAATTTATTACATCCTGCTGTAAATCTTTTGCCATTTTTGTCAGGTTCTTTCGAATTGTATATAAGATTATATCATCTGCATAAATTTTTAAAAAGGAGTTCTTTATTTTTTCGAATATGTCATTTAAATAGATGTTGAACATGATTTTTTTTTTTTTTTTTTTTTTTTTTATATAAACCCCCAAACACGACAGGTATTAGAACCTACAGTACCTTGCTTGGGTTGGAGATTGAGAAGACAAAAGAAGATATTTGTTGACATTGGACTTGAACTTCTGTAGATTGTAATTTTCAGGAAATACGTATGAAGGAAGGTTGTTCCAGAAAACGGCAGTTGAATGAACAGTAAATGGATGTTGGCTGGACGTGTTCGGATTGTTTTGAAAGAGAGAGCGGGAATTATAGAAGCCAATTCAGAAGAACAGTGCCCAGGAAAGTATTTGTAGAAGAGGAATGCAGCAGAAACAGTACGTCTATGAGACAGCGCGTGGAGTGACTCTGTTAGAGATGAATCATTAATTAACCTAACTGCCCTCTTCTGGATGGAATCAAGAAGCCTGAGAGAGGTTTTCGGTGCACCACCCCAGTTGTGGGAACAATATTCCATGGCAGGGCGGATTTGCGATTTATGCAGAGTGAGCAGCTGTTTGGGAGAAAAGTAACGCCGAGAGCGAAAGAGAAAACCAAGTTTTTTAGATGCAGAGGATGCAATATTTGTGATGTGCTTGTGCCAAGAGAGAGAGAGATTAGAAGTAAGAGTAATCCCCAAAAGAGATATATCATTTTGCCTAGAAATCGGAGTGTCACTAAAGATAAGCATAGCAGCAGAAGAATCCTTTTTTGCGAGATATAAGACAAGACTGAGTTATAGAAGGGTTGAAATCAACTACGTTGTCTTTGCCCCACTGGAGAATTACCTGAAGATCGGCATTTAAGGAATTGGTAGCAGATTTTCGAGAAGTTGAAGCTGATTGAGCAGGACAAAGTTTCTCAAAATGGAAAGTGGAATGCAATGTGCTATCATCGGCAAAACTATGGATGGGATTTCCAGTCAATGGAAGAAGGTCATTAATACACAAGAGGAAAAGAGTGGGAGAAAGAACTGAACCTTGGGGGACACCGGCATTAGTGGAGAAGTTAGAAGACAGAGAGCCATCTACCATCACCCCTCAGTGAGCAATCAGAGAGAACTGGATAACCAATTACTAAAAACAGTTGGCAAACCATAAGATGGAAGCTTATTTAGAAGACTTTTATGCCAAACACGATTGAAAGCCTTTGAGATGTCAAGAGCAACTACTTGTGTTTCACCGAACCTTTCCATTGAATTAGTCCATAAATGGGTAACATAAGCCAGAATATCACTAGTGGATCGACACTGACGGAATCCATACTGGCGATCGTTGATCAGATGGAAGGTTTCTAGGTAGTTTAAGAGTTGGCGGTTAATTGATTTCTCCATTACTTTAGAAAGAGTAGAAGTAATTGCAATGGGACGATAATTGGAAGGGAGGGATTTGTCACCCTTTATAGGAACTGGCTGGATATGAGAAAATTTCCAAATAGAAGTAAAAACACCTTTGGAATAAGAAAGTGAACAAAGGCGGCAAAGAATAGGAGTAAGTTCAGGAGCACAGGTTTTGAGAACAAGTGGAGAAATACCACCGGGATCTAGAGCTTTCTTAGCATCAAGATTCGTCAAAATCCTTCTGACACCCTTTTCACGGAAGACCACAGGAGGCATTGAATGGAGCGTGTTGGGAATGGTGGGAGGTGTTTTACCAAGATCATTAATACATGAGTTGTAAGAAAAATGGGATGCTAGCAGGTCAGCTTTATCCTTGATTGAATTGACAACAGAACCATCTGGTTTGGACAGAGGTGGGATCAGAGATGGGAAAAAGTTGCGGCCAATAGACCAGAGACCAGAATAGGCAAGACACCAGAATACTCGGCTACCATTAGGGCAAGGAGCAGGTTTTTTACTCTTAGCCTGTTCAAATTCTACTTTGGATTGGTTAATAACTGCTTTACAATTGTTGCGAGCTTTGGTGTAGGCAGAAAATGAAACTGGAGAAATAGAAAAAGCCAATTACGATATGCAACGTTCTTCTCTTGAACAGCTTTAGCGCATTTATTGGAAAGCCAAGGTTTAGATCAAGGACGAGATTTTAAAGTGGAGTGTGGGATAAAGGATTCCATTTCTGCAAAAATAAGGTGTAAGGTATATTGTTGTCATGCGGCACCAGGAGTTTCCCCCATCTCCTCGTTGCTTTCTTTGTATGTGTACCAGTTTCCTGGGAATGCCAGAGGTTTAAAAGTGTGTGGGTATTGTACCTGTGTAATGCCGTGTACCGTTGTTCATCTGGTCATTTAGCCGCTAGACCCCTGCTGGAGTCCAGCGGTGCCCCACCTTCACCCCGTGGAGGCAGACCAGGAAACACCAGTAGACTTAAATTTACTCTGGCAGGTCCTGCCGCTTAATTTCCTGAGATTTCGGCGGCTAGGACCTAAAAAAAAAAAAAAAAAAAAACTTATGTACACGCACACATACATATATGCACATATACACAACAGTGATACATAATATATACGCATCTATGCAATCGTCATTACTTTTGATGTTTGCATACAGCACGTGTGCATGCATTCATATGGCAGGAGTAGGGCAGTGCGTAGGATAATTAGGCCGAGACTGGGGAAGATTATTTTTGGGCTAGATTAAATTTAGTGTGTAGGGTGCTCACGTTGGGTATAGATAGAGTGGGGGAGGGGAGGAAGAAGGTTGGGGGGAAAGGCAGAAGTATGGGGGTCACAGAAGAGTGGGCATGCCTCACCAGACGGAAAGGTGGGGTAGCAGTGGAACGAGGCGACTGGTCGTCTCGTCCTCCTGCCAGGAAGGGGTATTAAAGGAGAGCCAGGCTAGTGCTTGGCTCAGGCCGCCAGAACAGCTGCTATTCATCCTTCATTCAGATTTTTTGTCTATCTTCAGAGTTGCTTGGTAGGTCCTCTTTGGTGTTATGCACATTTTGGCTTCTAGCCATTATGTGGCTAGTGTGCATTCAAGTCCCGTCTTCTTCTGTACAAGGCTTCGGCGAACTTTGAGAAGGCAATATATTCCTGCCTCCCGTCCAGGAGGTGTTGTTCTCTATCTCTGGGCAAAAAGGTGATCTGGCCGATGAGTTGGCAGCGGAGGTCATCATAAAGCTGGCATTCATGCATAAGGTGGTGCCAGCTCTCCAGCTCTCCACAGCAGCAAGTAGGGTCATCTGTAATGCCCAGGGCTGTAAGTTTAGCCTTAAAGGCACCATGTCCTGTTAGCAGGAAGGTCGTGTGGAGTCCCGGCGTGAACCATGCTGGAGCCATTGGATAGAGTTTGCCAACATTGGGGAAGAATCGTTTGGTGACTTCTCCCTTTGGGGATTTCTCCCATCTGGTTTGCCAGGTTTGCATGAGATGATTTGTAAGTCTGTTTTTCTTAGTCAAACGGTTTGTGGTAGGATCTGCGTCGAAGGTGCAGGCTCTTCCTTTGGAGAGTTCATATAATACTCCACATTTAGCTACTTCGAGGTCTAAAGGTAGGGTTCCCGCCAGCACCTGCAGCGCGTGGGTGCTTACTGTCCTGCAGGCCCGGGTTATAGCAAGCAGCATGGCTCTATGGATAGAGTCGAGAATTCTTCGATTTACAGCCATGGTGACTTTGGGGTACCATGCTCCGGAAGCATAGGTAGCTATCGGCAAGAAGGCGGCTTTGTAAAACAGCTTGAGGGTCTTCTTTTTCAATCCCCAGTCCCTTTTTGCTGCTCTGGTAACAAGGGCTGTATAGCCCTGTATCTTCTTACGGACGTCCGATTATCCGGAACCTTTGCTGATATGGATAGAAAAAATCACAAACTGAAAGAAACTGAGCCAAAAGGGCAGGACGACGAGAAAACTCCCCCAGAACAACAGCGGGACACAGAAGACGCCTGTCCAGGGACCCCCCAAACACAAAGCAAGCGTAAAAACAAAAAGCTGTTAACAGCGAAAATAGAGCGGGGAACACGCTCCCAAACTGAGAATAAGGTCACTCAGGAAAATGTCAATGCAAACGAAGAAACAAACAACGAAGAGCAGCAGGAAACTCCCCCCATAGATCCCTCCCTACCGGTGGGCACTGTCTATGAAAAGTCACTGGCACTCAAAACAGCACTGGAGTCAATATTTAAAGAACCGAATAACAGAATAACCACCCTTGTGAGGTCGCAAATCGTCACAATCTTTAACAAGATGGAGACTATCCTTTTCAAGACATATGTTGAAAATGAAAAGGTCACTGCAAGGCTGCAGGCCTATAAAGAATGTGGGACAAATAAAATGCAACAGCGTGTGCCCACATATGCTGAAACGCTGAGGAGTAACCAAAATCAGGGAAAACAAACTCAGTGCGGGCCCCCAAAAAGGAAGCAACCTCTCTTGATGACACCCAATTTGGTTGTGCTTAGACCTGTGGCCACAGATGGCCCCCAGGAAAAGAGAACTAGTGAAGAAATAAAGACAACTGTGATGAAGGAACTAAGGGATGACCTCAAAGCTACTAAGATAAAGTCCATCCGGAAAACGAGGAATGTAGGACTCGTTATTGAAACGGAGGGAAATGAAGACATACAGACGATAATGAAAAACCCAAAAATTGCCACCTTGGGTTTGACTGCAGAATTGCCAAAAAAGAGAGGACCTGCTATCATTGTCTTTGACATTGACAAAGACCTAACCCCAGAACAGTTAGCCACAGAGATAATAAACAGAAATCTGAGACCGACCCCCCAGCAACTACAGGAACAGCGAACCCTGGTGCAGCCTAGATACTCCACCAGATCTAGGGCAGGACCAAACAGAAACTGGGTACTAGAGCTGGCCCCGACTGTCTGGCAGCAATTAAAGAAACAAGAGAGAATCTACATTGAATGGGGATCATACCGATTCCGGGAGCATGTGGCAGTCCCGAAATGCTTCCGGTGTTGTAAATACGGCCACACAACTCATACCTGTACACAAACAGAACCAACCTGCGGTCACTGCTCTGGCAGGGGACATGAATATAAAACATGTCCAAACAAGGAGCAAGATCCAATCTGTACAAACTGCAAGGCAGGGAAAATGGACCATTCGCATTCTATCAGAGACCTGAACTGTCCAGTTTATCTTAAAGTAAAAGGGTTATACCAGTCAAGAACTGACTATGGAGAGACGCCCTAAAGAGTACAACAGATCCAAAATTTCAATAATACAGCATAACGCGCAGAGAGCTAGAGTAGTGGCCCGGCAACTTAGGCTCATAGCAGACGAAGAAGCAGCTGACGTCTTACTACTACAGGAACCATATACCCACTCAAAACGAGTGTGCGGATATCCGGCTGCATACAAAATAGTTCATGATGAGAGTGACACCCCTTGGGCTGCGGTTGTGGTGCGCAATCCCAATTATACTGTGACTAAAGTGACACAGCTTTGTGCACCCTGGGCGGCGTGTGCCCACATCTTAACGCCATTGGGCCAAATCTATGCTGTGGCCCTTTACAGCAGGCCGGGCGAGGACATCGCACCCATCACTAGGTACTTGCAGGCCTTGACCGACATGCTCCCTGATCAAAGGATCATAATTGGGGCAGATGTAAACTGCCGCTCACCAGCCTGGCATAGTCTGACCCCTGACAGGAGAGGTACCAGAAATGGACAGATTTTAGAGGACTTTCTCTCCAACTCCCGGTTCACTATCCTGAACAGACCACACCAGATGCCTACATTTTGTAATACCCTGTGGGAGGCGACTATTGATGTCACGTTGTCCACGGGAAACCTTGCAGGTTACGTTGATGATTGGATCGTCAGAGACTCGTGGACGACTTCCGACCACAGGGTGATTACCTGCCAAATCAGAAGATTATTAAACAGGCTACTGATACCTAAACAAACACTAAATCGCTTCGCCATCCGCTGTGCGAACTGGGAAAGGTTCAGAGAGGTTTTAATGCCCGCTGCAGCCCAACACCTGGAAACAACAAACCAGAATGGGGATCCAGACGAGAATCAAAAGAGGGTAACGGAAATAATACTTGCGGCGAGTGAAGCATCAATGAAGAGGAGAAATCCCAAACCGGGAGCAGTCCCGTGGTGGACTCACGAGATCCAGCAACTGAGAAGGGAGACCATGAGAAGAAGAAAACTCTTCCAACGGGCAAGACGCACATGGCCTGCTGCTGAGGTCCAGATACTAAAGGAGCGCTATAGAGAAGCAAGAAACAGATATACGGATGCGATAAACAAGAGCAAACAAAGAGCCTGGGAAAACTTGGCAGGCATAACAGGAAATAATGAGCCATGGGGGGTAGTCTATAGGATAATCACAAACAAACTCCCCAGGGGGGAAGTTATTTCTACCACATTGACACCACAAGGGAGCCAAACCACCACATGGCAACAGTCAATCACAAATATTCTGGGCACTATTTTCCCAGAGACTGCCATGCCTACTTCACCTGAACAGCATAGAATATGCCAAGAAAATGACATATACAGCACTGACTCCCGTGAACCACCGTTCACGTTAGATGACATCAAGTCCGCAGCAAATCACTTAAGAAATAATAAGTGCCCTGGCCTCGACTATCTCGAACCGGAAATTGTCAAAAAAGTAACGGATCTGACCCCCGAACTCCTCCTAAATCTGTTTAACAACTGTTTGCATCAAGGCATCTTCCCAAGAAACTGGAAGACTGCGGGACTGAAGCTGATCCCAAAAACACCCACGAAGCCTCCACAACAGCCAACCACTTACAGACCGATAGCTTTGCTACCAGTGATCAGCACACTATTTGAGAGAATGCTATATACCCGAATTGACACACATTACAAGAGTGCTGAACTGCACATGTCTACCCAATTCGGCTTTAAGCCTGAGTCTTCGACAGTAGAGGCACTTAGACATCTGCTGCACGGTGTGGCCAGTTGCAACAGTAAATACTACCTGATCATCTCCATAGATTTTGCCGGGGCTTTCGACACCATTTGGTGGCCAAGTGTCCTGGCAAGGCTAAGGCGGGCCAACATTCCCTGCAATCTGTATCTCACTATCAAGTCTTACCTTACCGACAGGAGTATCAGTGTCGTGGCACCCTATGGTAGGGTAAACCGCCGTGTCTGCAGGGGTTGTCCCCAGGGTTCTGTCCTGGGGCCGCTGTTGTGGAACATTGTCTTGGATGAGTTCCTGGCCATGGACCTTGGTGACGTCCAAACCCAAGCTTTTGCCGACGACTTAATCTTGAAAATTGCTGCCGACAGTAGAACCCAGTTGGAGGTAAAAGCAAACCATGCCATCAAGATACTACAGGACTGGACCATCTTACACTGCCTAAAAATCTCACCAACTAAGACATCCTCAATCTTACTGAAAGGCTCCCTTGATCTGCACAGGCCGCCTCAAATAAAGGTGAACAACACCACAGTGAAACTCCAAAGCCAGCTTAAGTACCTGGGGGTGATATTAGATTGTAATCTTTCCTTCAAGCAGCATCTCATACATTTAAGAACAAAGATAAGGAAGTACTCTGCACTGTTAGCACGTGTGGTCCGTCGTGACTGGGGACTTAAACGTCGCGTGCTCTCCTTATATTATAAAACGACATTCCTACCAGCTATAACATACGCCTCTGCGGTTTGGTATCACAAGGCATCAACCGCCGTAAATAGACGCATAATCGACTCAATCCATAGAACTATCCTGTTAACCATTACCAGAGCCTGTAGCACCACTAGCACTGTTGCCCTACAGGTCTTGGCCGGAGCCCTTCCCCTTGATCTGGACATCATACGTACTGGAATAGCCTATTATATAACCAAAGGAATGCCTTGCACCCACCAAGACTACACAGTGGATAACAATGCAACCCACAAGGCTGAAAAGAACAGGCTGCAGAAATACCTAAAAGAAACCTGGCAAGACCGCTGGACAAACACAACAAAAGGGAATATCACCAAAAAGTTCATCCCGGACGTAGACAGAGTATACCCCATTCTTCCAACCTGGCTGCAACCCGGACTTTACACGACCTACCTCCTTACGGGTCATGGGGCTTTCAATGCAAAGCTTACAGCATTGGGAATAGTGGAGGATCCACGTTGTACTTGCGGCGAACAAGAAAGCTGGGTGCACATTATGTTTGAGTGTGCCCAATACGAAGACCTTAGATGCAGACTAATAACTAGAGTTCACTATCTACCGAGGGATCTCGAGTCACATCTACTAGATACACAAGAAGAATATTTAGCCTTAACTGATTTTGCCCAGGGATTATTTACCAGGCGCCAAACACTTACCGCCATATACAGAAGACCTTAACGGCAAACCTGCAAATAGCAGCGAGACGACATAGAGGAGCCGACTATAAAGACCTTGGACTGACTACAAAATGCACTGGGAAAGACAAGTGACAATAGATTGTCTAACTACAAGAGTCATGATTACCGCCAATGGAAGTGAAAAAAACCTTTAAATAGTCGTGACATCAGAACAAAGTGCCCCAAGACCTTGCAGCCTAGACCCACTATAAAATGACAAAAGGTAGTGTAAGGACTAGCAAACATCACGGAAGGGATAAAACCCCATAATGACAGCCAGTAGACTTGATTATGACCCCAAGATAATGACCAGAAAATAGGCCCCAAACCACATGAAGTCTGGAAGGATGACATCTCAGATTTAACTCCCTATTAGTGTCCCACCTAGACGAGACTCAACGGCCAGCTTTTTAGGGCCTGCAAACTGATGGAGACGACATCCGGTGGCACTCTCCCGCCGGAACAGCCTAATGGCGACCCAAATCCGCACTCACTTGAGCGGATCTTCTTTTTTTTTTTTTTTTTCAAACTCCTGGGGAGAAGAGGCTTGTCTCCCCAATTTTCTCACTCTGGTGGGGCACGGGCATGCCTCACCACCTACAGGGGCCATCTACTCTGTCGGCCCCTTATTTCCAATTTCTTCCCCCCAGTCTTCATCCTCCCCCCAAACTTTTGTCTTGCACAGCGTTTAGCCCTACATGTCAAAATCAAAAGAGAACATCAAAATTCTTGCCCGAACCTATTTGGTTTTTAAAACTCACTTTGACCGCACAGCCCCACGTCGCATACTATTAATACTAACTTGTTAAGTATCACTAATATCAACCTCGATTTATTTATTATTATTTTTTTTTTTATTTTATTTTATTTATTATTTATTTTATTTTATTTATTTATTTTTTTTTTTTTGGTCCTAGCCACTGAAATCCCAGGAAAGTAAGTGGCAAGACCAGCCAGAGTACAAATATTGGTAACACCCGGCCGGCCTCCCCGTGGCAGGTATTGGTAACGTCGGGTCTCGCTAGGGGCCCGGCGGCTAACAGGCCGGACGAACAATGGGCACAACAACCTACTGTACATAGTGCATATCCCACACACTTTTAAATCTCTGGCTTGTCCGATACAGAGAACATAGGCGGAGATGGGAGAAATCCCAGGTGCCGTCAGACCCCGAACATACCTAATACCTAATACCTAATATCTTCTTAAGGAGGTATATCAAGTGTGCCTGGAAGGAGAGAGTGGGGTTCAGTATTACTCCCAGGTATCTTAAGTTCCTTGGACAGTCGTAGTGTGATACCATCAATCTTAATCTGTGGGGGTCTCCTGTAATCTAGGGCACCCTTGAGGAGAATGGAGTCCGTTTTGGTTGCAGAGATCCTAAGGAAGTGGATATTGGTCCACTCTTGTAGGATTTCAAGGGCATGATTTGCCTTTCTTTCCAGCTGGATTCTGCTGTTTGCCTCTATCATCAGGATGAGGTCGTCTGCAAACGCTTGTGAAGACGCCTCTCCAATATCGGTATTTAGGAATTCATCCAAGACGATGTTCCATAACGTTGGTCCTAAAACGGAGCCTTGTGGACAGCCTCTGTTGATTTTTCTGGTGAGTATTTTATATGGAGCATTCACCATGATGAGTCTACTGGAAATGTAGCTTTGGATTACTTGATAGAGGTTACCTGGCATCCCACTCCCCCGGAGCCGGGCCAGGACGCTCAGCCACCAAAGGGTGTCGAACGCCCCAGCAGAGTCGACAGAGATAGCCAGGAAATATTTGTTTTCTGCGGCAGCTGCACGTGCAAGGACGTTCTTCAGGGCATCTACAGTCGATGTTCCCGGTCTAAAGCCGTACTGGTTTGGGGACATTAGGTTTGCCTGTAGGTAGTGAGCCTGTATTCTGGTTAACAGGAGTCGTTCCAAGAGTTTACTGCAGACTGTTAGTAGGGCTATTGGTCTGTAGGAAGTCGGTTGGTCTGGTGGTTTTGTCGGGTTTTTAATTATGAGTTTAATATTTGCTTTTTTCCAGTCCTTCAGATAGGTCCCAGTTTGGAGACATAGATTGAAGAGGTTCAGTAGCATATCTGGGGCTATCTCCACCACCTTCCTGATGATTTCCGGCTCCAAGTGGTCCGGACCCGGACATTTCTTACTTTTAATAAGGTGCGCAGCAGCTTGTAATTCCTCTATTGTGAAATCCGGTTCCCTGTCTTCTGTTCGGTAGTCATCATTCTCTGTGCACATCTTGATTTGTTGGGGTGTCTGTGGGTCTACATGAGGGTGGAAGGTTGCATCCAAAATATTGTTAACAGATGCCTCCCAAGAATTGGTAGCATCTGCCTGTGATGTTATGGTGGTTGAAATTACCTCTCCCCTGGGGAGTTTATTAGTGGTTACTTTGTAGACCACCCCCCAGGGGTCAGTGTTGCCAGTGGTTGCGCCCAGATTTTCCTACGAGAGTTGTTTTCTTCTGCGTATGAGCGAGGTGTACTGGTTTCTGGCCTCCTTGTAGATTTACCGTAGTGCATCCACTTCAGGGCAGGCCAGGAGCGTCTAGCTCTCTGGAATGCTTTCAGTTTGTCCTGGACTTCTCTTCGGAGCCTCTGGAGCTCCGGACTCCACCATGGTACAGCGCCTGAGGCAGGTATCCTTCGTTTTATGGCAGCATTCGCTGCTTTAGTAATGATCGCTGTGACTGTTTTTTGGGCTTGGTCAGGGTCTTGATTTGTTTGAATTGCAGCTTGCTGTGTATCTTTTTCTGCTATTAGAGTGTCTCTGAATTGGTTCCAGTTTGCAGTGTTCAGCGCATATCTCTGCAGCATTTTTCTCTCAGGATATTGTCTCTGATGGTCTCTGTTGAGTTGGAAGGTCAGAACCCTGTGGTCGGATGTTGTCCAGGCATCCTGAACCGTCCAGTCTGTTATATTGCCAGCAATGTACCTAGTGGCTAGGGAGACATCGATGGTTGATTCCCATCGTAGGTTGCAGTAAGTCGGTAGTTGATTAGGTTGGTTTAGCACTGTTATCGTTGATGCTGCTAGGAATTCCTCCAGGCGCTGCCCATTCTTTGTCCCCTGCCTGTCCAGGGTGTGGCTGAACCAAGCTGGTGATCTGCAGTTCACGTCCGCTCCTATTATTAGTTTCTGGTCAGGGAGGATATTTGTTACATGTTCTAGGTACCTTGTAGCCATGGTTATGTCTTCTCCAGGGTGGCAATAAAGGGCGACGACGTAGAAGGCTCCCAGTGCTGAGATAAGATGTGCACAGACTGCCCAGGCCGTGCAGAGGTGAGTGATCCTGGTAACTGTTATATCTGGGTTTCTGACCACAATAGCGGCCCAAGGGATTTCATTTTCAGGCTGTATGATCTTGTATTGTAGGGGGTATCCCCTTACTTTATTGGCTGCTGCGTATGGTTCTTGGAGTATGATGATATCTATATTTTCGTCGTCGGCTTTCATCCTGACCTGGTCGGCCACTGCCCTGGTTCTATGAGCATTTAGCTGGAAGAATTTGATTACTTTAGTGTTGAATTGTTTATGGTGTGGTGCCATAATCTGTTCTGGATTGGGTCAAGCTCTTGTATTTTTGGTATATGGGATACATGCTGTCTCTGAGGTAATGGGAGGCATCCATTTTCTAACTTCTGCAGTTAGCACAAACGGCATCTGTGCTCTTATTTGGGCAGTCGGTGAAGTTGTGGCCCTTGCCAGCGCAGTGGCCGCAGGTTCGCACAGCCTGGGAGCATGTGTGCGACGTGTGTCCGAACTTGCAGCAGTTGTAGCATTTGATGATAGCCACATGTTCGCGGAATCGATGGCCACCCCAATATATATAAACTCTTATCTGATTGATAAGTATTTGCCAAGCTACCGGGCTCAGTCCTACAGACCAGTTGACTGTGCTCGAAGACTTGGTCTTGATGGTGTGCTTGGGTGTCACATGATCATTTAGATTTTGATCTGGCAAATGTTTGGACAGATTTCTATCAAACAATTCTCTTGCGACCTCTTCGGGTTTGATATCCTTATCTAGGTCGTATATAAGGATGGAGGGCCCCTTCCTTCTTGGGGGTTCAGCTCTGAGTCCCAGGGTTGCGATCTTCGGGTTGGCTATTATTTCGTTTATTTCTTCTGTGGTCTCTGTTTCGATGACCACGCCTGGATTCCTTGTCTTTCGTACCGATTTTATTTTCGTGGTCCTTAGGTCATCGGAGACATAGTGACATAGTGTTTTTTGACAAGCGGCACCGGTGCTTTCGCACAACTCCGCATTTGAATCTCTTGTGAAGTAAGACAGTACAGTACTGTCAAGGCCAGATATCATATGTTAGTGTGTGTTCATGTTTGCTTAGTGCGGGTTATGTTGTTCATCTGGCCGCTTAGCCTAGGGTCTGTGGAACACCACAGACTGCTAGTTAACGTCACTGGCACTGGGAGCCGGACCAGGTATGGGGAAAGAGAACTCTGGCTGGCCGACCCTGAGGTTAGCCTGAGCTTCCCAGGGAGGGCCGAAAAAAAAAAAAAATAAATAAAAAAAAAATAAATAAATAAATAAAAAAAAAAAAAATAAATAATAATAATAAATAAATAATTAATAAATAATATAAAATAAATAAAAAAAAAAATAAATAAATAATTAATAAATAATATAAAATAAATAAAAAAATAAATAAATAAAAAAAAAATAAAAATAAAATAAAAAAAAGAATAAAAAAAATAAATAAATAAAATAAAAAAAAAATAAAAAAAAAAATAAATAAAAAAAAATAAAAAAAAAAATAAAATAAAATAAAATAAAAAAATAAATAAATAAAAAATTAATTAATAAATAAATGAAAAAAAAAATTTTTTTTTTTTTTTTTTTGAAATAGGAGAAGGGGTGAGAGATTGAGAAGAAAGAAGGTAAGCAGAAGAGAGAGGGTGAGGTAGGGTGGGCTCCCCCAGGGGGGAGCCCACCCTACCTCAGGAAGAAGAGAAAAGGTTGTGAGGTCAAGTGACCCACAAAGTCAGATTGCCTAATAGCATGATCCTGCATTTGAAAAGTCAAATGCCAGTCCCACTCCCAGAGGAGTATTTATATGAGTTCCTGCACAAGTAGGAAAAGTCATCGGAGAGTTTATCAATTATTGCCTGCTTAATGCCTTCACTAGAATGTTTGTCCACTTTATTAAGGGGTCTCAACACTACAACGTTAGGTCGCCGAGTGGTGGATTTCTCCTTGGCTTGTATTGGTTGAGTGGCTGTGTGGTCACACTGAGCCGGTGTCCTCAGCGCATCTGCATAGGAGGGAGTGCGCTGTGGCATATTTTTTGCTCCTTCTCCTCCCTTATAAGCCTCCAGTTTAGCTGTGGCTATTTCAGATTCTAAGTATGTTTGGAATAAAACGGACTCCATTTTATTCCATAAAGTAACAATTTGGCCTCTGAGGCCTGCTGAGATTCTGTTGCTATGGTCCCTAAATAAGTCTTCTAGGGCTGTCTTGAGAGTGCGTGCTTGATCCAAGGGGGATCCCTCTGGGAGTGCAGGGTCCAGGGGGGAATCCTTCGGCTTGGTTTCAACTTGTTTTCCTGGTTGTAGGGAGCCAGGATCATCATGAGCGTCCTTTGGCTGGCTCTGGCTTCTAGTTGCTCTGTCCGAATTAGAGACTATTTGATTTTTATTTTTTCTTTTAGCCAAAGGTGTCGGTTTAACTTCTTGAGTACGGAATTGGTGTTCAGGGTTAACTTGTTCACAGTCAGAGGCACAGTCTTTTTCGTGTGGCTCTCCCACCATGTTTGTATTCATTTCGGATTTTCGAAGTTATCCGGATTAGCGAGGTCTAGACGCGTTATTTTGTTTGAGGGCTCTGAGAGCTGTTGGAGGATATAAACCACTAGTCCGTGAGTATATTTGTTGCCGTGTGATCTGCAGGCGAAGATTTGGGCTCCCCCCCACTAGCAGTATGGGAGGGGGAAACAGCCTAGTATATAAGTGGCCCTAGGAAAACGGGGTTACTTTCTCTGGGGGGTTTTTCTTGGCGCCGATAACGATGGTGACATCAGTTTTTGCACTACATGTATATTTGCGAAGATCCATTCTGTCCACGGTATGTCTATTGCAGAGGGGGGGAGAAGACATAAAATACAAGTTTCACTAGCACAGTAACGGTAATTCTGCACAGATGATGGAACGCTCTTGCAGCTCGGGTTTGGCACAAGTTGGGGCACCTCCCCCGTCAAATGCAGGGTATTTACGTGGCCCCCACTTTATATTGGCGCCTCTCTATATCCTTGCTGCCAGCCACATGGTGACCACTGCAGTCTCGCAAACAAAGGATATAGATGAAAACGCAAATAGCCTGCTAAATTCCCAGTTGAAATTTAAAAATTTCTTACCATGAGAGTCCACTAGTTGACTTCTTTAGGTGAGCACACTTTTTAGGGTAATAACTATAATTAAAACGCATATTTAAGCACATTTTTCTTTAGCGTTGATCAGCACGTCCGACTAGTAAGGCAGCCCTCTAGCGGTTATCTCCTGCAAAAATAATTTCACTGACACGATCTGAGCAAACGTTGACATCAGAAGTTTTGAAACAGTAATCCAACCAAGGAAAAGAAGAAAAGAAATCTCGCAGGTCATCCCATTTTGCATTCTTGTAATGCCAAACAACACGAGCTTGGGAATTGCCATGAGATAAAGGTTCCATTGGAGAAGAGACAATCACCAAGTTGTGATCTGAAGTGCCTAAAGGACCTCTCAATTCGACCGTGTACTTCGAAAGGTTGTTTGTGAGAAAAAGATCAAACGTATTGGCTGTATGATCAGGATTGTTTGGTATTCTTGTAGGTAAATGAACAATCTGTGCAAGGTCATTACTAATTGCAAAAGCCTCAGCATCTCGACCAGCTGGGTCGGTGTGGCTAGAAAACAGAAACCAGCTGGAGTTGGGAACATTAAAATCACCAAGGAAAATTACCTCACTGTTAAGAAAGTTGGAATGGAGAAAGTCAAGTTGCAAAGAGAGGAAGTCAAAGAGCTCCAAGTGATTAGTGGAGTTGGGAGAACGGTAGAGGCAACAGATGAATTTGACACAATGGGGTAGAGAGATTTTAAGCCAGAGATGATCAAAGAGAGGAGATTCCAAATTGCCAAGACTCTGACAGGGAATATCAGAACGGACATATGCACAAATACAACCTTTGAGGCGAAAGGAATCATACAGCCAATAATTTGGGTATCCGAGATGAGCAGTATTTGAATCAACCGATAACTGAAATTCTGTCAGAAAAAGCACATGGGGTTTGGGCAGACTTCAAGTGGAAATGAACATCGTTGAGATTAGAATTGAGACCACGTATTTGTGAAATGAATTAGGCAGTGCTTGGGAGGTTTACATCATTTCGCAGATAAGCTTGCTCTATTAGTTTGACAATTCATGGTGTATTCAATACTAAGAAAAAGTGAGTGGGACATGCTGTATAAAGTAATGAAATTTTGGATATGGCGTTCACACGTTAAGAATAACCCAGGTCCTTGACATAATGTGGCCTCGACATTGCTACCCGCATACACACGCTACTCGGACTCCCTCCAGTCATTATCTGGCAGAGTAGAGGTAGCAATAGGTTCGGTCCGCTGTAAAAGAGTAGTAGTGGCATGTGATGCAAGAAAGCAAGTGTATGAGCTTATGAAGCATAGCCAAAAAAAAAAAAAAAAAAAAAATCACACCATTCCCTCCAAATGCCTGTCCAGTTCCTTCTTAAATTTATTCAACCTATCAACTTCCACAACGACAGATGGAAGTTTTTTCCAACAATTAACCACCCGCTGGCTATAAGCAAATTTCCGCACATCTATTCTACATCTGTCCTTTCTTAATTTCAATTTATGCCCCCTTAGGTTCGTAATCTGAACAAGTGGAGGATCCCATCAGAATTCAGCATGCGCTACCCATTAAAGGCCTTATACACCTCAATCAGGTCACCTCCCAGGTGCCTAGTCTCCAGCCGCTGCAATTTACAGACCTTAAGCTTCTCTTGGTAAGAGGATCCTTCATTTAACCCCGGGGGCTCACATCTGGTGAGTATGGGTTTGGCAAACCCAGGGTCCTGAGCTGGATATCATCATTCTTCTCTTTCTTGGTGATGCCTTTCTCTCTCTCTCTCTCTCTCTCTCTCTCTCTCTCTCTCTCTCTCTCTCTCTCACACACACACACACACACACACAGGGGGGTAACTCGGGAATTTTTTTTTTTTGGCTGGTGCAGCATAAGCCTCAGGCTTCCTTGTACCATATGGCTAATAATAATAAATAATAATAATTACCCTCACCAATCTTGTTGCCCTTCTCTGCACATGCTCAAATAAAACTACATCCTTCCTAAAATGAGGCCCCCAGACCTGTACGCAGTACTCAAGGCGTGGCCTGACCATTGCCTTATATAGAGGGATAATCACCTCATTTTCCCTACTAGCAAAATTCCTATATATCATTGACAAGACACCATGAGCTACTATTGCATCTCGTCTGATTACTCAGAGAACTTCATATCTGACTGCACAATTACTCCCAGGTCTTTTTCATTTTCTACCACCTTAAGTGTAGTACCACACAGTTGGTACGTTTCTCTGGGGTTACTTCTACCCATATGCAGTACTTTGCATTTGTCAAGGTTAAACTTCAGTTGCCACTTCTTAGCCCATCTGCTCAAATTATTTAGATCCTGTTGCAGTAGAACACTGCCATTACTGTCATTAACAACCCTGCCAACCTTTGTATCATCTGCAAACTTCGAAATTAAGCCTGATATACCTTCATCAATATCATTGATAAATATAGAAAACAACAGTGGACACAACACCGAACCTTGTGGGACTCCACTAATAACATTAGTCCACGAAGAGCAGCACCCATTGATTACCATTCTCTGTCTTCTGCCACTTAACCATCCTTTTATCCATTGTAGCAACTTACCCTTAATACCATTCTGCTCCAAAATGTACAATAGTCTTTCATGCGCACAGTGTCAAAAGCTTTCCTAAAATCCAAATATATGATATCAAAATTATTTTTTGCATCCAGTTCCTTTGTGACAACATCATAATATCCTATCAAATTTGTCAGACAAGACTTTCCCTTAACAAACCCATGCTGTGTCTGAATTATTGCTGCAGTCTTGTCTAGATGATCCTGCAATGCATCTTTAACCCGTGACTCCATTATTTTACCCGGAAAAGAAGTTAAACTAATTGGTCTGTAATTATTCATGTCACCCTTCGTCTCCCTTTGTGAATTGGCGAGACATTTGCACATCTCCGTTCCGTGGAAAACTCCCCTGAGTCCAAGGATGCTCTCATAATTATGGCTAAGGGTTTGCTTAGTTGCTTTGCCGCCTCCTTTAATATAACTGGATAGATCCCATCCACCCCAGGTAATTTTCTTATGTTTAACTTCAACAATTTCTCCTCAACTTTGCCCTAAGTTATTACAAAATCATTAAGTATCCTGCTACAATTTGATAACCTTCTGCCATTTTCAAACCTTAATAAGTCCTCATGTGTGAATGTAGATGCAAAATACTCATTCAGTTTGTTTGCTATCTGAGTAGGATCAGCAACAATCGAACCATCGATGTCAAGTGCAACAATCAGATTCACCTCCTTCCTTTTAGAATTTATATAAGTAAAGAAATCCTTGCTGTTTTTCTTAGCACCTTTTGCCAAGGATTTCTCGTGATCTGCCTGCGCCTGCCTAACCTCCTTTGTGACCTGATTACAGACTAACTTATATCTGCCAGAGGTTTCTGTGTCGCTTGATAATTTCTATGCATCCCATGCATTTTCCTTCACTGTTACGAGTCTCATTAGATAACCATTTAAGCCTAAACCTAAATGGTTATCTAACTAACAGCCGGCCTGCGAACATCGTTTTAGAGCTGTTCCTTCGAAATATAAGGAATATTGCATCTCGCCACGATGTTCATCAAAACCTAAAGTTATCAATCATACTGCATGATGGAAAAGATAGGGAAGGGGTTGACCGGAACTTAGCTCTAGAGACTAAACATGGGTTCCACCACTTCAAGCCTCCAATAAGCAAAGTGGTGGTATTGCCCCAGTTGATGAGAGTCATCTACCACCTAGTACTGCCTGGTAACATAGATGGGCGGCATTCCTCGATGTGGTGTGGGCTCCACACCTCGAACCCTGCTTACGTTGGTTCACGCCTGGGTGGTCACCCACCATGTACTTGTGCATGGAGGTTATACCCAGGATTACTAAATGTCCCACCGTCGTGAAGGTGCAAGCACAGGATTTGGCTGACACAGACCATCCCGATTTCGCCGAAATTGGGTCCACTTGACTTGAGTGCTACCCGAATATCAGTTCCATCAGCGTTTTAGACTCCCAGGTAGCAAGTACAGCTTGTCTGGCATATCTGAGAGAATGTCTGTGACAATCTCAAGGACCAAGAATTGGCCCTGCATGGTACTCCTCTCTTGACATTAAATGATTTTCCCTTTGTATTCTCTACTAATAATAATACTCTCTACTAATAATATTCTCTCTAATAATAATACTCTCTGCTAATAATATTCTCTCTAATAATAATAATAATAATAATAATAATAATAATAATTTTCATTATTATTATTATTATTATTATTATTATTATTATTGCTGTACATTGCTAGTGCCCAACAAACGGAACTGTTAGGTATAACTGTAACGGAACTGGGAGACCTATTGCCTAGCAGCAATAGGTCTCCCAGTGAACACCTACAAGGATCTCCAGATAGTTGCAATCCTGAACACCCATAGGATAATCAGAGAGTTTCTCGACCAACAGTATTACCAGATATTACAACCACACTGTGTACTTGGTAGAAGTACCTGTCACGGAGTGGAATCCCCTAACCAGGGAGAAATAATAATAATAATAATTATAAAACATTCTTCAAGTTGGACATGTCATCAGGTCTTTCGATAAATCGTAAAGCATTAGCATTAGCATTAGTAGAGGCATTTGATGCAAGAAAGCAAGCTTATGCAGCATCAGCCAAAAAAAAAAAAAAAAAAAAAAACCCACTTCCACTTCACCCCTCTGTTCGTTCAAAATACCTGTCCAGCTGAGCCTTAAACTTATTTAGGCTATCAACTTCCACGACAAGGGATGGAAGTCTGTTCCACCAACCAACCACCCGCTGGCTAAAGGCAAATTTCCGCACCTCTATCCTAAAGGAACAACTATAGATGGTTTGTTTAGTTGTAAACTCTTCAGTGTAAAAATTATATATCCTACTTTAGTCATCACGGACCAATACTTTCAGTAACCGATATGTAATTATTATTAACCGTATAATATCGGTGTAAATACACCATAGTTAACCCATAAATTTGAACTACGTATGTAGTGTAATAGGCATTGTTTTAATTGTATCCTATATTGTGGTTGCCTCCACAACGAGATAGCTACTATTGTATTACTTCAAATAAATAACGCTTCTCTAGTAGAGAAGACTGCTGTTATTTATTTTCAGCGGATACCACCACCCAGACGAACGTTTCAAAGCTAGTATGAATTTAATTAATTAAAAAAAAAACGCATTGGACCAGATCTATTAAACCAAACAAATGAATTATAAAATCCAATCCTAAATCATGAAAAATCTTAATTCAGACGATCATTTCGAAGTTATTTGTGAATTTAATGTGAAAAATAACCCATTGGACCAGATTTATTAAACCAAACAAATGAGTTATAAAATTTAACCCTATATCATGGAACTGTTTTGATGAGAGTCTAAGAGATCTAGATTTTTATCAAGAAAACTGAATTTTGTAATAAACGAAAAAAAACCCAGGTGCTTTTTTTTCCCCCTTAAAATAACTAAAACCAGTACTTAAGATGAACCTCATCTCCAACGAAACTGCACAGAAGATGTGGCTCTCCCGACCTTTTCAGAAACTTATCAGACCCTAAACGCCATTTTTCCAACTGTAAAAACCTTTGCATGGAAGCAGACGTTGTTTGTTTCAAGTCCCAAAGATATCCCTTAAAGGTCCCAACCTTTTCCGTTTTCGAAGCTTCCACACATGATATTTTGCCTCTGTAATTAAAAATATCGTGAACATTTTTTTCTTGCCTAAGGGATGATCGAATTGCAAATAAATTACCTTCTCCATTGTGAACTGCCTTATCCTCAAACATTTACAAATTCTCTTCCAAACTTCCTGCGCGAATCGGTAGTAATAAAATAAATGGTACACTGTTTCAATTTCGGTACAAAATTCGCATAATCTGTTGCCTCCCTGACTAAATCTATACGTGATATCGTTCACTGGTATGTTTCCGTAACCAACCCTCCAAGAAAAATCAATACGCGATGGGTAGTTTCCGCCGATTTTTAGATTTTTAAAAAACAACTGCGCATTATGGTTTCCTAAATTTGACTTTTCTGGATTTTCTTTGTTTAACAGTGTCCAGTAGAGTCGTTTTAAACCACCCTTAAAAGGATCTGTATTTTTCTCCCTTAATTGCGTGCATATATCCCGAATTCTTTTGTAATATATTGGAATTGTCTCTGCCTTTGGCCCTAGATAATTGCCGCCTTTAATTAAGGCTGTATTAAATCCCATAAAATATTTTATCAGTACCGCTACTAAATGTTTATATTGCACCATATTAGCCACATCCAGCAGCCTCTTACAGCTACACCTCAAATTAATTTTTGGAATACTTATTCCCCCATCTTTCTACGGTAAAAATAAAAATTTCTGCGCTATCTCTTGCCGTTTTCCTCCCCATAGAAATTGAAATGTTGGAATGTAAAATCGTCTCATTGTCCTAGCTGTGATTCCTGTTATAAACACCGTGTATAAGATTATAGGAAGAATTACGGTTCTAACAATAATGGATTTGTTCTCAAAAGAAAATTGTCCCACTTCCCACTCTTTTAAACTTTCCCGTAATTTAGTGGTGAGCCCTCGTACAGGTAGCATTGGACTCTCTCTAAACGGAACTCCCAATATTTGAATCGATTTATTCGACTCCACTTCTCATTGTGATAAAGGCCGATGTACCCATTCCCCCTAACAATTTGATCCTAGTTTTATCTTCGTTTATGTTTAACCCCGACTTTTTACCAAAAGAAGTAACGAGTGACATAAATTCTTCCATCGCATAACTCGTAGTGAGAGTGGCGGTAACATCATCCGCATACACTATACATTTACACTGCTCCGCCGGCTTTGGCAACGGTATCCCTTGAATGGCCTCAGTTCTGTCTATTCTTCGCAGTAGTGTCTGCGCGTGTAGCATAGTGGTATTGTCACCGTCTTCCCCACACCGGGTGGAAAAGGCCTGGGTTCGAATCCCATCGATGACGCGAGGAACTTTAATGGGCTTTTTTCACTCCTTGGCTGAGTTAGTCAGTCTCAGGCGTAGATAGCAAGGTTTTTCTCCCCAGTAACTGGGGTTTTTTCGTCCAGCAAAACAGGCAAATCAACCATAGAACATACGCAATTTACAGGCACAAATACGGGTTAATGTATTTAATTACGGGCAACCCTAAAATAATAATAATAATAATAATATTCTTCGCAGTAGTGGTTCTAGTGCTAACGTAAATAACAAAGGACTAAGTGGACATCCTTGTTTTACTTCCCTATCAATTTTAATGTTTTTCGAAATTTCTCCATTTATCAAAAGTCGTGTGCTACTACGTGTATATAGATTTCTCAGGACTGTAAACAACTGAGAACCTATGTTCGTATCTTTAATTATAGAGAAAAGGTAGTCGTGGTCTATTCTATCGAAAGTCTTTTCTAGGTCGATTGCTACTAACGCTAAATTGTAACTCTTTCGTTTCCGATATTCTAATATATCTTTTAATAGCTAAAGGTTATATTCTATCCGCCTCCCCGGTATACCGTAGCACTGTGTGCTCCTGGGTTACGTCGCGTTTTAATTAGCTATCAAAATCTTTGCAAATATTTTGTAGTCACAATTAGCCAACGTTATAGATCTCCAATTACCAATTTTCGCTAAATCCCGTCCATGCTTCGGAATGAAAGTAGTATAGGCATTTAAAAAGCCTTCGGGTACAACCCATTCCAGAAAAAAATTGTTAAAGACGGCCAGAAGAATAGGCGCTAACAAGTTCCAAAATTTCTTATAAAATTCAACCCCGAAACCATCCGGCCCGGCACGCGTCGTAATTTACATGATTTCAGAGCCACAGTTATATCCCCCATAATTATTTCCCTGTCCTGTAATGCTTTTTGCTCGGGTGTGAATTGTCCAATCGTCTCCAAATGGAGTTGTCTCTCTCTTTTTTCTGCAAAGCAAGCTCTTTTTCATAGTAATTTACAAAACTATTCATAATAGTTAGCATTGTTGAATGTGTGTTGTCATCGTCTTTAATTCCTGAACCGTTTTGGATAAATTATTTATCCTTAGTCTTCTTTGGTAAAACGCAGCTGAAGGACTATCAGCCTCCCTAAATTTCAGCTGTATTTTTCGCGCCTTTTCTTTCTCTTCTTCCAATATTATACCGTCAATAATCGCTTGTACTTCTGCTGTTGCCCTTTCATCCCCGCACCGTTGGTAAATTTTTTTTCTTCTAAGAGATCTTTTAGTCTATTCTTTCCTTAATTTTTGAGTAATAAAATGATTTAGCACTTTCTTTAATTTTCGTCCACCTTTTCCACTCATTTCCACCTTGCTCTACTATCTTTTTAATAACTATTGTAAAGTCCCAATCCTCTCTCTCCAGAACTGCTGGGTTGAGCTTCCAATAGCCTTTTCGCAGCCTAACGTTCGTAAATAAATGTCCCTTCCATTTACTGCCATGTAAATGGAAGGGAAACTTGTCGACCTCCCGCAAATTTTACATGCCGTATCATTGTTATCTTATCCTTCAACTGACTCGTTGCATAAGTGCGATCTATCCTAGTTCCTATATTATTGGCTATTCTGGTGGCCGCTCGTTTCCCCGGATTTTTTTCCCTCCAGACGTCTAACAAGTCGCATTTAGTACAAACATCGATTAATTCACGAACCCCCCCCCCCGTACCATGATGCGGGGTACCGCCCAGAATTTTGTCCATAATGGGGTCAGGAACGCGGTTCCAGTCCCCTGCCATTACAACCCACTGCACCCACCTCATATAGTTGCCCAGTCCGTGAAACTGAGTTTTCCAAGCTAGTAGGTTTCATCATCAGTGGGCGGGCAATGCAACATGCCATCACAGTTGCGAAGTTATTTCCACAATATGAGAGATGCCGAAGGGTGTTTTAAATGATGTATTAGGAAAATAAATGCACAAGGCATAATTCCTTATGGGTTTAAGTACTTAAACCCATAAGGAATTATGCTTTGTGCATTTATTTTTTATTAGAAAAAAAAAAAATTTTTTTGCGACGACCGAAGTCGGTCGTTGCAAGGAACTTTGATGATATAATGCAATCCGACGCACAAGGCCTGTTTTCTAATAAAAACATTATTATATTGTTATCCATGAATTTTATTAATATCTGAAAATTAAAACGTTTTAACGACTGCCGATCACTCTTAAATGTAAAACACGTTAAATATGCTAGCGGCAGGACACATTATGTACCTGCTACAAAATGTAATTTTTTACATAGTAGTTTATTTTTTTATTTTAGTAAATTAATTTATTTTATTATTATTATTATATAAGTTATTTATTTTTATTATTATTACAGTTTTTGTTTTTGCGTTTGCTTCGCCTTTCTTTTCTCAATAATGTGAGATGGCACTAGTTAGGCTCCAGCTTCGCATGTTGTATTTTCACCATGTGGAATCGTTTTGTGGTACTTGATTTTTAATGTGCAAATGTAGCTTCGAAAGAAATATCGGTGTACAAAATTAAGTAAGGCATAGTTAATTAATATGATTTTACAATTATTGTTGTGTTTTCTGTTGTGTAATTTGCTTTGTGATGCTTTGGAATTTGAAACTGGGCTTGTCAGCTCTTTTTTCGCTAACTATGCTTGGTTAGCTGCTATTTTCGCTGTCTGTTGCAGTTATTTACTGTTCGCTTTATTTAAAAAGCACGAAAATAAGCAACAAAAAAGTATTCGTGATAGTCAACTAGTCGGACGAAGCAACGTTGTTAATTTTGAGAAGTATGTTAAAATATTTTATGCCACACAGACTGGCAGATCGAAGCAATTTGCTGAAAAGTTGTCGAGAACTATACAGCAGAAACAGTGGCAAACAGACTTGGTCGATTTGCAGAACTACGACCCTGAAGACAACTTTCTTCAAGAAGCAGCAAAGAAGTCGATATGCCTTTTTATCGTTTCTACATATGCAGATGGACAGCCTCCGTTGAATTGTTCTTGGTTTTTTAAGTGGATGCGAGAAGCTTCTCAGGATTTTAGAATGCAAAAGGCTGCCCTCAAGGGAATAAAGTATGCAGTTTTTGGGCTGGGGAATTCTTTGTATGAAAACAACTATAATAAAGTAAGTAAGTGCCTCGATGAATATCTTTCAAACTTACAGGCAGAAAGGCTAATAACTGTTGTTCTTGGTGATGAAAATGCCAAAGGCAGATTTGGAAACACTGAACACGAATTTGAAGTCTGGCAGAATGATGTACTTGAAATTTTAAAATATTTGGAAATAGGCAAAACAAATGCAAATTGTGATTTACATAAAGTAGACTCTGCAGAAAAAAATGAAGGTGAATTAGAAACTGACACTGATGATGAATTAGAAGTGCTAGATGTGGAAGATCTTGGAAATGTTGTGAACCATACAAAACGTGGTCGCAATTCTCATTCCAAAAACTCAGAGGAATCCAAAGAAATGATTACTCCTTTACTTCGCCAGACTCTTACCAAACAAGGCTACAAATTGATCGGAACTCATTCTGGGGTTAAACTTTGTCGGTGGACAAAATCAATGCTACGAGGGCGTGGTGGATGTTATAAACATACCTTCTATGGTATTGAAAGTCATCGATGCATGGAAACTACCCCAAGCCTTGCCTGTGCCAACAAATGTGTGTTTTGTTGGAGACATCATTCAAATCCTGTGGGGACTGAATGGAAATGGAAAATGGATGATGCAGAGCAAATTTTGTATGGAGCATTACAAAATCATTATAAGATGATTAAAGAATTTCGAGGAGTCCCAGGTGTGCAGCCCGAACGTTTAGCCGAAGGAATGGAAGTGAAACATTGTGCCTTATCACTTGTTGGAGAACCTATAATGTATCCAGAAATAAACAAGCTTATAAATCTTCTACATGAGAGAGGAATATCAACCTTCCTTGTAACAAATGCACAATTTCCAGATGCTATCCGGAAATTAGAACCTGTCACTCAGTTATATGTGTCAGTTGATGCAAGTAGTAAGGAAAGTTTGAAAAAAATTGATCGACCACTGTTTCATGACTTTTGGTCTCGCTTCATTGATAGTTTGAAAGCACTGTCTTCTAAAGGCCAACGAACTGTTTACAGGCTCACCTTGGTCAAAGAGTGGAATACTGAAGAAATTCAAGGATATGTAGACCTTATTCATATAGGTAAACCAGACTTTATAGAAATGAAAGGTGTGACTTACTGTGGGACTTCAAAAGCTAGTACTCTTACAATGGAAAATGTACCTTGGCATGAGGAAGTGTTTTCATTTGGCCAAAAAATTGCAAACCTCCTACCTGATTATGAAATTGCAGCAGAACATGAACACTCAAATTGTATACTTATTGCTCATAAAAAGTTTTATGTAAATGGTGCATGGTGGACTTGGATTGATTATGAGAAGTTCCATGTGCTTTTAAAACAATACTATGTAAGTAACAAAACTGAAGTTTTTACATCTTCAGATTACATGGCCCCTTCTCCTTCTTGGGCCGTGTATGGAGCAAAGGAAAGAGGATTTGATCCACTGGAGACTCGCTTTTATCGAAACACCAAAAAAGATATCAGTGGTTGCTAAATAATTTAGAACAGTTATAATCAAAGTATGTACTGACATAGAAGGGATTGGCTAATTTATTGTATATTGAAGGTGATGTTTGCATATGTAGTCAGTTATAATAAAAAAAGTTTTGCCTAGATATAAGTCTTGTCTTATTGGTAGGCACAGTTGATGACCCAGAATATATCTTTCAATAAGTATTTTAGTTTTTAGATGTTTTATTTTTAGGAATGCATTTCCTTTTCTTTCTGTTATGAGATGCTACAGGGATTACCTTTATTTTTTGTTATAGGATGGCTTCTTTTGACCAACTCTCTTAGTCCAATGTGTTAACGATTAATTTGTAACAATGATATAATTATAAGATTGGATGCCCAACTCAACCCAATTGAGTTGGGCATCCAATATTGGTACCTTGGGGTTGTCCTGCTATTGTTCTGACAGTGGGAAAGATGTTTGATTAAACTTATGATTATGTTGTTACAAATTAATCGTTAATGCGTTAGAGGAGAGTTGGTTGAAAGAAGCCATCCTATAGCAAAAAATAAAGGTAATCCCTGTAGCATCTCATAAGATAATAGAATATAGAAATAATAGAGCATTTAATAGCTCTCTGTTGTCAAATTTTCTTTCTGTGGAGGGAATTTTTTTTTATTTTCCATTGGTATATTTTAAGCATATACCAATTTTTCTTTAAATGCAAGATTATTATTCTCACTATTCACTAACCTTTTAAAATGATTCTTAATTAAATCTATGGTATTGAAATGGTAAAATATGAACATTATTTGTAGATGTATAAGGAGTGAAGGTCTGAATAGCAACGTGTAGATGGAGTTCATTCGCCTTGATCATCTTTGACCATATGTTGATTGTTTGCCTTGACCATTCACTGAGTGGTTACAATTTGTAACTCACTATAAGCTTATCTTTGTTCATAGTTATACCTGTTTATATTTGTTTGTACCTATTTATACTTGTTTATTTCTAAATTTTAGTTTTCTGCTTTTCACATAAATATTTTTATAGTACTGTAACTCTACTGTTGTATAGTACTGTAGAAGAAAACCTGTCAGGTAGCCTAACAGAATAAACATGAATAATCAACAAAAACTATACAGAGAAATAAAGTGGACTAGTAAAAATCAAAATGTCTCATAATGGGGGATTATTACTTTCCACATACTGACTGGAACTTGAATGTTGCACTCTTTTGTGGATTTATCAGATGGCTGTTTTCAGGGAAACTTTAGTATCCAGTACCCCCTGGCTGTGGCCAACGACCGGTTTTTTGCTAGAATCCCTCCCGAAGTCGTGTAAAAACTTAACCTTTTTTTCACTAAACAAAAATGAAAGTTGATCAAAAACAGGACCCTTCTCATAAGTGTTTTTTTTTTCCCTTCTAATTACAACTATTCTTCTCGGTTCACGTCCTTCACGCAACCTTCTCTTCATCATGTAGTGTAACACGAGTGGTACTGGGTACTAAATTTCAGCCCTGTTTTCTACAGCCTGTTAGAGAGGCAAAATGAGATTACAATACTCTTTATCTGATTATCAGCGGTGATTATTTGTGCATTAAGAATCTGCAGATAAAGGAACCTACTAGGTGGCAGTGATCACAGTGTGCTCACATGGGACTTAGAGACCTAAGTACTGTCAGGGTGAAAAGGTAAGGGATTTTACTTTCGTAAGAGGACTACAGTGGTCTCGGACAGTTTTTAAATTCTATTCAGCAGGATTGCCTCATGATGTTATCATTGGCAGCAAATGCTAAATGGGAAGCATTCTCGGAAATAATCGTAAAAGCAACTAGGCTTTTCAATATCACCTAAAAAATACCATTCCAGGCTTAGATCTAAATGGATGTTAGTTGAACTGGAGACTTCTGACTGAGAAGAAAAATGCATGGGATGCATATAAATTATCAGGTGACACAGAAAGAAACCTATAGTAGATATAAACTAGTATGTAAGAAAAGTCACAAAGGAGGTTAAGCAAGCCAAGACACATTATGAGAAATCTTTGTCAAAGAATGCAAAGAAAAAACAAAGACTGTTATTTATTTAAACACTAGAAGAAAGAGGATGAATCAGGTTGATCCACTAGATATCAATGGTTTGACTGTTGATGACCTGCTCAGGTAGTTGACAAACTGAATGAGTATTTTGCCTCTACATTAACACATGAGGAATTCTGTAGGAAAGGGAGGCCAGAAGCTTACCATACTCTAAATGATTTTGTAATAACTGAGAAATGTGGAGGGGAAATTGTTGAAGTTAAACATAAGGAAGGCACCTGGAGGTAAGCAAACCCTTGGCCATAATTATGAGAGCATCTTTGGATTCAGGGATTGCTCTTGAACTACTGTTCTGTGTCATGTTTTATCACTTTCTTATTCCAAAGGTGCTTTCCCTGTTTCTTGAAAGTTGCTCATATACAGCCAGAATAGATGTGCGGAAATTTGCCTTTAGCCAGCGGGTAGAAGATTGGTGGAACAGGCTTCCATCTTTTGTTGTGGAAGCTAATAGTCTAAATAAATTTAAGGTGAGCTGGACAGGCATTTGGAACAAATGGAAGGGTGAAATGGGAGCGTGTTTTTTTTTTTTTTGGCTGATAGTTTTTTTGGTCGTATGACTATAGTAATTCTTCTGGCAAAATCTTCCCATCTAATTATCATCCCGTAGCACTTCTATTCCATATAAAATAATGAAGAAATCAATTAACTGCAAACTCTTTTAACTATCTAGAAACCTTCCATCTGATCAATGATCACAAGTATGGATTCCACAGTGTTGATCCACTGCTGATATTCTGGCTTAGGTTACTCATCTAAGGACAAATTCATTGGAAAAGTTTGGCAAAACTCATGCAGTTGTTCTTGACATTTCAAAGGATTTTGATTGCATTTGGCATCTAAATAAGCATCCATTTTATGATTTGCCAACTGTTATTTGTAATTAGGTATCCAGTTTTCTCTGACTGCTCACTGCGGGTGATGGCAGATGGCGCTCTGTCTTCTAACTTCTCCACTAATGCTAGTGTTTCCCAAGGTTCAGTTCTTTCTTCTGCTCTTTTCCTCTTGTATATTAATGACCTTCTTCAATTGACTGGAAATCCTATCCATAGTTTTGCTGATGATAGCACATTGCATTCCACCTTCCAGTTTGAGAAGCCTTGACCTGCACAAATAGCTTCAGCTGCTCGAATATCCACTATCAGTTCTCATGATGTTACCTCACTAGAGACCAATTCCTTAATTGCTGGTCTTCAGGTAATTCTGATTTCTAGGCAAGGTCATATATTACTATTGAGAATTACCCTGACTTCTAATCTCTCTTGGCATAAGCACATTATTACAAATATTGCTTCCTCTGCATCAAAAAAACTAGTATTACATTTCTTCCAAACAGCTGTTCACTCAGTACAAATTGCAAATCTGCCCCACCATGGAATATTGTTCCCACATCTGGAGCAGTGTCCCCAAAACCTCTCTTTCTTCTAGATTCCATTCAAAAGCGGGCACTTAGGTGAATTAATGACTCATTTCTAACAATGTCTCATAGACATGCTGTTTCTGCTGCATGCCTTTTCTATAGATACTTCCATAGGCACTGTTCTGAATTGGTTTCGATGATTCTCGCTTCCTTTCCAGAGTAGTCTGAACACATTCTGCAACCATTCAACACCCTTTTACTGCTCAACTTCAAACTCACAGAACCAACTTTTCTTCTTCCTCATTTATTTATTCAACTTCGTTTTCTGGAACAACCTTCCTTTATATATATTTCCTAAAAATTACTATCTACAGAAATTCAAGTCTAATTCAACAAGCATCTTCTTTGATCATCTCAACCTTCAGCCTGTGCATGGTACTAAGTACTATAGGTTCTGATACCTCTTGTGTTTGGGGTTTTCATAAAAAAAAAAAGTAATGCAGGACCATCTAGACGAGACTGGAGTAATATTTCAGACCCAGCATGCATTTACTAAGGGAAAACCTTGTCTGACCAATTTGATTGGGTACTACAATGGAATCAAAAATGAACTGGATGCACAAAATTATTTTTATATATACATGGATATCAGGAATGCTTTTGATACTGTTGCACATGGAAGACTACTGCACAAATTGGAGCAGTGTGGCATTTAGGACAAGTTGCTATAATGGATAGCTTGTTGAACAGAGTGCCTATCAGTGGACACGTCTCCAAACAGGCCAAGAGATTGGGAAAATTCATGTTGAAAAATTATACTTCACACCAACCAGAAATTGTAAGTTTTACTGTAGATTAAAATACATGAATTAGATAAAAATGATAAAAACAGATTTATTTACAATAAATATGAAATGACGGTTAAAATGACTAAAATGGAAGTTAAAATAATAGTAATAAAAGCACTAAAAACTGTAGCTTTCGGAGACAACAGACTCCTTTCTCAACAGTGTGCTTCTACTGTACGACAACATCCTTAAATAGCAGGCTCACGGCACTCGTCACATGGTTCCACAGGAATATGGTTGGAACCGGAAATGGCTCAGGAGCACGCCAATAAAAACCGATCATCTTGTTCATGAATGATGGCTTCAAGGAGGAGATGCATATGTACACCCCTATCCCTGTTGATGGTGTTACCGCTAGCCGCCCCGATGCGCAGGCTCTCCAGCCATTTACGGTCCCAGAACCCATGAGCCCAGTCAGTGATGACTGCAGCTTCAGGGGAGATCTGGTGCTGCTTCTCCCAAAAATGCTCCGCCACAGCAGACTTTGCATAATTTGCCGTTCTTATAGCACTCGTGCTCACCCAGATGTTCTTTGAGTCGTCGCCCTATCTCACCAACATAACAAACCCTACAACCCGGGCACTTAATTTCATATACCACCCCACTACTAACTTCTTTTGATATGGGGTCTTTAACTTGTGATATCACTGTGTGCAACCTCCGTCCCGTAAGTTGCACATAGCATATCTGGCACCCATGGACTGAACGTGCGATGCGTTCAGTAAGGCACGGATAGTAAGGAATGCATGCAGTGATCACAGGGGCAGGGCTTTACTGAACGCATAGCACGTTTGGTCTGTGAGTACCAGATATGCTGTGTGCAGCTTCCGAGATGGAGGTTGCACACAGTGATATCACAAGTTAAAGACCCCATATCAAAAGAAGTTAGTAGTGGGGTGGTATACGAAATTAAGTGCCCAGATTGTGGGGTTTGTTATGTTGGTGAGAGCATTTTTGGGAGAAGCAGCACCAGATCTCCCCTGAAGCTGC
This sequence comes from Mastigoproctus giganteus, assembly GCF_048544385.1. Classification (NCBI taxonomy): domain Eukaryota; kingdom Metazoa; phylum Arthropoda; class Arachnida; order Uropygi; family Thelyphonidae; genus Mastigoproctus; species Mastigoproctus giganteus. The sequence goes on along the minus strand of NC_143585.1, from coordinate 1,801,712 downwards.
AGTCATCACTGACCGGGCTCACGGGTTCTGGGACCGTAAATGGCTTGAGAGCCTGCGCATCGGGGCGGCTAGTGGTAACACCATCAACAGGGATAGGGGTGTACATATACATAAGGGGGCTTAGAGGGGAACAGGTATCCTGTGTGTTATCAGACACTCAGCCTAAAACACTGATGGATCCAATATCTCTCTATTACAGAAGATTTAGGAGAAGTCCGGTTGGCCTGCCTCCCTAAAATCCACTCATGCACACCTTCTCGATGGTAAGCCCTGTTACGTCACTTAGGTGGCAACGAACGTGTAGAGTGGTTCTCTTCAAGACACCTGGTCAGCGTGAAGAGGAAAAGACCAAACCCTCCAGCAATGAAAGCACAACAATACAAATGGCCCTCAGTCCCCAGCAGCTTTCACTCTCCCTCTTACGGCAGCGAGAGGATCAGAGTGGAAGCAGAGGGTGCTAAGAATCTCTGGGTACGACCAGGCTGCCATGCACGGAAATTGAACTTGGCCTGTTATAACGTACGATCACTCATCGGTGAAGACAGGATATTAGAGCTGGAAAAGGAATTAGAAAATGTGAATTGGAATATCATCAGTTTGGCTGAAACAAGAAGAAGAAATTAGCATTAGCATTAGCATTAGTAGAGGCATTTGATGCAAGAAAGCAAGCTTATGCAGCATCAGCCAAAAAAAAAAAACCCACTTCCACTTCACCCCTCTGTTCGTTCAAAATACCTGTCCAGCTGAGCCTTAAACTTATTTAGGCTATCAACCTCCACCACAAGGGATGGAAGTCTGTTCCACCAACCAACCACCCGCTGGCTAAAGGCAAATTTCCGCACGTCTATCCTACATCTGTCTTTCCTCAATTTGAATTTATGCCCTCTCAGGTGATTTTTCTGAGCTAGAGGAAGAATCCCATCAGCATTGAGCATGCTTAAACCATTCAAGGCTTTATACACCTCTATCAGATCACCTCGCTGGTACCTAGTCTCCAGACACCGTAATTTGCAAAACTTAAGCCTTACTTCGTAAGCGCACCCCTTTGTTCCATTCACTAATCTTGTTGCCCTTCTCTGTTCTCGTTCCAGCAGCTCTACATCCTTCTTGAAATGAGGCCTCCAGACCTGTATACAGTACTCTAGGTGTGGCCTGACCCCATCGCCTTATACAATGGAATAATCACCTCCTTATCCCTGCTGGAAAAATTCCTGTATATCATTGACAATACTCCATGAGCTACTCTTGCAGCCCTTCTGCACTGCTCAGAGAACTTCATATCTGCCTGCACAACCACCCCCAAGTCCCTTTCATTCTCTACCACTTATAAATGAATCACTTATAAGTTTATCAAGTGGAAATCTGCTGTACACCAATGGAAACAGTGAAAGGAGTGAAGGTGGAGTTGGGTTTCTGGTCCATAAAGATTTTAAAAACAACATTTTGGAATTCAAAAGTACATCACCAAGGGTGGCAAGACTAATATTCAAGATTTCTAAGAGGTACAAGCTAAAGATTATAATGATTTATCCACCAACGTCGAGCCATGATGATGAAGAGGTTGAAGAAATGTACACTGAAATTGAGAGTCTTCTAGATGAACAGAAAACCCACTACACTATTATTATCGGGGACTTCAATGCTAAGGTTGGAAAAAGGCAAAACAGCGCAGAAAGAGGAACTATAGGAAATTTTGGAATTGGTGAAAGAAATAAAAGAGGTGAAAGACTTGTGGAATTTGCAGAATCTCAAGGACTGTCAGTAATGAACACTTTTTTCAAGAAAAGGGTGAACAGAAAGTGGACACGGAAGAGTCCAAATGGATTAACAACTAATGAAATCGACTTCATCCTCACTAACAGAAGATATATTGTGAATGATGTTACCGTCCTGAATAAGGTAAATGTTGGAAGTGATCACAGAATGGTAAGATGTACACTTGATATAGATGTAGGAAAGGAAAGGAAAAAACTGACTCAAGTAAATATTACAAAGGTCTTTGAAATAACAGAGGAGGAGAAAAAGCAGTATGTACTGGAACTTAAGAACAAGTTTGAGCTTCTGCAGACTGCTCAGGACCAAGATATCGACGAGGAATATTACAACTTTCTGAAAGTGATAAAGCCCAAGAAACCTATAGGGAAACAGAAATCCAAAGAAGAAAAAATTAGTCAAGAAACACTTGTCATGATGAACCAAAGACGACAAATGAAGAGCAAGAAAAACACTGACAGGGAGAAAATCGAGTATACTGAGTTATGCAAAGCCATTAGAAAGAGACTCAGAGAGGACATAAGAAGATTTAAAACAAGAAAAGTAGAACAAGCATTAAGGGAAAACAAAGGATTTAAATCAGCAGCCATAAGCAGTAATACAGAAAGACAAATGATACTGAAACTGAAGAATAGCGATGGTGTACCTATAAACAGCAGAGAAGGCATAATTCAAATAGCAGAAGACTACTATAGAGAATTATACAAGGAGCAAGGGAATGATACCAGCAGTGGGGAACATGGATTGCAAAGTAGCAACACATACGACATACCCGATATCCTTCCTGATGAGGTAGAACATGCATTGAAGAAAATGAAGAATCGGAAAGCCCGGGGGAAGATGAAGTTACTGTAGAGTTATTAAAATTGGGAGGAAGAGACATAACACAAAAAACTGGCAAGGCTCTTCACAAAGTGCATTAGAAAAGGTGTGATGCCTAAGCAGTGGAATAATGCAATCATAGTTTTGCTGCATAAGAAAGGAGATAAATCAGAAATTGGAAATTATAGACCAGTTAGCTTGTTATCCCATATCTACAAGTTGTTCACAAGAGTCATTACTAACAGATTAGAAAGAATACTTGATGAGAATCAACCGAAAGAGCAAGATGGCTTTAGGACAGGATTCTCAACTATGGATCACCTTCACGTAATATCACAGCTAATGGAGAAGGCAAATGAATATAAAACACCATTATGCCTGGCATTTGTGGATTATGAAAAGGCATTTGACTCCATACAGCATAAGGCAATGTTTCGGGCACTGGAAAGACAAGGCATAGATACTCCATATATTATGATTTTGAAGAAAATATATGAGACTGCTACATCCTTTATTAGACTAGACAAAGACAGTAGCAAATTTAAAATCGAGAAAGGAGTTCGACAAGGAGACAATATCTCCGAAGCTGTTTACTGCTGCCCTTGAGGAAGCTTTCAGAAGATTAGACTGGTCGCGGAAAGGAGTCAATGTGAACGGAGAGTACCTAAACCATTTACGATTTGCAGATGACATTGTGATCATAAGCCACGATCCCAAAGAATTAGAGGAAAATCTTAATCAGTTATGCACAGTTAGTAAGGATTTTGGACTAAAGGTGTGGTGGGTCGGAAAACTGCTAGCTTGGGGGGAGACAAAGACCAATAGATTGACGGTAGCCACTGGCAGAGGTGAAAGAGATTCTTGCACTGCTTCTATTAGAATGAGCAGAAGCCTGAAAAACAAGATGCATGATATTTCAGAGACTGCTGGGAGCCATTGCGGTACAAGTAAACACATGGGTTGTGTTAGGGTAGCTAAGAATAGAAACAGGTGCAGGTATACTTGCGTGTACACCAACGCTAGGAGTTTAGTAAATAAATTTTGAATTTGAGGTATTGCTCAAAACATCGAAGGCAGATATTGTTGGGATATCAGAGACGTGGTGTCACACAGATATAAGGGATGCAGAACTGCAATTTGGGGAGTACAACGTCTACAGAAAGGATAGACAGGATAGGAAGGGGGGAGGGGTTATACTATTAGTTAAGAAACACATAAAAACCAAGGAAGTGAAGCCAGTCGACATCGCCAGACAGTGCAGTGTTGAGTAAGTTTGGTGTGACATAAGCATTGGGAGATCAAAATTGAGAGTAGGAGTGTGCTATAGGCCTAATGACTCTGATGAGAATAATAAGGAACTGTACAGGGAAATAGAGTGGGCCAGTAAATCAGAGAGTCTTATAATGGGAGATTTTAATTTCCCAGATATTGACTGGAATTTGGGGGCTGGTTACTCACACACTAGCAGTGCTTTTGTGGATTTATTGGATGATTGTTTTCTACATCAGCATGTTTGGGAGGCAACTAGAGGGAGTAATACTCTTGATTTGATTATCAGCAGTGATTCTTCATGCATTAAGAATCTGCAGATAAACGAACCACTAGGTGGCAGTGATCACAGTGTGCTGAAGTGGGATTTACTGAAAGAGGTAACTACCATTAGGGGTAAAGGGAAGGGTTATTGCTTCCGTAAAGGCGACTACGATGGACTGAGACAGTATTTAAATTCTATACAGTGGGACCAACTGATGATGTTACCAACAGCAAATTCAAAATGGGAAGCATTCAAAGAACTTATCTTGGAAGCTACTAGGCTTTACATACCAACTAAGAAATATTGTTCAAGGTTTAGGCCAAAATGGATGTCAGATGAACTAATGAGGCATATGGCAGAGAAGTAAAATGCATGGGATACTTACAAATTAACACATGACACAGAAGCCTATGATAGATACAAGTTGATATGCAACCAAGTTACAAAGGAGGTTAGGCAGGCAAAGGCAGATTACGAGAAATCCTTGGCAAGGGATGCAAAGAAAAACAGCAAAGAGTTCTTTACTTATGTTAACTCTAGAAGGAAGGGGATGAATCAGATTGGTCCACTTGATATTGATGGGTCAACTGTTGATGATCCTGCTCAGGTAGCTAACAAACTAAATGAATATTTTGCATCGACATTCACACATGAGGAGTTATTCAGCAAGGGGAATGCCAGAGGTGTATTCAACTCTAGCAGTAAGCTACAGAATCTTGAAATAACTGGGAGTAAAGTGGAGGAGAAACTGTTGAAGATAAACACAAGAAAGGCACCCGGGGTGGATGGGATCTATCCAGTTATATTAAAGGAGGCAGCAAAGGAAGTAAGCAAACCCTTAGCCATAATTATGAGAGCTTCCTTGGACTCAGGGGAAGTACCCATAGACTGGAAATGTGCAAATGTGACCCCAATTCACAAAGGAGGATTAAAGGCTGACACAAGTAATTATAGACCTGTGAGCTTAACTTCTGTTCCAGGAAAATTAATGGAGGCACTGGTTAAAGAAGAACTGCAGGATCATTTAGACAAGACTTCAGTTATAGCTCAGACACAGCATGGTTTTGTTAAGGGGAAGTCTTGCCTGACCAACTTGATTGGATTCTATGGTGCAGTCACAAAAGAACTGGATGCAGGGAATAACTTTGATATTATATACTTGGATCTTAGAAAGGCTTTTGATACTGTTGCACATGGAAGACTGCTACACAAATTGGAGCAGTGTGACATTGGAGGCAAATTGCTGCTATGGATAAAGGGGTGGTTGAGAGGGAGAAGAGAGAGAGTTGTAATCAATGGACACTGCTCATCGTGGACTAATGTTATTAGTGGAGTCCCTCAGGGCTCAGTGTTGGGTCCATTATTGTTTTCTGTATTTATAAATGATATTGATGATGGTATATCAAGCTTAATGTCCAAGTTTGCAGACGATACAAAGGTTGGCAGGGTTGTCAAGGACAGACACTACTGACACTATGCTGCTGCAACAGGATCTGGAAAGGTTGAGCAGATGGGCTGAGAGGTGGCAAATGAAGTTTAACATTGACAAATGTAAAGTACTACACATGGGAAACAGCAACCCCGGAGCAACGTATCAACTCTGTGGTACTACACTGACAGTGGTAGAGAATAAAAGGGAATTGGGGGTGGTTGTGCAGGCAGATATGAAGTTCTCTGAGCAGTGCAGACGGGCTGCAAGAGTAGCTCATGGAGTATTGTCAATGATATACTGGAATTTTTCCAGCAGGGATAAGGAGGTGATTATTCCATTGTATAAGGCAATGGTCAGGCCCCACCTAGAGTACTGTATACAGGTCTGGAGGCCTCATTTCAAGGAGGATGTAGAGCTGCTGGAACGAGTACAGAGAAGGGCAACAAGATTAGTGAATGGAACAAAGGGGTGCGCTTACGAAGTAAGGCTTAAGTTTTGCAAATTACGGTGTCTGGAGACTAGGTACCAGCGAGGTGATCTGATAGAGGTGTATAAAGCCTTGAATGGTTTAAGCATGCTAAATGCTGATGGGATTCTACCTCTAGCTCAGAAAAATCACCTGAGAAGGCATAAATTCAAATTGAGGAAAGACAGATGTAGGACAGACGTGCGGAAATTTGCCTTTAGCCAGCGGGTGGTTGGTTGGTGGAACAGACTTCCATCCCTTGTGGTGTAGGTTGATAGCCTAAATAAGTTTAATGCTCAGCTGGACAGGTATTTTGAATGAACAGAGGGGTGAAGTGGAAGTTGTTTTTTTTTTTTTTTTTTGGCTGATGCTGCATAAGCTTGCTTTCTTGCATCAAATGCCTCTACTAATGCTAATTGCTAATGCTAATGCAAGTGCACTTTTTAATATTTTCATTAATTTATTGAAACATTAAAACAATATAAATTGTACGAAACATTGGCTTGGCTGAACATGTAAATCACTCAAGCTTGACTTAATTAAGATATTGCATATACATTGTATTTGAAAATTTGGTGAACAAAAAATTTATTCCCACATGCACCACCTTCAAAATATCCTGCTAGTGCCCATGGCCGATAAGATTGTTCCTATACTCAGACTACACAAATGAGGAATTTAAATTGAGGAAGGACGATTGCAGGATGGATGTGGAAGTTTTCTTTCAACCAATGGGTGGTTGATTGCTAGAAGTTTCCATCCATTCTTGTGTAAGTTGATAGCTTAAATAAATTCAAGGACTAGACACTGGATGAACAAAATGGGAAGCATTTTTTTTTTTTTTTTGGCTGAAGCTGTATAACTTTGTTTTCTTGCATCATTTGCCACTGTTAATACTGATACACAGCTGTCGATTTACAACGAAGCTTAAGCTTCAGGATCCCTTGCATGGGCTGCTTCTCAGGTGCTTGGAGGGTCCCTTGCAGTGTGTTGACATAGTCATATGGTTTTTTTTTTTAAATGGGCAAAAGTAATATATTTTAATCCCAGATATACTACCATGGCAGATATAAGGTAGTCTGTAATCAGGTCACAAAAGAGGCTAGGCAGGCGAAGGCAGATTACGAGAAATCCTTGGCAAATGATGGTAAGAAAAACAGCAAGGATTTCTTTACTTATATAAACTCTAAAAGGAAGGGGATGAATCTGATTGGTCCCCTTGACATTGCTGGTTGAACCGTTGATGATCCTTCTCAGATAGCAAACAATCTGAATGAGTATTTTGCATCTACATTCACACATGAGGAATTATTAAGGTTTGAAAATGGCAGAACGTTAACAAATTGTAATAATTTGATGATTTTGTAATAACTGAGAGCAAAGTGGAGGAGAAATTGTTGAAGTTAATCATAAGAAAAGCACCTGGGGTGGATGGGATCTATCCAGTTATATTAAAGGAGACGGCAAAGCAACTAAGCAAACCCTTAGCCATAATTATGAGAGCATCCTTGGACTCAGGGGAGGTTCCCACGGACTGGAGATGTGCAAATGTATCCCCAATTCACAAAGGGGGATCGAAGGGTGACATAAGTAATTACAGACCAGTTAGTTTAACTTCTGTTCCAGGTAAAATAATGGAGTCTCTGGTTAAAGATGCATTGCAGGATCATCTAGACAAGACTACAGCAATAATTCAGACACAGCATGGGTTTGTTAAGGAAAATTCTTATCTGACAAATTTGATAGGATATTATGATGTGGTTACAAAGGAACTGGATGCAAAAAATAATTTTGATATCATATATTTGGATTTCAGGAAAGCTTTTGACACTTGCGCATGAAAGAGTATTGTAAAAATTGGAGCAGAATGGTATTAAGGGTAAGTTGCTACAATGGATAAAAGGATGGTTAAATGGGAGAAGACAGAGGGTGGTAATCAATGGGTGCTGCTCTTCGTGGACTTATTAGTGGAGTTCCACAGGGTTCGGTGTTGTGTCCACTGTTGTTTTGTATATTTATCAATGATATTGATGAAGGTATATCAGGCTTAATGTTGAAGTTTGCAGATGATACAAACGTTGGCAGGGTTGTTAATGACAGTAATGGCAGTGTGCTACTCCAACAGGATCTAGATAATTTGGGCAGATGGGCTAAGAAGTGGCAACTGAAGTTTACCCTTGACAAATGCAAAGTAGTGCATATGGGTAGAAGTGTATATGGGTAGAACCCCAGAGAAACGTACCAACTGTGTGGTACTACACTTAAGGTGGTAGAAAATGAAAAAGACCTGGGAGTAATTGTGCAGTCAGATATGAAGTTTTCTGAGCAATGCAAACAGGCTGCCAATGCAAGTCATGGGATTTTGTTAATGATATATAAGAATTTTGCTACCAGGGAGAAGGAGGTGATTGTCCCTCTGTATAAGGCAATGGTCAGGCCACGCCTTGAGTACTGCGTACAGGTCTGGAGTCCTCATTTTAGGAAGGATGTAGATTTACTTGAGGGTATACAGAGAAGGGCAACAAGATTGGTGAGGGGAATGAAGGGATCCTCTTACCAAGAGAGGCTTAAGTTCTGCAAATTGCATTGGCTGGAGACTAAGTACCTGCATGGTGATCTGATTGAGGTGTATAAGGCCTTGAATGGGTTGAGCACGCTGAATTCTGATGGGATCCTTCCACTTGTTCAGATTACGAACCTAAGGGGGGCATAAATTCAAATTAAGAAAGGACAGATGTAGAATAGATGTGCGGAAATTTGCCTTTAGCCAGTGGGTGGTTAATTGCTGGAACAAATTTGCATCTGTCGTTGTGGAAGTTGATAGGTTGAATAAATTTAAGGAGGAACTGGACAGGCATTTGGAGGGAATGGTGTAATTTTTTTTTTGGCTGATGCTGCATAAGCTCATACACTTGCTTTCTTGCATCACATGCCACCACTACTACTACTACTACCAAGAAAGAGAAGAATGATGATATCCAGCTCAAGACCCTGGGTGTGTCAAGCTCATACTTACCAGATATGACAATCTTCCAAGATTAATTATGTCAGTTTTTGCAACACTTCTGTTACAGCAGTTGTTGGATATCCTGGGATTTCTTCATGGTGCACTGAGATTCTTACACAATTCAATTGTTTATACCAATATGCAGCAACACTAATGCTCTAACTTGGGCAGTCTTCTTCATAAACAGCAACCATTCCTTCGTGGATTGTTTTGGGTCTTTTCCCTTGCCGATAGAAATACTGAATCACAGATCTCTGTTCCTCTTTACCCATTGTGACAGTTCATTCAAATTTAAAAAAAATGAATTGTCAGATCGAATCCAAAATTTGTGTAGTTGTTATAGATATTTCAATGTATCAAACAAAAAAAAATTTTCATCTTTCTATCGTAACTATTTCTGGGTGAATACATACCTTTTTGAATCCCCCACCCATATTCATGCAAGTTGAACGAAGGGTATATGAGCGATATAATGAGCCTCATCGTTAAAACTAGATGTGCTAGAAGAAAACAACCGAAAATGTTTGAAATAAATGACTAAAAAGATATGTGGTCCACTCCTTTCCAGTGAAGGATACTAGTTGACCTGTTATTATTCTTATAACTAAAATTATTATCTAAGTAGACAAAATCTTGAAGTAATTACATCTTCACTTTTCTGATCTATGATGTAAATTTTTTAAATTAAATCATTAATGTGTTTGATGTTGTTTCAGGCCTCTTTTCCAACTGGGAGCAGCCAACACCTGGGTCACTGCTACCTGGTGCCCATTCCTGGCACGAGGAAGCCGGGGCTATATCCGTGCTGTAGTGAAACCTGTCTGTGCACAATCTGTATCCACTGGAGGAAGTGCAAACCAGTGGGTACAAAAGAAAGCCAAATCCCAGGCTGCCCGACCCAGGAAAACCCTAAAAAAATATATTAAAAAAATGGTAGCGGATACATAGTTGTACAAAATTTAAGTACTTTATAAAGATAATTAACTTTCCACAGAATTCAAAAATTCTCTCCAATTAATTTGCATTTCTATGATGAGACAATATTCCCCTGAAAAAGAACTTATTCAATTAAGTAAACAGGCTAACTTAAAGTTAACATAAGGTGTACAGTACACAAGAAAAAGATAAGTAACTGTACATGGGATAAGAAATACCCAGACTTTATGTTATATTTCCCATAGTTACAAGACAATATTTACAAAAAAACAATTTATTCAATTCAGTTAACAAAGGCTGATTCAATCAAGATTAACAATAGCTGTTAACAATTGCAGAAACCTCTCATGAAGGAATGAATAAAATCCAAATAAACTGTCGAAATTTCCCCACATCCAGCTCATGATTGTTTGTGTCAAAATATCTTACCAGAGTAGTTAAAACATGGTTTTTCATTAACAAGGCCTTTTGTGCCCCTCAAAATGGCATTTCTATATAAATGTTCTGTATTGTAAACTTAATAATTGCCTCTAACATTTTCCCTATCACTGAAGTTAGACTAACCATTCTGTAATTAACGACCACTCTTAGAACTGCTTTTATGTACTGGCAATGCATTGACACTTCTCTACTCTGAAGGAATCTCTTTATGCCCTCATAATTAACTTCAACGGTTCAATGCACTTCCTGGCGATCTCCCTCAAAATTATGCCGTAAATGCCATGAACTGCAGCAGCCTTACTTCCTTTTATGCTTGAAAGTTTTTCTAATCAACAGTCGTCAGAAATTTCGAAACCACTAATTTCATGTCTCAACCTCGCTCGTATAGTCTTCTCAGCACGAGAGGACTTTCCTCTGTAAAGATTGATTCAAAGTACCTATTCAATTCATCAATATCATCTCGGTTATCTAAGACTACTCGATCACTACACAAAGGTCCTATTTGCTTCGCTTTCTTCATTGTATTCACATACGTGAAAAATTCCTTGTCCCTATTCTTTGCTCTCCTAGCCAGTGTTTACTCATATGCAGCCATGGTCTCCTTGACCGTATTTGTGGTACTATGACAGATAAACTTGTATCTGTTGTAGGCTTCAGTACTTTTCATTGCTCTGTAACTGTCCTATGCTATCTTTTTCTGCTCTATTTGACGAGCCAGCTCTGGAGCCGTCCATTTCGGAATCTTTAGCCTGCAATATTTTCTTAAGGCTATGTATGTGTTAATTGCTTCTGTGATTTTTCTTTAAAGGTGTGCCATAATTCAAGTGTATTGCACTCATTCTGCAATTTGACCAATTAATAGTGGCAGACAAAAACACTGCATCTTAAAAAAGTAACATTAGCATTAGTAGAGGCATATGATGCAAGAAAGCAAGCTTATGCAGCATCAGCCAAAAAAAAAAAAAAAAACACTTCCACTTCGCCCCTCCGTTCGTTCGAAATACCTGTCCAGCTGAGCCTTACATTTATTTAGGCTATCAACTTCCACAATAAGGGATAGAAGTCTGTTCCACCAACCAACCATCCGCTGGCTAAAGGCAAATTTCCACACATCTATTCTGCAACTATCTTTCCTCAATTTGAAACTGCCCACTCAGGTTCTTAGTCTGAGCAAGAGAAAGAATCCCATCAGCATTCAGCATGCTCAAACCATTCAAGGCTTTATACACCTCTCAAACCATTCAAGGCTTTATACACCTCTATCGGATCACCTCGCCGGTGCCTAGTCTCCAGACACTGTAATTTGCAAAACTTAAGCCTTTCTTCGTAAGAGCAACCCTTTGTTACATTCACTAATCTTGTTGCCCTTCTCTGTACTCGTTCCAGCAGCTCTACATCCTTCTTTAAATGAGGCCTCCAGACCTGTATACAGTACCCAAGGTGTGGCCTGACCATTGCCTTATACAAGGGAACATTTGTAGAGATATAAGGTATTTGATTACAGTAATTTTGTTTGTCACAAAGCAAAGGTATTGTGTCAGATAACGCTTCTCGTTATCTGACTTATCTCGTTATCTGATAACGATATCTCGTTGTCTCGTTAAGATAACGCTTTAACTCCTGGCCATGTCGCCGTGATGAGTATTATTGTCTCTAGTACATGTTCTGTACTTATCAGCAATAAAGAATTTATTTATTCTCTTCCACCAGACAGTAATCGAATGGCATTTTTTCAATTACTGTCTGATGGAATAGAAGCGTTGTTATCTGACACAATACCTTTGTGTCAGATTTTCCATCAGATTCAATCAGCTGTTTCTATAAATACGGCGTTGGAAGGGTATGTACGCTCATTACTATCCTGTTTTGCGGAGGTGTAAGCATGGCTCCATATGTTCAGTTGATACCAAGGGAGGAATAAAAGTGTAGCTGTTGCTCTGTCCCAGGAAGGGCTTCCTACGTGTGCTATTGCTGATAAAATAGGCTGCCACCAGTCAACAGTATCTGACGAGTTATATCCTTAGACGCTAATGCGCCGTAAAATCCTGAAACAACAACAACAACGGTATCCTGGGTGGTGAAATTAAAGCGTAAAACTGGTGATGTGAAGAGAAAACCTGGATCAGGCCATAAAAGAGTGATTACGCCTTACCAAGATCGATATATGAAAAGGCTATGCCTTCTTAATCGCCATGCTAGTGCTCCTGATCTAAAACTGGACTCAGATGGCTTCTGGTGTTGAAACAAGGGCACGAACTATCCAAAGGCAACTTTTGGAATGTGGTCTGCATGCCTATCGGCCCAAGAAGAAGCCTTTGCTGACCGAACAAATGAGGAAGAAACGACTTGCTTGTACTATAACGAACGTTTCATGGACAAAAGAGCAATGAGGCACCGTCATTTTTTTGACAAATCTAAATCCTTGGATTTGGAAGCGATATGTCAGTAGACGAAAATCGGAGGCATACCATCCTGATTGCATAACACCGACTGTAAAGTTCTCTGCCGCTCAGGAGGTCTGGGGATGCATAACATAAAAAGGGGTGGCGTGAATTAAATTTATTAACGGAATGGTGAATGCAGAAACCTACACTGCTATCTTGGAGGAGTACCTCTAAGATAGCAGTGGTTATGATGTGGTTACAAAGGAACTGGATGAAAAAATCATTTTGATATGATATACTTGGATTTCAGGAAAGCTTTTGGCACTGTTGCGCATGGAAGACTACTGTACAAATTGGAGCAGAACGATATTAAGGGTAAGTTGCTACAAATGGATAAAAGGATGGTTGAGTGGGAGAAGACAGGGTGGTAATCAATGGGTGCTGCTCTTCATGGACTAATGTTATTAGTGGAGTCCCATAGGGTTCGGTGTTGGGTCCACTGTTGTTTTGTATATTTATCAATGATATTGATGAAGGTATATCAGGCTTAGTGTCGAAGTTTGCAGATGATACAAAGGTTGGCAGGGTAGTTAATGACAGTAATGGCATTGTGCAACTGCATCAGGATCTAGAAAATTTGGGCAGATGGGTTGAGAAGTTGCAATTGAAATTTAGCATTGACAAATGCAAAGTACTGCATATGTGTAGAAGTAACTCCACAGAAACGTACCAACTGTGTGGTACTGCACTTAAGGTGGTAGAAAATGAAAAAGACCTGGGAGTAATTGTGCAGTCAGATATATGAAGTTTTCTGAGCAATGCACACAGGCTGCCAGGCAGGTCATGGGGTTTTGTCAATGATATACAGGAATTTTCTAGGAGGGACTGTCCCTCTGTATAAGGCAATAGTCAGGCAACGCCTTGAGTACTGCGTACAGGTCTTGAGGCCTGATTTTAGGAAGTATGTAGATTTTCTTGAGCGTGTACAGAGAATGGCAACAAGATTGGTGAGGGTAATGAAGGGATCCTCTTACCAAGAGAGAATAAAGTTCTGCAAATTGCAGCGGCTGGAGACTAGGCACCCATAAGGTGATCTGATTGAGGTGTATAAGGCCTTGAATGAGTTGAACGCTGAACTCTGATGGTATTCTTCCACTTGTTCAGATTACGAACCTAAGGTGGCATAAATTGAAATTGAGGAAAGACATGTAGAATTCATATGCGGAAATTTGCCTTTAGCCAGCTGGTGGTTAATTGCTGGAACAAACTTCCATCTGTCGTTGTAGAAGTTGATAGGTTAAATAAATTTAAGGAGGAACTGGACAAATATTTATAGGGAATTGTTTTGTAAATTATTATTATTATATTTTTTTTCCGGCTAATGCTGCATAAGGTCATACACTTGCTTTCTTGCATCACATGTCACTACTACTACTACCTGAAAACCGTTATTATTAGGGATCACCACACAGATGTCCAAAACTGCATTTTTCAATAGGACTCAGCACCTTGCACACAGCAAAATTGGTAAGTTTTATGCTATTCAGATTTAATGATTGATTTGTCTTCTTGTCTCACAAGGCTTAAAACATACTTACACCAATGTTTTACCTCGTTTTTCTCCCTTAAGGTGCAGTCATATCTCAGAAATTCTGCATTACAGTGTTCGACTGGCCTGGCAACAATGCAGATTTGAACCTTGTTGAAAATGGTGGTACATAATGTCTAAAATTGCTCAGAAGAAGCCAACAAATAAGATTCAGCTGCTGAAGAGCATTGTAAGGTTGTGATACTATGAAATTGGGCGACTTCATATGCAGAAGTTGATTAAATCTATGCCAAACAGTTGCAAGGCTGTAATTGCAGCTTGAGGAGGAACAACAAAATATTGAGGACTTATTTTGCTGATTTACAGTACATAATACTGTTACGTTAATTTGTCATTTCAGTTTGTACACGTAAATGCAATAAAATGATTTCTCATATTTCCATTAATTATGAATTTTCTCTTTGGGAAGATATTTATGGCAATTAGGTATATCAGGTGGAATCTTTTTATTAGATTTCATTCACAGAGATGCATTTCGAACATTTCTGCAACCTACAATGCAGCGCAAAACACATTACACAAACAGACACTCACCGACTTACGTTGTGGTTGTGTTCCGCGGAACTTTACGTAAGTCGAAATTTCCCTAAATGCTTATGCAGTACTCGCAACAACGCGTGTTGAATTTGATTGAACAAAAAAGAAATGTTCGACGAACGTGTAAATAGAATTATTTATTCAATTCTTTATCTCATGTGCAGGAAAACTTACAAAAGGATACGAAATTTTCAAATTTAGAAAAAGACAGGGGACGTCAGAAAGTTTTACCTTTTCGAGCATCGTTGCAGATTAAACGTTTCCAGCTGATAAGCGCGCCGCTGTGGAGATTTAGAAGGTTTTTTTCCAACATATTACAAAATTTCTCTGCAGCTGCAGAATCGTCACTTCACCGCATACTTTAATATTTTGGAAAGCAGCGCGATGCTCGAACCTATTAAACCACCCGTTGCTTGCCACGAACTTGGATTGGGATTCGCCGTATTTATTCTTAATATATTCATAAATACTTCTTGTTTTTGTTTGAATGGTCATTGGCCTCAGGGGCACTTACTTCTGAATGCTATTTTCCATCCAAATTATTAACAGCTGTTCCATCTTCGATATTACACCTGAACGTTGTTTTGTGATCACTGTTGATCTTAGCGTTGATCCTTTAACATGTTCTTTTATACGCGCACTGTCCCTTAAAATAGTATTCGCTGTTGAAGCAGCGAGACCGAATTCCGTGCAATAGATGACAAACTTTGTCCTGCTTCGTACTTCTCAATTAATCATCTTCATTTGTAAAGTACTGCATATGGGAAGCAGTAACCCCAGAGTAAAGTATCAACTGTGTGGCACTACACTGACAGTGGTAGAGAGTGAAAAGGATTTGAAGTTTTTTGAGCAGTGCAGATGGTCTGCAAGAGTAACTCATGGTGTCTTGTCAATGATATACAGGAATTTTTCTAGCAGGGATAAAGAGGTGATTATCGCGTTATATAAGGCAATGGTTAGGCCACACTTTGGGTACTGTATACAGGTCTGGAGGCCACATTTTAAGAAGGATGTAGAGCTATTGGAACGAGTACAGAAAAGGGCAACAAGATTAGAGAATGGAACAAAGGGTTGCTCTTACGAAGAAAGGCATAAGTTTTGCAAATTACAGTGTCTGGAGCCTAGGCACCTGCGGGGTGATCTGATTGATACAAATAAACAAATTGAGGTGTATAAAGCTTTGAATGGTTTGAGCATGCTCAATGATGACGGGACTCTTCCTCTTGCTCAGAATAATCGCCTGAGAGGGCATAAATTAAAATTGAGGAAAGACAGTTGTAGGATAGATGTGCCAACGGGTGGTTGATTACTGGAACAAAATTCCATCTGTCTTTGTAGAAGTTGATAGCTTAAATAGATTCAAGGCAGAACAAGACAAACATTTGGAGCAAGTGGGTGGATGAAATGAGAAAGGTGTGTGTGTGTGTTTTGGCTGATGCTATATAAGCTTGCTTTCTTGCATCATGTGCCCTGCTAATGCTAAATGCTAAAAGAAGGCTAGAAAAACATTTCTAAATCAATTTTGTTTTGCCTCCTAGCACTGCCTGCACTTGCACTTTCCGTTGGTTCCCTTTCCCTTCACCATTGTAATAAGTAAATAGGAAAGAAGGGAAGTTTCTGAAAATTTGTTTTTTATACGATTGAAGATTTCAGTGAAGGGGAACTCATTTCACCATAATATCGTAACGTAAAAACCCACAGAATTCCTGTTATCGGTATTATGGCAAATGCAATAGTATCAACTTTACTACCCGTTTATAATTAGACAAACTGGAAAATGCAAATTGTTTTTATTGTTTTATGGTAGTGACCTCCAGAAATGTGTTTTAGAAAAATATCACAAAGGCGTTCAAAATTGATTCTTTTAATGGAACATGTGATAACGATTAAAGTGTAGCGCAATTTCCATTATAAATCTGACCTTTTAGAGAGATAAATAGCTTAGTTATAAAGCGAAAATTTCATCTTCCGAGGTCTTGGGACGAATTTCCAAAAAAAAAATGTTATTGGGGTTTACATTACCATATATTTTCACGATACCTCCATTGATTCCTACAGGATGCAAAATGCGTTTCCACGATTTTTTTTAAATTTGCACCCGCCGGCAAAAACTTACGTAAAGTCAAATTTCCGTAAGTCGAGTGTAAAGTGTGAAGTGTCTAACGGCACCAGGGGTTTCCCCATCTCCACGTTGCTTTCATTGTAGGTGTACCAGTTCACCGGGAAGGCCAGAGATTTAGAAGTGTATGGATTTTGTATAAGTGTAATGTTGTGTATCGTTTTTCATTTGGCCGCAAATAAATAAAAATAATAATGCAGCACGTGGCGATTTTCGGGGTAAGACTCCAAAGAGATTATTAGAGGCCAAAAGGGCATGCGTGACTTGATTTGAACAATTAACAGTTTGGTAGTGTGGGGCATACGCTACGATGGTTAGTCAGAGTGGGGAGGAGACTGAAGGCTGGGGGTAAAAAAATCAGAAATATGGGGTCGTAGGGAAGACGACTCCAGAGAAGGCCAGTGGGGCATGCCCATTCCCCACAAGGAGGAAAAGAGGGGTGGGAGAGGAAACAGCAGAGCCATCCCCTCTCTCCCTCGCCCAGGAAGAGGAGTAAAAGCCCTGTGCAAGTGAGCACAGGTGTAGGATCACCTTATGGCGTTGGCAGCAAAGCTGCATGTAGTCACAGTAGTTGAAGTGTCCAAGCCGTGAAAGTTCGTCATTCCTGGGACAGTCCATACCTGTCTAGTAGTAGTACTGTATATCCATTTTTGTGCAGGCGATGCATGAGCGGGTATCCTCACACGCGTGTCATATTTCCGCATCTCTATCAGGAAGGTCGTTGTATTAAGAGTCCCCGAGGTCCCTCCTTATTGAAGTTTCTTATATTCAGCAGTTATGTTTTGCGCTGGAGGGGTAAGGCTCTTGCACGAGTTTCTCCTTATTATTGTGGTTCCCTGTGAACAGCAATTTGTGCTGTGCCCTTTGTAAACAACTCCTGCGCGAATTTGGTTTGTGCCTTGTACTCTTCGGATGAATCAGCTGGTGCGACTCGAGATGTCTTGGTAAGTATGTGGTTGCTGTCATGTCTGCAGCGTAGGTCTTCATAGTTGGTACATTCATACATTATGTGTGTCCAGGTTTCTGGCTCTTCACAGGAGCAACGGGAGTCCTCTAGGATTCTAAAAGATGCTAATTTCGCGTTGAACGCTCCGTGGCCTGTCAGCAAATAGGTTGTGAAGAGGCCGGTTGAAACCAGAGTGGGGCCTTGGGGTACACCTTGTCTATTGTGGCCAGAAATTTCTTTGTATTTCGCCTTTGGTTGTGGCAGTCCATCTATATTGCCATACCTGCCGTAAATACCTTTGTAGTCTGATTTTTCCTTCTTTTTGATTTGCAGCTGTGTTTACTGTAAAGCCAAGGAGGTGCAGTGTTGTCCTTTTGTAATGCTGTGAGTGATACTGCAGAGAATAGACTAAGTCCAGGGGGAGGGCCCCGTTAATACCTGTAGGGCGAGAGTGCTGCTGGTACAGCAGGCACGGGTACTGTCCGTTGAGTGGCGTCCAGTGTCCGTCTATTTACGGCAGTTACGGCTTTTTGAAACCAGGCTGGAGAGGCGTAGGTTATTGGTAGTAGTAGGAAGGTTGTTTTATAATAGAGTGACAGGGTGCGTTTGTTGAGCCCCCAATCTCGTCTTGTGATTCTGGCCACTAGTGCAGAGTATTTCTTAGTCTTTTCTCTGATGTATGCCAGGTGGTACTTGAATGATAGTTTAGAGTCAAGTATAAGGCCAAGGTGTTTTAGGTGGTCCACTAGTTTGATAGTCTTATTTTCCACTTTGATTTGTGATGGCCTGCGTAAGTCTAGTGTCATTTGAGCAAAATCGAGTAAGTTTTGGTCTGTGATATCTTCAGTAGATGAGTCTGTGTCCACTCCTAGAGTATCCTCAGGGCTGGTTCGCCTTATCCTCCATTGGGCCCTGCTGTCTGCAGCGACCGTCAAGATTAAGTCATCTGCGAAGGCCTGGGAGTGGACTTCCCCCAGGTCCATGGCCAGAAATTCATCAAGGGCCATGTTCCACAGGAGCAGGCCAAGAGCAGAGCCCTGGCGGCAGCCTATGTGGACCGGTCAATCTAGTTTCCTATAATGTGCGATGACGCTTATTGTCCTCTGTGAAAGATATGTTATGATAGTCTCATAGAGGTTTTCTGGCAAGTGGGCCCACTGTAGTCTCGCCAGGACGCTTGGCCACCAAATGGTGTTGAACGCTCCAGCAAAATCGATTGATATGACATCAAGGGCCTGAAATTCATCAAGGGCCATGTTCCACAGGAGCAGGCCAAGAGCAGAGCCCTGGCGGCAGCCTATGTGGACCGGTCAATCTAGTTTCCTATAATGTGCGATGACGCTTATTGTCCTCTGTGAAAGATATGTTATGATAGTCTCATAGAGGTTTTCTGGCAAGTGGGCCCACTGTAGTCTCGCCAGGACGCTTGGCCACCAAATGGTGTTGAACGCTCCAGCAAAATCGATTGATATGACAAGAAAACATTTGCTGTCGCAGAAGGTTGCAGAGTTTAGTAGATTTCATAGGACTTCCACAGTAGATGATTGTGGTTTAAAGCCAAATTGGGTTGCCATGTCAAGTCCAGCTGTTTGGTAGTGTTGGCTAATTCTTATGTATAGCAGTCTCTCAAACAGTTTACTTATAACTGGTAGCAGCGCGATCGGTCAATACGATTTCGGCGAGTCAGGTGGCTTCGTCGGGTTGGTTTTTCTTCCGGAAACAGGTTTTTCGTCCAGCAAACAGAACGTCGAGTGTAAAGTGTATTTAGTGTCAAATGGCACCAGGGCATTCCCCCATCTCCATGTTGCTTTCATTGTAGGTGTACCAGTTCACTGCGAAGGCCAGCGATTTGAAAGCGTATGGTTATTGTTTGAGTGTAGTGTCGAGTATTGCGTAAGCCGGGGAGTGTCTGTTTTTGCAAAATTCACTAGTGATGAAGGTTTTTTTTTCAGTCACTGTAGACGCTATATACCTCCTAAAACTGTCAAAAGTGCCCCTTTTTAAATTAAACTAGTGCAACATTTTCCAACTGATCACTGTGTGATTATTCCTGACAATGGCTCCTGTACTTTAAGCTCTGTAATGTTATCTGAACCGTTAGTAATGATCAGACCAAGAGTATTCTCACCCCTAGTACTTTCTCTGACATACTGGAACAAATAACAACCATCTAGTTTATTTAAAAATACATTTTCCCCATGACGAGTTTCCCTCTCATTTATTTCAATCAATCTGGGGCACATTAAAGTCACTCATAACAAGACATTCATGTTTGCTTGCCCGTTCCATCCCCACGTAGAAACTCTCATTAAACTCGTCATCATCTCATCATACTCTCATCATCGAGAGTCTGCTGACGAGGCTAGTGGGAGCCAGACATGTTCAAAGCTGCTAAGTGGATTTTTCTTATTTATTGATTTGAAATTGTTGTTTTTCTAAAACTTGTGATTTAAATTTAGTAGTATAGCATTATTTTGTGATTATATAATTAATCTGGGGTATTTATATTTTATTCGGCCTTGTAATTGCATAAAAGTATCGGTAAGGATATCAAATCCACGTGTTACAACTTGCAGCTCCATTGAACGAGAGGTTTTTAGCCATATTTAGCCGCTTTATTGACAAATTGTTACATTAAATTATTTTCTATAAGTAGCTAATAGACATAGTCAGGCTCCTTAGTTTATTCTCAATTGAGACATCCAGATTTGGAAGTTAATTAGTCCGTAGATTTACCGTCCTTGACTTGCCTCCATTGTTATTCCGAACTAGATATCGTTAGCTTAGTATAGTATAATATTGTCAATTAATCAGTAAAATCTATTAAACTTGTTAAACTCCGTTGTCAATTAAATTATACTTTTAACTAATTATATTATACCAACTTAGATTACAAACGTAACATAATTAATTAATACATAACTTGATTGGGAAGTTATATAAAGGGAACTCGTAGATAATTAATACATGATACTGAAAAATATATATATCGTTATAACTGTGTTGGGATACAAGTTTAGGGTTATAATTTTGTACTGAAATTGAAATTTTATTGAAATTAAATCAAAATCATGACACAGACCAGAGCAGCAAAGCAAAAGGCTCAAGCTAAGGGAAGGGTTTGCGGCTCAGAGGAGAACTGAGGGGGCCAGTTGCCCTCTAAATCACAAGCTTTTTAAAATGCACTACTTGCATGATGTTTGTGGAAATCGAGTACGGGACATGATACTGCCATGGGGAATGTCTTTTTGTGTGCGCGATGCAAGGAGTGTAACGAAATCAGGCAACAACTCAGCATTATTATAGGCCTATATGAAAACATGAAGGACAGGGTGGATGCCCTCGAAAGAACTAAATTGAGGGGCCCATCAAGCTCTCAGCTGCCCACATCAACGCCAGAGCTTGCGCTTGTTCAACACACAACACAGCGGCAACCCCCAAAGCAGAATGCGCTATTCCCACAGGAACTAGTAGTTGTTGGTGACTCTACTGTCAGGGAAACGGGGAACATGCTTTGAAAAAAAGGATAGGTGGAACAGAACCAGGGTATGTCTGCCAGGGGCAAAGTTTGATGACGTTGTAGAGCAGATATCATCTTTTAAGGGTACAAAAGGTGATATAGTTGTACACGTTGTAACTAATGATATCAAGAGTAGGAGACCTGCAGAATTAACAAGTACAGGTCACTGTTCAAAAAAAGCCGTGAATTAGGGTTGAATTTGAAAGTGTCTGCAATTCTGCCCAAACACGATAGGAGGGAGTATATGATGAGAGCCTTGTCGATCAATTCGACCCTGGAAAGATTGTGCAAGGCTCAGGGGGCAGATGTTTTTTCAGCTTGGACTGTGCTTGTTAACAGGAGAGACTGCTTCTACAGGGATGGGATACACTTAAATAGAAAGGGTGCAAGAATATTTGCTGATGCTATCGAGGCAGTGTTAGGTGGGTCGGAAAACTGCTAGTTTTGGGGGGGATACAAAGACTAATAGATTAACAGTAGCCACTGGCAGAGGTGAAAGTGATTCTTGCTCTGCTTCTGTTGGAATGAGCAGAAGCCTGAAAAACAAGATTCAGGATATTTCAGAGTCTGCTGGGAGTCATTGCGGCACAAGTAAACACATGGGTTGTGTTAGGGTAGCTAAGAAAAACAACAGGTGCATGTATACTTGCGTGTACACCATGCTAGGAGTTTCATAAATAAATTTGATGAATTTGAGGTATTGCTCAAAGCATCAAAGCCGGGTATTGTTGGGATAACAGAGATGTTGTGTCACACAGATATAAGGAATGCAGAACTGGAATTTGGGGAGCACCAATATCTACAGAAAGGATAGGAAGGGAGGAGGGGTTATGCTATTAGTTAAGAAACACATAAAATCCAAGGAAGTGAAGCCAGTCGACATCAGTTGTGTGACATAAGCATTGGGAGATCAAAATTGAGAGTAGGAGTGTGTTATAGGCCTAATGACTCTGATGAGTATAATAAGAAACTGCAAAGGGAAATAGAGTGTGACAGTAAATCACAGTCTTGTAATAGGGAATTTTGATTTCCCAGATATTGACTGGAATTTGTAGGTTGGTCACTAACACACTAGCAAGGCTTTTGTGGATTTATTGGATGATTGTTTTCTACATCAGCATGTTCGGGAGGCAACTAGAGGGAGTAATACTCTTGATCTGGTTATCAGTAGTGATTCTTCATGCATTAAGAATCTGCAGGTAAATGAACCACAAGGTGGCAGTGATCACAGTGTGCTGAAGTGGGATTTACTCAAAGCGGTGACTGCCATCAGGGGTAAAGGGAAGGGTTATTGCTTTCGTAAAGGCGACTACGATGGTCTGAGACAGTATTTAAATTCTATACAGTGGGACCAACTGAAGATATTACCAACAGCAAATTCAAAATGGGAAGCATTCAAAGAACTTATCTTGGAAGTTACTAGGGTTTACATGCCAACTAAGAAATATTGTTCAAGGATTAGGCCTAAATGGATGTGAGATGAACTAATGACACATATCACAGAGAAGAAAAATGCATCGGATACATACAAATCAACACGTGACACAGAAGCTTATGATAGATACAAGTTGATCTGTAACCAAATTACAAAGGAGGTTAGGCAGGCGAAGGCATATTACGAGAAATCTTTGGCAAAGGGTGCAAAGAAAAACAGCAAAGAGTTCTTTACTTATGTAAACTCTAGAAGGAAGGTGATGAATCAGATTGGTCCACTTGATATCGATTGGTCAACTACTGATGATCCTGCTCAGGTAGCTAACAAACTAAATGAATATTTTGCATCGACATTCACACATGAGGAGTTATTCATGGAGGGGAATGCCAGAGGTGTATTCAACTCTGGCAGTAAGCTACAGAATCTTGTAATAACTGAGAGTAAAGTGGAGGAGAAATTGTTGAAGATAAACGCAAGAAAGGCACCTGGGGTGGATGGAATCTATCCAGTTATATTAAGGGAGGCAGCAAATGAAGTAAGCAAACCCTTAGCCATAATTATGTGAGCTTCCTTGGACTCAGGCGATTCCTTGGACATCTCCAGTCTGTGGGTACATATGGTACCCACAGACTGGAAATGTGCAAGTGTGACCCCAATCACAAAGGAGGATCAAAGGCCGACACAAGTAATTATAGACCTGTGAGTTTAACTTGTGTTCCAGGAAAATTAATGGAATCACTGGTTAAAGAAGCACTGCAGGATCATCTAAGCAAGACTTCAGTTAAAGCCCGGACACAGCATGGTTTTGTTAAGGGGGTCTTGCCTGACCGATTTGATTGGATACTATGATGCAGTCACAAAAGAACTGGATGCAGGGAATAACTAATACTTGGATCTTAGAAAGGCTTTTTTTACTATTGCACACGGAAGATGCTGCACAAATTGGAGCAGTGTGGTATTGGAGGCAAATTGCTGCTATGGATAAAGGGGTGGTTGAGTGGCAGAAGACAGAGAGTGGTAATCAATGGACACTGCTCGTCGTGGACTAATGTTATTAGTGGAGTACGTCAGGGTTCAATGTTGGGTCCATTGTCGTTTTCTGTATTTATAAATGATATTGATGATGGTATATCAAGCTTAATGTCCAAGTTTGCAGACGATACAAAGGTTGGCAGGGTTGTCAAGGATCCTACTGACGCTATGCTGCTGCAACAGGATCTGGAAAGGTTCAGCAGGTGGGCTGAGAGGTGGCAAATGAAGTTTAACATTGACAAATGTAAAGTACTACATATGGGAAACAGCAACCTCAGAGCAACGTATCAACTCTGTGGTAGTACACTGACAGTTGTAGAGAATGAAAAGGACTTGGGAGTAATTGTGCACGCAGATATGAAAGTCTCTGAGTAGTGCAGACGGGCTGCAATAGTAGCTCATGGTGTCTTGTCGATGATATACAAGAATTTTTCTAGCAGGGATAAGGAGGTGATTATTCCCTTGTGTAAGGCAATGGTCAGGCCACACCTTGAGTACTGTATACAGGTCTGGAGGCCTCATTTCAAGAAGGATGTAGAGCTGCTGGAACGAGTACGGAGAAGGGCAACAAGATTAGTGAATGGTACAAAGGGTTTCTCTTACGAAGAAAGGCTTAAGTTTTGCAAATTACAGTGTCTGGAGACTAGGCAACAGCGAGATGATCTGATAGAAGTGTATAAAGCCTTGAATGGTTTGAGCATGCTCAATGCTGATGGGATTCTTCCTCTTGCTCAGAATAATCACCTGAGAGGGCTTAAATTCAAATTGAGGAAACACAGATGTAGGATAGACGTGAGAAAATTTGCCTTTATCCAGCGGGTAGTTGGTTGGTGGAACAGATTTCTATCCCTTGTCGTGGAAGTTGATAGCCTAAATAAATTTAAGGCTCAGCTGGACAGGTATTTCGAACGAAGGGAGGGGTGAGGGGTGAAGTGGAAGTGTTTTTTTTTTTTTTTTTTTTGGCTGATGCTGCATAAGCTTGCTTTCTTGCGTCATATGCCTCTACTGATGCTAATGCTAATACTACTCTTCACAATCTTCCGGTCTGTTGATTATTCCCATTGGCATTATACCTTTGCTTTCAATTTAACTGGTACCAGACGGATTCTGTGGCCCTCATGGTTAGCACAGTTGGTTGTATCACCGTCTACCCCACACTGGGTGGAAAAGACCCGAGTTGGAATTCCGTCGATGAAGGGAGGAATTTTTAATGATCTTTTTCACGATGTGTCTGATTTAGTCGGTCTCAGCCGAGGGTAGCATGGTTTTACTTCCGGAAACTGAGGTTTTTCGTCTAGCAAACAGAAAATGGACCTCGAACTCACAATTTATAGACAATATACACGGAGCAAATATGGCCACAGTTGCTGATAATCCTAAACCCTACAACAATACATTCTCTGCTGATAGACATAACTTTTCACGCTTAGCCTGCTTCTGATAAGAATTATGATCCTACCACCCTAAATATATTAACATAGTTTAATGGAATCGTCATCCCCAATTTTGATGTGGTGGCATGTTGCTGTTAGCCCTATTATGTCAGCTTTAGTTTTCCTAACCAGGAGTTTATACCATTTCAGTGACAACACTCAAGACATTCCCGTACACTGCAGAAGGCAGAGGGTTGATTAATGGTGGGTGGGGTTCCTCAAGGATTGGATCTTGTATCATTGTTGTTTCTAATTTTAATAAATGATATCAATGAAGGGACAGGGTCCGAAATTTATAGACGACCTAGAGATTGGGAGAGGCGTTAATGAACGTTGCCAGTGCCCCGTGCCAGGAATTGCACGGACTGGCTCCGTGGAAAGTCGAATGTTATCCAGGGTGTAATTAAACTTTGTATGAAATCTGCTGCACCCTACAATGCTACACTTTTATACCGAAGGTGATTTACAGAGCCGTGCCGAGGGTGAGGCGAACGAGGCTCTTGCCTCAGGTTAAAACCTGAAAGGGGCGTCAAAAAAAAAAGAATTAAATAATTGCCAACGTTGCCATCATTAACAGTAGGCAGCAATTTTCCATTCTTGACTTAGGTACTAAAATGGCTCGTCATGGCCCTAGGTGATTACCACTTTATGGATGACAATATAGGAGCGAATTGTGCAAGAATGGTTCTGAGCATATGATACGGATTTTTATCGTCTTCCGTGGTCCCCCGCATTCAACTGATCAGAATCCTTTTCAGAATGTGTGGATTTGTGTTGGCGAGAGAGAGAGAGAGCTATTCGGCAACGAAATTTTCTTCGTTCAAATTTGTCGCAGTCACGCGATATTTTGCTGTTAGAATGGTTACAATTACGCACTAAAGCAACTTAGAGAATGAAATCCTCTAAGTTGTTTTAGTGTTTTAGAATAACAGCAAGTTGTTTTAACAGCACACTTGCTGTTATTCGAAACTCTGTTTCGAACAGAAATTTCTGCACAAACAGAAATTGTTATCGATTCAGCGCTCAATGCTTTATGTTATTTCTAGTTTGTGCAGAACAGTCTCAACGAATGCTATGCAAGTTTTGGCCGGGCATTTGCCTCTAGACTTGTACATTGTGTATTCCGATACACAATGTACAAGTACA
Source organism: Mastigoproctus giganteus (assembly GCF_048544385.1). Lineage (NCBI taxonomy): Eukaryota > Metazoa > Arthropoda > Arachnida > Uropygi > Thelyphonidae > Mastigoproctus > Mastigoproctus giganteus. The sequence goes on along the minus strand of NC_143585.1, from coordinate 1,775,140 downwards.
ATGTACGGGCCCTTTGTGTTGGAATACAAATGGAATACTTAAAAAGAAGGCATAATGGTTTCTTTCATGAATATTACATCTAATGTCACTATGGAGATAGCTAAAGCTAAGAAAAATGTTCTAACACAGTTGATTGGTATGTGGCAACAGAGATGGGATCTTAGTGTAACTGGGGAGGTGATTAGATTGTTCATTCCAACAGTTACATTTACTTATGATAGTAACAACAAATGTTTTTTTCCTTCTATAGTAACATCTTTTATTTTAACTGCCCATGGTGGGGGTCATTAAATTCTAAACTACATTACTTTGGTCTAGTCAGCTCTCCTTTATGCACTTGCGGTCAACCTGAGATTTGGAGTCATTTATTATATGATTGTAGTTTGTATGTTCAACTTAGAGAAAGGCTAAAAGTGAAGATTGGTAATTTAGTTAGAGGCTGCGAAAGTGATCTTATTGCTAATCAGGATAAATTTCAAGCACTGCAAGGATTCTGTGTAACTATCTTTCAACGGAGAAGACATTGGAAAAATCTAAGCTTACTCATTAAGATTTGGTTATATACACTTTGATTATCTTTTTTTTTTCATATAGTTTGTTTATATTGTATGTATATGTGTTTTTGTGTGTGTGTATATGTATATATACATATGTGTGTGTGTATATATACGTATAATTTTTTTTTTTTGCTGGCTCTCAGGTGTGGGCAGCCTGGGAGCGGGATTGCTGGCACCCACCGGTATAGAACTACTTCCGGTGGGTGCGGGATTTTTGTGCATGAGGCACTGTTAAAATAGTAGACCAGGCCCAGTACCAAGTGACTATGGGCGGCCAATAGGGAGCAGCTGTGCAGGTGCCAGCTGCTCCCTGGTGGCGAAGAGACCATACAGGTTTGTTTTGCAGAGGTTCTGCACAAATTCAGTGTATCAGGTGGAGATAGAGGGAAGTCTAGGTGCCACTTTAGAAATAATAATAATATTATTATTATTATTCGAAACAAAGGTGACCGTATCCGATATTAAAAAAAGATTCGTATTTTTTTGGCCAGTGCGTGTATTTAATCTTATCCGCACATACAACTGAGCTGACAATTAAAATGAACTGGAAGAAAATTTTCGCCTTTGATGGGTATGTGATCATTAATGAGATGAGTAATTGCAGGGTGCCAAAATGGGCAGACACAACACAAGTAAAAAATGGAAGCGGTAAGTTGAGCTGCTGTTAACTATCCACTAATACTTTCTTATAATTTACGACTGATGTTCCCAGTAAAATAATTTCAAATAATAAAGTAATGGACCAGCAAACTTTTAGTAATGTTTATAATATATGGCACAAAAGGTGATATTGTTGTACACATTGGAACTAATGACATTAAGAGTAAGAGCTCTGCAGATTTACTCAACAAGTTGCAGGTCAATGTTGAAAACCAGTCGAGAGTTAGGGTTCAATGTGAAAGTGTCTGCAATTCTGTCCAGACACGATAGGAGGGAGTATATGATGAGAGCCTTGTCGATAAATTCTGTCCTGGAGAGATTATGCAAGACTCAAGGGGTAGAATTTTTTTCAGCCTGGTCTGTGCTTGTTGACAGGAGAAACTGCTTCTACAGGGATGGAATACACTTAAATAGAAAGGGTGCAAGAATATTTGCTGATCCTGTCGAGGCAGTGTTAGGCGGGTCGGAAAACTGCTAGCTTGGGGGGATACACAGACTAAAAGGTTAACAGTGGCTGCAGGCAGAGGCAAAAGTGATTCTTGCACTGCTTCTATTAGAATGAGCAGCAGCATGGAAAGCAAGGCAATTGAGATTTCCAGGACTGCTGGGAGTCGTAGTGGAACAAGTAAATACATGGGCTGTGTTAGGGTAGCTAAGAGTAGAAACCGGTGCATGTATACTTGCATGTAGGAGTATAGTTAATAAATTTGATGAGCTTGAAGTGCTAGTCAAGACTTCAAAGGCAGATATTGTTGGGATATCAGAGATGTGGTGTCAGACAGATATAAGCAGACTACTAGTGCAGATTTGGAATTTGGGGAGTACAATATGTACAAAAATAGTAGACAGGGCAGGAAGGGAGAAGGGTTGCTGTTAGTTAAGAAACATATAAAATCTAAGGAAGTGCATCCAATTGAGGTTGGTAGACAATGCAATGTTGAATCTGTTTGGTGTGACGTAAGCACTGGGAAAGAAAAAATTAGAGTAGGTGCATGTTATAGGACTAATGAATCTGGTGAATATAATGAGCAATTGTGCAGAGAAATACAGTGGGACAGTAAATCAGAATGTCTTATAATGGGAGATTTTAACTTTCCAGATATTGACTGGAACTTGTGGATTGGTCACTCACACACTAGCAAGGCTTTTGTGGATTTATTGGATGATTGTTTTCTACAGCAGCATGTTCGGGAGGCAGCTAGAGGGAGCAATACTTTTGATCTGATTATCAGCAGTGATTATTCCTGCATTAGGAATTTGCAGATAAAGGAACCACTAGGTGACAGTGATCACAGTGTACTAATGCTCTTGGAGGATTCCACAGCCTTGCCTAAGGTCGGTACGAGCACTCGTGGCTCACCACAACATGCTTGTACTCACTGACAGATTTCTTCCCAAGCAGATGCTCCCCGCCCTCAACCATGTGGACGCCGACATCGACAGCATAATAAGTAAGAAGAAGGACAGACACAACTTTATCAAAGCCCTTGAACCCTGATGTATTGTAAAGTTGTATTTATTTCTATATTTGTGTCTAGCTCTGTGCTTTTATGCTGTATTTGTATTTCTTTTCCATTCATGATCGGTATTTTGTAGCCTTTTGTATGTGTTCGCTTTATTTTGTAGCCTTTTTCTTTTATACGCCGTACTTCTCTTATCTATATGTGAACCCCTGGCGCTCGTCGCCGTGATGGGATAGTGTGCTGTAACTCTACTTCACAATAAAGATTTATTTATTTATTTATTTATTTAATATGGGAATTACTTAAAGATGTATCTACCATCAAGGCTAAAGCGAAGGGTTTTTGCTTTCGTAAAGGTGACTACAAGGGTCTCAGGTAGTTTTTAAATTCTGTACAGTGGGATAAACAGATGATGTTACCAACATTGAATTCTAAACGGGAAGCCTTCAGGGACTTAATCTTGGAGGCTACTAAGCTTTTCATTCCAACTGAGAAATACTGTTCAAGGTTTAGGCCTAAATGGATGTCAGATGAATTAATGAGGCTCGTTGCAGAGAAGAAAAATGTATGGGATGCATATAAAGTATCAGGTGACACAGAAGCCTATGGCAGATATAAGCTGGTCTATAATTAAGTCACAAAGGAAGTTAGGCAGGCGAAGGCACATTACGAGAAACCTTTGGAAAAGGATGCAAAGAAAAACTGCAGAGTTCTTTACTTATGTAAACTCTAGAAGGAAAGGGATGAATTGAATCAGATTATACCACTTAACATAGATTGGTTGACTATTGATTTGTGTTTGCTTCAGCAAACACAAATTAATAGTCAACCAATCTTTCCATTTAGGATAAACTATTATTCTATTTAGGGGTCCAAAAGGGGGCCCCGGGAGCCAAAGTATTAACTGTAACCTATATTACATTATTGCAACAATCCATAGCTTATCTATAGAACTTTTGTGGCCTAATGATGATAACTATAATCGCCAGCTTGGCTAAGCCTATTGAAAAGATCAGGCATCACATATTGTACGTTCTGATAAGCCAATGATTTTATGCTTCAAAGAATCTTAAGTAGGTATGGAATTTGTACGTGAATCATGAAATGGTTTTTGTTATTTGGTTTTTTTGTTAGGAGCATTAACAACTAAGGCCATATTGCTCCGGGGATATGCGATGGTCATTCCCTGACCTTTCCGCATCCTCCGTATTTGGTGGTCACGGGCTCGAACCCGTCTAATGAAGAAGCGTGTGCTACGCACTGCTGCTCCTGCCCACCTGGCTACGGAGGCGCCCATGAAATGGTAAAGTGTATATTAATATAGAATGTTAAAAATCGGAATGCCTTTTATTGGTGACTGGTAGCTAATGACATTGCTTGAAATTAGCTGTAGTAGCATGTTCTCTTAAATGACAATGTACGTCACGTTAATTATAGCAGTACTACTACTATTACTGCTATTAATATTAGTATACTACCACTGCTTCTACTGCTTGTACTACTACTACTAAATTATTAGTGTATAATATTTTTTGTCTTATTGTCTTTTTTTTTCCTTTTTTCAGATATAAAAGTATAAATTATAAATCATCTCTCCGAAATGTATTATCAGAAATCAAGAGCAAGAAAAGAAAAGATAAGAAAGAACGAAAGGAAAATGAAAAAGTGTTAACAAACGCTCTTTCAATTTATATTAAGAGCGGCTTCAAAAAAATTTTCATTGAACTCACCTGTAGAATTGGAGCAAGAAGAAACGGTTGCAAACCATTCCTAACCAAGGAGCAATTGATTTGGGTAATCATGCACAGGATTTTGATGAAGAGGCAGATGCAGAAAATGAAAATGGAAAACAGAAAGAAACAGAGATACAGGTACATGTGGAAGTGAATTCGGAAAACGAGAGGAGTAATCATAATGTATCACAACCGAGCTTTCATCTCAAACGGAAATAGAAAAGTATGTTACGATTGGTCACATCTCTCTGCCTAAAACAATCCAGTTTTCCCAGAAAGCGTACTGAAATTTCAAAGCAGCAATGGAGAACTACATGCAAGAGACTGGCCTGTCTGGAGGCAACAGAAACAAGCATTATGTTGTTTTCCATGTCGATTATTTTGGCACAAGACAGTCAGTGGTCTCAAGATTAGCACTAAATCAGCACTGGTATCTGCTGAAGGGTGGAATTCTAATGGGAAGTGGCGGAAACTTTCCTACAGGATCCCAAAACATGAAAAGGCAATAGTCCCAGAGAATGTTACCTAGCTTGGCAAGAACTACAAATGGGCCTGCTGTCTGGGACAGGAGTTGACACCATCTTCGAAGCGTCAATCAAAACTGAAGCTGTGAGTGGTGCAATCTTTTAAAGCGCATCATCGATGTTGTACTATTTTTGGGAGAACGTGGTCTGGCATTTACCGATTCATCCCATCGAATTGGTATTCCAAACAATGGACACTTTTTAGGACTCATTGAACTGCTCTCCAGGTGGTAACTCATCCTTCAGGAACATGTGCTAAGTATAGAGAAGTCACAGAAAAGGAGTGAGCGGCTTCAAGTTCATTATCTTCCCCCTAACTCACAAAATGAAATTATTGCAGAATGCTCAAATCTTGTGAAACAACACATTTTGCTGGAGAGGCAATCTGCAAAGTACTTTGCAGTAATAGTAGATGCCATATTAGATACCTCCTATACTGAACAAACAATGTTTCTTTTGAGATACGTACTTTTAAAAGAAACGCAGTATGATATCCTAGAAAGGTTTCTCAAGTTTGCAGATTGTAGCAACAAAAGAGGGGAAGAAATTGCTCGGTTGATAACTGATACATTGAAAGAACGTGCTGTTCCTCTCAGTGATTGTAGAGCTCAAGTCTGCGATAATGGGGCAAATATGGCTGGAAAATACAACGGCGCACAAGCAAAAATACAAGAACAATGCTAAATAGCAATTTTTTCATCTTGCGGTTGTCACACTCTCAACTTATGTGGAAAAGATGCTGCTGAATGCATACCTGAAGCAATAACCTTTTTCGGAACAAAAAGTACAACTGTGTACCACCTGTTCAGTTCCAGTCCTAAGCGGTGGGAATTACTACAAAACCGTATTGGTTGTTCTCTTCATGGTATGTCTGAAACAAGATGGTCAGATCGTGTTTAATGTGTAAAGCCTTTTGCAGCTCACTTGCCTGACATTAAATTAGCACTGGAAGACCTCCTAGAACTAAATTTTACGGCCAAAACATGAAATGAAGTCCATGGAGTTTTATTATATGTGACATCTTTTGTCTGTGTGTTAATGTCAACTGTGTGGCACGAAATATTAGCTGGCATAGATATTTGCAACAAGATCATCCAAGCTAGAGATGCCACACTGGATGTTGAAGTAGCAAACAGAAACTCTCCTCACAGATCTGACAAAATTTGAAACAACTGGAAATGCATGTGGAATGAAGCCAAATTGGTTGCGTCAAACCTGAAGCTAGAAATAAAACTCTCTCGTAGATGTGGTGGAGTTAGGAGCAAGATGGCAAGGCCTCACGATGACAGTACACCTGATGCTAAATTGGAGGAAATGAATGACACAGATGATACACTAGAAGAGGCTTACTTCAGATAGTGTGTGTTTTACGTTTTGGTAGACAATGTTATAGCAGGATTAACTGTCCGCTTCAATGCTGTTAAGCAGTTGGCAGAAAAATTTGATTTCTTGTGGAAATATCTCACCATGTCTGAAAGTGATGTGGAGAGAAAAGCTTCATCTTTATCAGAGCAATATCCTGCTGACCTTAACAGTGATGATTTTGGAAAAGAAATGCAACATTTACCCTCAAGTACATGAAGCAAATTTTGTAATTGCACAGTTAAAGCCATTAGATCTGTTGAACTTGTTCACAGAGTACAGACTTGGTGACCTGTTTCCAAATGTTTGTGTTAGCTTAAGAATACAGTACTGTGTTATTAACAATACCAGCAACAGTAGCTTCTGCAGAGAGGTCATTTAGCAAACTCAAGCTGATTAAGAATTATTTAAGGTCTACAATGTCTCAGGAACGTCTTATGGATTTGGCCAGGCTAAGTATTGAATCAAATATCGACAGAACAATTAATTTTCATGCTGTGATTCGAAATTTTTCACAAAAAAAAAGGCCAGGAAAGCTCTTTTTTTAAGGTAAATACTAAGCCTTTCTACCTTTTCTTTTACTTTTTAATAATAATTATGTCTTCTGATGATCTGATCTGCATTGCAATATAAAAGGATGTTTCGATGTGAATTCTTTCTCCTTATCTGTACTACATTCATTTATTATTATTTTCTACAAGTACTGTATTACAATACTACCGACAACAACCGGTGATGAACTGCCTCAACCAAAGAAATCCTTTATATTATTGTGCAGCACATTTTTAAGAAAATAATATCTTTCCTAATTTGGGACACTTTGGAATCCCACAAAACGGAAGTTCAAGTATGTAAATAATGTTCCTTTAAGGTTAAACCTGCCCACCCACTGATGATGAAGTCCGCTAGCTTCGAAACGATCGTCTGGGTGGTGGTATCCACTGAAAATAAATAACACTAGTCTTCTCTACTAGAGAAGCGTTATTTATTTGAAGTAGTGCATATTGTGGGTGCCTTCTCGTTGTGAAGGCACCCACAATATGAGATACAATTAAAACGATGCCTTTTACACTACTATGAAACAACTGGGATTACCTTTATTTTAGATATACGAAGCTTATTTTCCAATCAACTCTCCTGGTCCAACACACTAATAATTCTTTGGGAAGGCGATATCAGTTTTACAAAACAAGTCGGACCATTACGTGGATTGACATAAAATTAAATTTTGAAGGTATAAACCGCTTAATAAATATGGACCGATTATTTTCTTCGGTCCTGTAGCTTGACATTAGAGTTAAATTTAGGGGTCTAAAAAGTTTAATGGATATGGGGGGATTATTCTCTACATTCCTTAAGTCGGACTCACAGGTGAGTTGCTCTATTCCTGTGAATATGTTTGTAGGTGTTGCTTCTATTCCTGTGAACATGATGCCCCAAAAAGTTTTAGTCCGACTTAAGGAATGTAGAGAATAATCCCCCATATCCATTAAACTTTTTAGACCACTACATTTAACTCTAATGTCAAGCTACAGGACCAAAAAAAATAATCGGTCCATATTTATTAAGCGGTTTAGACCTTCAAAATTTAATTTTGAAGGTCTAAATTTCCTTGCTACCAGAGGTATGATGTTTGAAGACAGAAGTCTTGAGCGCTGAATGTTGAGATCGAGGGGTCTGAACACTACGGTTCTGACAGTGGGAAAGATGTCCCACATGTTTCGTAAAATTGATATCGCCTTCCCAAAGAATTATTAGCGCGTTGGACTAGGAGAGTTGGTTGGAAAAGAAGCTTCCTATATCTAAAATAAAGGTAATCCCTGTTGTTTTCATAATATAATAGAATATAGGAATTATCGAGCACTTAATAGCTCTCTATTATCGAATCTTTTACACAACATACGTAGTTCAAATTTAACTATAGTGTATCTACACCGATATTATACAGTTTAAGGTTAAGCGTACATGTTGCTCCATGTAGCCCTGCCTTAACCTTTGAATGTAAACATCAACCCCCCCCCCCTACCTAGCTTACTGTTGTCCACGGGGTGGCTCTTGAGCGGAGCAATAAACAGATAATAATAATAAATTATAAAATTCAAAAATTCCTGTTTTATAATAATAAAGTAGGAATTTTCTCCTACTTGTAGTAGTAGGAGTTTTCTTAATGTAGGTCAGGTTTGCCTAAAAAAAAACAAAAATATTATATTTAGGCCACCCGAATAATTAAATTCAACTGCCGTGCTCTGTGTGTGTCTTGTGTCTGTTAACTGCGTGTGTTCTCTGGTCGATTTGTCTGTTTGCTGGACGAGAAACCCCAGTTTCTGAGGGAAAAAACCTCGCTATCTACGCCTGAGACCGACTAACTCAGCCACGGAGTGAAAACCCATTAAAGTTCCTGGAGTCATTGACGGGATTCGAACTCGGGCCTTTTCCACCCGGGGTGGGGTAGACGGTGACGATACTACTATGTTACCCGCGCGGACCTTTCAGGATTACCCGCTTGTCTATCTTATTCTTGCCGGAGGTATTCGCTTGTAGAACGACTGTGGTGGGTGCTGAATTGTGGGCGTCAGCCGCCCCACCGTAATAACAATGCCTGATCACTGCGTTTTTGACGCGGTCATAAGTGGTCCACAAGAAGTACATAAAGCTACATCGCTGCACAGAACTAAGAAAAGCGAACGCAGGAGTTGAATGCAAATGTACTTTGTTTTCTGCGCATAACTGAATGCGTTGCGAGGGACAATATGAAAAAATAAATGAGATGAATAAATAAAAAATATCAGTTTTGATACTTTTCTTTCTTTAAGTTTGTTTTGCATTATCTGTGTAATGAAAGACACACTCACTCTCTCTCTCTCTCTCTATTTATGTTATTTCAGTGCTCGAGCCAGCTTACTGCTCGAATGCGATGATTTTTACAGATAAATAAACGCGTAACACGAAAATAACCCGAAGGGCTCACATGTGGTGAGTGTGAGCTTGCCACACCCTGGGCCCTTAGCTGGATATCATCATTCTTCTCTTTCTTGGTGATTTTCCTACTTCTGACTCTCTTTCTCAGGGTAACTCAAACTTTTTTCTTTTTTGGCTGGTGCAGCAAAAGCCTCAGGCTTCCTTGCACCACATTGGTAATGATAATACAGAGTAATAATAATAATAATAATAATTGATTGAGTGCGAGTTGCGTACGAATATTTAGCATTAATATTCGCAACACCTTCATTCTGGGATACCTGTGGTTGAAGGATCCCCCCCCCTGCTGCCCTTAGAGCCAATCCCGAGCTCTGCTCGCATTCAGCACGACTCCATCTCTTGGACAGGTTCCTCCCTCAGCAGATGCTCAAGCAAACCCAGGAACTTGACGCCGACCTGAACAAATTCGCTGTTGACCGGACTTACCGGGAAAAAATTATGACTATTAGGACTAATCAGCAATGATTAGTCCTACTAGTCATAATTAATCAGCATAATTCATAATTAATCATAATTAATCCTATTAGGATTAATCAGCAATCCTTCCCACTGATGTGTACCTTGCATCTGTTCCTGTCTGATTGAGCTGGTGCTCTTATCTCGATGTTAAGTCAGCTCAATCAAACTTAACTCTCGTGAGGAGTTCTCTCCTTTGTATCAAAATATGTTTTTTGTAAAATTACTTTTTTTTTGTAAAATTACCTTTTTTTTGTAAATAATTGTTCGATTTTCCCGGAAGTTTCGGGAGGCTGTAAAAATGTAAACCCCTGGCTTTTTGGCAGTGAAGGGCATAAAAGATTATCTCTCTCTCTCTCTCTCTCATTAGCATTAGTAATTTTTTTTTTTTTTTTTTTTGGCTGATGCTCTATAAGCTCGCTTTCTTGCACCACGTGCCTTTAATAATAAACTTCTTTTATCGCTGTACCGTACTTTGCAGCAATAACAGGCGCGTGATGCAAGAAAGCGAGCTTATATAGCATCAGCCAAAAAAAAAAAAAACAGCCTCATCCACTCGCTCCAAATTTTTGTCAAGTTGTGCCTCGAATCTATTTAAGCTATGAACTTCTACAAGGATAGATGGAAGTTTGTTCCACCATCAACCACCCACCCTCTGGCTAAATTTAATATTATTATTATTATGTCTAAGGTGGCACCTAGACTTCCGTCTATCTCCACCACCCTCTGGCTAAAGGAAAACTTCTCGATCTTTGGCTATCTTTCCGCTGAAGAAGTCGCATTTATAAACAGTTACGTGCGCGTTCTTTTACTTCGTTTCGCGTTTCGGCTGTTTCTGGCGCCGCCGCCAGTCTGGGCGGTCGATAGAACGCGCTGCGGCGTTACTCGAAGGTAGAATAAGCGGAACTGCGACCTCCGTTTGCTCGTAAGTCGTCTCGCTCGTTGCGAGTGTTTGTGATGTGAGCGGCAGTCCGAGCATGACGTGCGTGGCGGTGATGCTGCTAGGCCTAACGGTGGACTCGTTGGTGGCCCTTCACCAAGACCCCGCCAGGAAGCACTCCCCGTCGGATATCGACCCCAAACACGGAGGGGAGGCGAGCATTCCCGCGAAGGTGTCCGAAGTGGTGAACACGTCGGAAGGAGCTCTTCGAGGGAAAACGCTGACGCTGCGGACGGGGAGGAAGGTGGTCGCCTTCCTGGGAATCCCTTACGCCGAATCCCCAACGGGGGAACTCCGATTCGCGGTAAGTTCACGCTCTCTTAACTCGTACATCCGCTTCCCACTCCAGAAAATAGGGCCGCAATCGCTGGTGCGTGTTGGGGAGGGGGGCCTCACGTTAAATTTGTGTAGGGGCGCGGGAGCGTCTTTTTCGAACTAGGAAGGGCGACGCCACCAATATTGCCGCGCCAATCACTGATTAAGCTATAAACGCAATTTATGGCTTCCACGCTGATGCCTGAGTTTGGGGGGGGGGAGAGCAATGGCTTTCTGAGATTGTGATCCTTTTCTGAGATTGGGTAGGAAACGGCAGGAGTAAGTGGCCAATGTGTGTGGTGCAGGGAATGAGGCCCACCGAAGTCGAATTATACGGAACGAAACAGCTGCGAGAGCTTGAAACGCCTTTGAAGTTGATGACGGAGTGAGAATGTACGGATGACGACACGCTACCCTTACAGTGCCCGAGGGGAAATTACATGAAATGAGAGAACCTTACTTAGCGCAACCGGGGGAGGAGGCATTTGCACCTCCGAAAAATGTATTTTATTATTAATTATTCCTTATAGATGTCTTCTCATTTTGCGAGTGGATCTCCATTGCTTGCATCGATGGGGCCAACAAGCACCAGAACGGGGCGCTGAAGAAAGCGGTTTTATTTCTTTTACGAGATTTTACAGCAGCAAACAGTGCTGCTGCTGTTTGTGTGCAGTGAGACCAGAGCCAGTGCAAGGGTTTCATGCGCCCTAGGCGAGTTTTAAAATTTCTACCCCCAGTTGTATTCTGTACCATCCATTCGCCTGTCTATCGATCACCGTGCCTACCAACAAGCTTACCTGCCCACCCACCGATGAGAAGCCAACTAGCCTTGAAACGGTCACCAGGGGAGCCTGATATTCACGGAGTTTCCGAGAACAGATAACAGCAGTCTTCTCTACTGGGAAAGCGTTGCCTATTCAAGCAATTTGAGTTTTTCAGTGAAGTGAGCTGAAGGAGTTACTGTCCCTTTCATTCTTCTCCTTCTCTTCTTCCACTCCTACTATAACTCTCCCTCTACTTTTTGCTTTTCCAAGTCTAATAGGGACAAAGTGGATAGTAGGGTTATTATCCCACACATATACAAACATGCTTACCTATTCCCACCCATTCATCCGTCTATCCATTCATCTATAATATTATCCCTTCTTCCCTTAAAATATTATCCCTTCTTCCCTAACTTTTCTATTAATATTTTCGGAAGCTTTAATCAAATATGAAAGTGATGCGCCGACAAAGCGACCTCGAATGTCATAAAGAGGATTATGTTGTAAATCAATCTTTTTTTTTTAAATATATTCTTAATATTTCATAAAGTATTTAGATAATATTATTATTATTCCACAAAAGGAACCACCCCGGGACGGGAAAGTGCCAGGAGGGTGCCAATTACGTGTCAGGGTTTGAGATACTACGGGCAGTGGGTTACATGTACTGAACTCGTCCCCAAATATATATTTTATGTTTAATACAGTATTTGCGCATTAATGATTGTGTACATACATTATACAAGTCATATACAATGTATTTACAATTCAGTAATCCCATATATAACTTTATACATTTACGAAACTGTTAGGGATTTTACCAGTCAATAGCTTACCAAATTATTATTGTTCTTAAAGCAGAAAGTTTCACTTTTACTCTCAATTCTTTGGTATTCTCTCCCTTTGCAGCCCATTCATATTTTCGGCAAGGTATTTCTTTATTTATAAATAATTATTACCTTATTTAATTTACATAAAAAATATTTTTTTTACCACTAAAAAAATTACTTTTTGTTGGAATGCGCCCTTAGGACCTTTGCACCCTAGGCGACTGGCTAGGTTCGCCTAATGGACGGGCCGGCCCTCAGTGAGACGGAGGCACTTTGTAGCGGTAACTTCCAACTCAACGTAAGATGAAACGCCTGTTTTCTTGGTGGATAAAATTAAAGAAAGTAGCTCGTTATCGAATATGTTCGGACACCAAATTCTTTTGTTGGTTTGTGTTCAGTACCAGGTTCTTACCCATGGATCTTTGCGACAATAAGTGATAGGCGAGTCTAGCTGCCTATCACCGCGAGAGTGAATGCCATTTTGCAAGCGAGTACAGCCGGGTGGAACACGATGACCTGGAAGCCTAAAGTTTGTAGACACTTTTCTCCCTCTTGGCGCCCCACTTTTTTAAATATATTTTCATTTTGAATTGGTTAAAGAAGGTTGGGTCAGTTTACGTCACTAATTCAGATCACTGCCGCATTAAGGCACGGGCTAGCAGGGACTTTCCCGCCATTCTTTAAGGGGCGCCAAATTTTACAAATCAAGAAAAAAAAAAAATAAATAATATATATATATATATATAGCCTTAGTAAAGGGGACGTCGAAAAATCTTTCTGCCCGTGGCGCGAAAATACTTTGGTCCAGCACAGATTCATGCGTAAAACGGCCGTAGCTGAGTGGTCAGGGGCGCGAGTGCATAAATACGCGTACCTTCAGTGACCGAGGTTCAAGCCCGTGACTGCTGAATACGGTGCTGTTTCTTGTACTCTCCACCTTGGGAACTCTCATCGTCTCGGAGTATAAATACGCGGACGTCGTTCCTCCCTTGGATCCGGCCCGAGTTGGTGGAGTGAATTAATCCGACATTTTGCAAATATTTATTTATTTATTAAATCTGTTTATTGCTCTGCCGAAGAGCCACCCCCCGGACAGCAGGAAGCTAGGGGGGTGATATTTAAATACAGAGGTTAAGACAGGAACATGTGTCTGGCGGTTACATGGGGCACATGTATGCACATGTAGAAAGTTGTGCAATACCGAAGTGTCTCGAATTATAGGATATTATTTTCTCAAAAGTGTTATAAATAAAAAAAACATGAGAGAACTGTAGAAAATATAGAGCAATGAGGTAGTCCTTCACCAGTTGTTGCACGTGGTATCTCTTCAATCTTGACTGTAATAGTGCTCACAGCCAGGCATCTTTGGAGTAGTAGATTCTGAGAGAGAGAGGACCAGTGATGGCTTCACTTTATTTTCCTTTTCACCTATCTTTAACGGGATGCATTATGGTGGCATTTTCCTTCGTTGCGTCTCATATGTGTCCTTTAGCTTCTGACGTCTGTATGTATGCTGCTCGCAGAATCTATCCAGGTCGATGGCTAGATTGTTCATCAAATCTACCGTGTTTCCTGGGAACATGCGTCTCAATCCTTTCAGGTTGTTCAAATTGAGTGTGAATGAAGAAGAAGAAGAACTCTTTATTGCATACAAAACGCACATGCCGTACACAATACCCTTCACGGCTACAAGCCAGGGGTTGGGAGCCTTGGGTCCATTTGATTCTTTCCGGCAATGCGGGCAGTTTTTATTAGATCAGTAATGTCAGAGGCGTCGAGTCGTCTTGTGATTAGTCTGGCAAGTGTAAGGTTTGCTGCCACAATCTGTTGTTTCCATGGGGTGACTTCCAGATATATGTAGAACTGAACCCTAGAAATGGTGTATTGGTTGCCAGTCCACCAGTTAAGCCATTTCAGGAGCCAGTATTCCAGGCTGAGGAACTTGTTGAAGTGTGTTGTGGGAGCAGAGGACCAAATGGTTGCGGCATACAGAGGTATGGGATAGACACATCGGACAACATATTTCTGGAATGTCAGCCCCCAATCCCATACCAATCCGAGATCTTTGTGTGTTTTAACTTTCTGAATGGGTGATCCATTGATGGTAAGATTGATATCATTGTGTGACTTCTTCCAAGTGAAAGACATTTGAGCTGTCATTACTTGATTCATTTGAAATCCGACGGAAGCCAGATATTGTTGGAGGTTATGTATGGTTTTACTTGCCTGCAAGGTAGTGCTAAGAACCTGGGTTTGATCAGAAGATGTGATATAAAGTTTCAGGTCGTCAGCGTATGATTGGAAGTCAGTTTGGGATGCCAGGAAGGGCTCCAGCGCTGCGGCAAATAGGGTTGGTGATAGGACTCTCCCTTGTGGGACACCCCTATTAGTAATGCAAGTTGTCTGAAATCTGCGATGTGATATGATGAGATGTCTATGCTCCAATGATTGATTTAATGATACTGAGAGTCCTTCCAGTGATGTTAAAGTACTGCTGGAGAATGGTGATTAGAGCTGTTATGTCTATTTTGTCATAGGCCGCTTTTATGTCAAAGAAAATAACATCAAGCTGTGTCTTGTTATTGAGGGCTTTCTGGATTCTGGTAAGGGTGTCTAGGAGGTTGCTGTTAGTAGATCTCCCCTTAATCACAGTGTGGAGGTACGGAGGCCTGTGATTGAAACAGTGGTCTGCGATGGTGGGCTGGATTGCTTTTTCAAATATCTTTAGGAACCCACAGCCGATGGCAATAGGCAGAAATCTTGAGGCCGCTTGGGGTCCTTGCATTTAGGAACTGGCCGAACAAAGTATGTGTTCCAGATATTTGGAATCTCTCCACTTTCTAAGATTTTATAGAAAATATGGACTAGGGGGTCTATGATATATGTACTGCAGATTTTGATTAGAAACAGAGAAACCGACCGGGACCCACAACAGCTTTAGTTCCAAATAGTTCCAAATGAAAAGGATAAATTACTCGGACTGCATCTTGCAAGCGATGCGAAGCAGTGGGTGGAGCAACTGTTGTCGATCCCTCATCGTCGGAAACATCCGTGGCCTTGTACCGAAGTTTATTTTATTTTTATTGTACCCTTTTATTTTCCATTTCCCCGCACTGTTTGAAGCTGTAATGAGCTCACGCATCGGCTCACTTCCGTTTACTTTTCTTCTCGCGAAAAAATAAAGGGATTTAACAACCCCGACTTTTAGCGACATTAATTTGTTGATGACGGAGTTTCGCAAACTGCGTCAGCTCGCTAGTACGCCGCGGAGGTAAATCTCCGATTTCATTAATCGATAATTCGTTGATTGAATTGCGAATGCGCGCTTAAAGATACTGCGCGATTCTATCGCAAAGCGTTTCTTATTAATTACAACTGAAAACGTCGTTTCAGTTTTAAATTACGGAATGGCCTAAAATGCCTTCTTCGTACTCTCTTACCGAACGCGAAACCCCACGGGACTGCGTCAATCGTCAAGCTTGCCCCGTCTTATTTCAATCACTGCGTATTCTTTCCACCAATAGAATTACTTAATTTGTTGTATACGCTGAAAGGACAGAATTCACAGGGTTCCTGGGCAACAACGCCAGGCTGTCATCCCTCTCGCTAGTGAACGAACCCACCACTTGGCAGGTATATAGATACACTGCATTCAGGTACACTGTAATTCGATCAGTATAGATAAACGTCATGAGTTAACCGACTTTGAAAGAGGGATGATAGTTGGTGCCCGACGCATGGGTCACTCTATCGCGGGGTGGTACAGAAATTGCGCCATCTTTCCCGTTCCACAATATCGAGAGTGTATCAGGAATACGCATTTCCGGAATAACATGTCATTGTGGACGGCCTCCGTAGCCGAGTGGGCAGGAGCGGGAGTGCAGTAGCACACGCTCTTTGAGTAGACCGGGGTTCAAGCCCCTGACTGCTGAATACGGTTGATCTGCCAACCCGCACTGGACCAGCGTGGCAGATTATGGTCCATTTCCCTCAACATGAATTGTTGAGGAGGCTTCCATCCTGCAGTGGGTTGATAATGGCTGCACTTTACTTTTACTTTTACTGTGGACAGCGCTGTGGGCGGGCGGAGAAAGGTGGCGGATGAACGTGGCCATCTGTCTCGCATTGTTTCAGCCAACCGGAGAGCGACAGTGACACAAATCACCGCCCATTTCAACGAGAGAAGTGCCAGAAACGTCTCCACCAAGACCATCATTAGCCGCAATAGGTTATGGGATCCACCAGAGTACCATTGTTAACATCACGACACAGGACTCTACGCCTCAACTGGCGAAAGAACATCGGCACTGGACCTTGGATGATTGGAGATGAGTCACATTTCCAGTTATTTCAAGCGGACGGGAGTTGATAGTTGGTGCGCATCTGGCGGAAACTGCACGAAGCTATGCGTCCACCATGTCAACAAGGAATTGTTCAGGCAGGTGGACGGTCGGTAATGTGGTGGAGCGTCAGGTTGGGACTTCTGGTATGTGTAGACGCATCTCTGAACGGTCCAGGTTATGTGTCCATCCTTGCAGACCACCTGCATCCCTTCATGGTCATCGTGCACCCACAGTGCAATGGACTCTTCCAGCAGGACAATGCGTTTCCACACAGAGCCCCGGTGACTAGAACACGGTTCGAAAAGCATTCAGCAGATTTTACCACCGTGGAATGGCCTCTCCGTCCACCGGACACGAACCCTGTGGAGCATCTTTGGGATGCTGCGGAAAGGTCCGTTCGAGCTTTGGATCTTCCACCCAGAATGCGACAGCATTATTAGTATTAGTAACGGCCGCATGGTGCAAGAAAGCCTATGGCTTATGCTGCACCAGCCAAAAAAAAAATCCGAACAAAACAATGATAAAAACAAAAAATAAATAAATAACTAAATAATAATAATTAATAAATAAAAAAAAAAAAAATAAAACAAAAAATAAATAAAAAGGAAATTAAACTTATCATCCTATGCGCTTCCCTTACCCGAAAGTACTATCCAGATGACCTCCGAATTTCCCCAAACCGTCGGCCTCCACCACCCATGAAGGCAACCCATTCCAGCAATCCATAACTCGCCGGCCAAAACAGAACTTCCTGCAGTCCAATCTAAACATTTCCCCCCGTAACTTGAATTTATGTCCCCTAGTTCTAGCATCATTTACAATCCTGAAAATCCCGTCCTCATTTATTTCACCGATGCCTCCCAGAGCCCCAAACACCTCAATCAAATCTCCTCCAAGGTGCCCAGTCTCCAAACTCCGCAACCCACACACCCGAAGTCTTTCCCCATAAGGACGCCCCCCTGCCGATCCCACCAGGCGAGCCACCCTTCTTTGCACCCCCCCAAGAAGCTCGATGTCCCTCTTCAGGTGCGGTCTCCATACTTGAACACAGTATTCCAAGTGTGGTCTAACATAAGCCTTATACAATGGGACCATCACGTCCCCATCTCCACCTGCAAAAGTTCGACAGATCATCGATAGGACACCATGGGCCTTCCCCGCAACCTGTCCACAATGCTCAGAGAACTCCATGTCTGACCGTATCGTAACACCCAAGTCCCTTTCCTCCAGTACTGGCCTTAGTTGAACTCCACCAAGTGAATAAGTTTTTTTGGGATTACTGTTTCCCAGGTGTAATACCTTACACTTTGTTGGATTAAAGCACAGCTGCCATTTTTCTGACCATTCCTGAAGTCTATCTAGGTCTCTCTGAAGAAGCTCAGCTTGACAGTGATCATTAACTACTCTCCCAATTTTAACATCATCTGCAAATCTAGACATCACGCCCTCTATCCCTTCATCAATGTCGTTTATGAAAATCAAAAACAACAGTGGTCCCAATACTGATCCTTGGGGAACCCCACTTCCCACATCAACCCAATCTGAGGAATAGCCATCCATCACAACCCTCTGCCTCCTGCCCTGAAGCCATCCCTCTATCCATCTAAGGACAAGATGCAGCAAGCATGGATGGAAATACCCGTGGAACGCTTTCGTCAACTAGTGGACTGAATGCCTCTCCGTGTGACAGCCCTTATCCGGGCGAAAGGTAGGCCTACCCGTTACTAGGTAGGTATTCCCAGATTTCTGTCCACTCAGTGAACATCGTAATGGTTTTTTGTTTACGTAACTGGGCATATAAAATAAATGAATGGAAAAAAGACGGCACATATGACTTCCATAAATAAAATAAAGCCAAACAAAATGGAAATATTTGTGAACGGCATCCTCGTCCAAAAGGCACAGACACACGTTGATCTTGGTCTCAAATGGGATGAAGGCCTAACCTTTCGCCCGCACTTCACATACATCCGTAACAAAACATACGCGGCGCTTTGGGCAACCAGGCAGGAGCTCACCGGTATTAGAGACCCCGGTCTGATGAAGCAATACATCAACAGATGTGTTACTCCTATTCCCCTATACGCGGCACAAATCTGGTCTTCAGCTCCCGAAAGCAGTATCAAAGCCTTTCTAGTACTCGAATACTGGCTCTTGAGATGGCTGAACAGAATTTCAGCTAAGGCTTTTACCATCTCAAGAGCTATACTATACTCCAATTTAGAGGTCACACCCTGGAGACAAATAATCACGTCAAGTAACATAATGACCCTCGCTCAGCTTTTAAGGAGAGGGACGCCTGGATGCACCGAAAGCCCGAGAGTGGATAAAAATACCCGACGAAAAATCAAGACGAGTTACAGATAAAGAACCACAACTGAAAGCGGCATTTACGCAGTTGGATAGCCTCGGGAGATTCTTTCCAGCAAACACCATCCAGCTATTTAACAACCTCAACATCAATCCTGAAAAGCTCTGCAATTGCAAATCTTACAGAAAGGAAGTTCTCAGAAACTTTTACTTGCAAATACAGATGTAAGGATACAGCTTCAGCACCTTGTTAGCCCAGGCACAAGCCACTGGGCTTTAGGAAACCCGACCTCATCAATGTGTAAGGATTGGCCTACCTACACAACTCTAATCCCCACAGAAGAAGAAGACTGCTGGAAAATTGAACTTTAAAATTTTTATTTTGCCGTATCACGGTCATTCGTGTTGTTTCATATGCTGTACGTTGTTTTGGCTGCTGTAAATATTTGTGTTTATGTAAATATGGTAAAACTCCCACTTGTGTGTGTTTAAGCAGAAGGTATGCTTCAATTGTCACGGTACGTTCTTACCAGTTTACAGTAGTTAAGTAGTAAAAGTATTTGCGAATAATTAATAACTCAAATAGTGTATTTTCCAGATAAAATGTAGTTATAAATCAGATATTTCATGTATTTTATAATTGTAACATAGATGTATTTTTGTAACATAGTTGTATATGTATTTTCACCCTCTAGCCAGTAGCTGTAACCGGGTGTTCTCCTAAGAGAAATAAACTGATGATAATAATAATAATAATAATATCCGAATTAAAAGAGATTTAGCATATGCAGCGACACCTGCCTACCTTTTCAGCAGCATCTTCAACGTGATTGCGAAAACTGAAGGAGGTTTACCTTTAAACTTATTTTAATTTCGACATCTAAAAGAGAAAATTCATTCAAAAAATTATATTTTTGACGTGACTGCCATTGAAGATGCTAACAATGACAACGCTAATAACAGATTAACTCTCTGTATATTAGGGGATTAATTAAATGACTAATTAATAGGTACATCTGTTGGATTATTATTGAAAATAATAATCCGAATTAAAAGAGATTTAGCGTTTAGTGTTGTTGGATTGCATCTGTGGCTGATGGAGGAACGTGTTTTTTCAAGAGTAAACCTCCATTTCCCCTTTTGTGTACGTGTTCCACGAGTGCGTAGTGGCTCATTTCACTTAGAATCCATTTGGAAAAGTCTGAGTTCAAGTTACGTGGCGACCGAAGAATTTGTTGAAGCCCTTTCAAGCGGGACTTCAATTTGTTCCGTCTTTTTCCCGCTCACTGAAAAAACCGCAGAAATTTTCTGGGATTTCTTCCTAAAATAGTTTCTTTTATTTTGATTTTTGTTCCAAAGAAACTAAGGCTATGAGGCGTCCGTGAATTGTCTGTGAACGGCGTCTCTTCTATTATCGGCTTCGTCTGAAGCCAACTAACTCGGCCACGGTGTGAAAACTGCATAAAATTTGCCTCCATCTTGACGAGATTTTACCCGAGCCGTAATTGGTGTTGCGGCCCACAAGGATCATCAAATAGGCAATTTACAAAGTTCGTTAACACCTCTTCTAGTTTAAGTGGTTTGGAGTTCTCTTCGCCCAAACAACACTAACTGTGCCCTTTTCAAGCTCTCTTGTAAGTGCATTTCTTCGGAGCTGCTTTAGTTCCCCACTTCGTGAGTGAATAACGCTTTCTATTGTGCTCATTGAGTCTCCGCCACGATCATTTGCACCTCACTTTCCGGACGATCCCCATAACCGCTGCTGCACCATATTACAGGGGAGTGACGCACGAAAGCGACGCCACTGTTCAGGTTGCGCTTAAAAATTGAGTGAGTGATGAGAAAATAAGAACGACGGGTACTTTTTAGTAGGATTTTTAGATTGGTAATCAATCGGTTAACCGTTTCCTTCGTGCGAATTCCCTTAAAAATTAAAGTCGAAATTAACCCCCTTAAAAACATTCAAGGAACGACTACTTGTGTCCGAACAACATCGCAATAATTTATTGTTATTTGTAACTTTTAATAGCTTTTAAAGCCCTTGCACGTTTGTGATCTCTTGTTCTGAACACGAGTCTGCTTCGATGTGCGCTTTTTAATTTGGCATTCGCAAATAAAGGCTGATCAAGAGAAGAACGTTGCATATTGTAATTGGATTGTTTCTAATTCTTCAGTTTCATTTTCTGCCTACACCAAAGCTCGCAACAATTGTAAAGCAGTTATTAATCAGTCCAAACTAGAGTTTGAACTGGGTAAGAGTAGAAAACTTGCTTCTTGCCCTAATGGTAGCCGAGCATTCTGGTCTCTTGCCAAAGCTATTGGCCGCAACTTTTGCCCATCTCTGCTCCCACCTCTGTCCAAACCAGATGGTTCTGTTGTCACATCAGCCAAGGATAAAGCTGACCTGCTAGCATCCCATTTTTCTGGAACAACCTTCCTTCATACGTATTTCCTGAGAATCACAATCTACAGAAGTTCAAGTCCAATGTCAACCTCCAACCCAAGCACAGTACTAAGTACTATAGGTTCTAGTGCCTCTCGTGTTTGGGGTTTTCATAAAAAAAAAAAAAAAAAAAAAAAAAAAAAGATTCGTGTAGAAATTTCGCTGTAAGTATAAATAAGCATCAGTGATCGCGAGTAGCGTAGTGGTGTGCCCCCATACCAGGTGGAAAAGACCCGAATTCGATCCGATCAATGACGCGAGGAATGTGCTTTTTGTCACAACGTTCGGTCTCAGCCGAGGATTGCGTCCTTTTCCTCCCGGAAACTTTCGATTTTCATCCAGCCAACAATAATCGGGCAAATAATGCGCGCAATTAGAGACACGTAATTTACTGACGCCTCATAGCCTTAACTACTTTGGCACGTAACACGCGCACACCGAACCGTCATGTACGGGTGTCGATAAATATGTGTGTTTCAGTGGGGAAATGGTGGAGGAACATTTGGATCACTCGTGGAATAACATCTACACGTTGATCACACGATCTTCATTTCACTCTAATCCATTTTTGCTGGGGAGTTTTTTTTTTTTTGCGACTCAAATTTGGCTTTTGAACGCTACAAAAGAGAGCAATCCAGTACGTTTGCTTTAAAAGTGGCCTTGAATACTATGAGAAATCCTACCAAGAGTGGTGTGTATTCTTTGGACTCGAAACGCTGGAAAAAAGAAGAGATAAAGCCGACTTACTCCTTCTTAACCAACTGTTAAATGGTACCCTGAATTGCCCTCATCTCGTCTCACAAATAAATTTCAACGCTCCGACAAGAGCGTTAAGAAACCATCCACTGCTGAAACCATCCTACGCGAGAACAAATTATGGATACTACAACTTCTACAACAGGACTGCAAGATCAATGAACAAAGCAAATATTGAGATATTTGATACCCCCGGACACTTCAAGAGGCAACTGAAATTGCTAACCTCATCCGGTACCTGACTTAAAATAGACTCTTCTTTTAAGTTCTAAGACTCTGATTGTGTGTGAAGAAATACCAGTGCTCTGCCTGTTCACTTAAATAGGACGGACGAGTCCTTTTATTTATTTAGTTTTATTTTATCTGTATATTTACTTTTTTCTTTACTTTGGGAAATGTATACTCCAAGCTTTTTGAAGCTATGTAATAATTCTTTGTAGCTGCACCCTCAGGCACGTTGTTTGCTGTTTTGTAGCTGTTAATAATAATAATAATAATAATAATAATAATAATAATAATAACAAATTGCTGGCGTAGTGCGTAGTTTATTTGCGCCCATACTATAGGTACTGCGAAGACGTTTACCGACTCGTCTGACCTTGGCATGATGACTGAGGTTTCGAGGTCTGCCACTAGATGGCGGTAGCGTATATTTGTAAGCAGTTTCCGCCTAAGAGAGAGAGAGAGAGAAAATCTTTATTGTACAGTAAAAATACAATAATGTGCCCGCCACAGCCAGGAGGCCAGGGGCTTGACAATGATATAGGGTAATATAAAAATATGTACAGTATAAAAATTTGTGCAGTATAAAATATTACATAACAATTAAAAACGTAGCATTAGCCATTCAATAGATATGAGTATGTACATAGTTGTGAGGCAGACAGTACACCAAGGTATGTGCACGTTCATATGTACAAAGCACATATTTAAGCATATTCGCACAAGTCAGAATATTTCACAAATTGATGTTCGGTATTGCATTTTCTTGTGAGACAGTTCGTCGATTTGCCTGCGATGTGCCGTTATGCGCCTCATAGGAGATAGCAGATGGAGATATCAGTATGAGTCGACATCAGGGGCCAAACAAAAGGGGAACAAGTTCGGCCAACGAGCGCCTGTAATTGCGATCAGAAGCGAATTTCTGCAGGTCAACTCCGATCATTAGCAGGGCTTGTACTGTAGGAAGTACTTGTCCAGGTAGGAATCTGTCACTGATCTTCAGCCTGTTCCGTTTTGGCTGAAGAAGAGGGGTGGCTCGTAAGGACGGAAGTGGAACATGCCACTGGCATATATCCCAGAAGTCAGGGGAGTTGATTTTGCCAACCAGCAGTTTGACTGTGGTCGCAGTTCTCCTCATGCTGATTATTTGAGGCAACCGCGGGATTTGGAGTTGGTCGGCCATGCTGGTGGTCCTCTGCTGAGGGGGGAGTCGATGTTTGTGGGTTGCCCACTTCAATATCCAGTATTCACTGGCGAAGATGGGCTTCATGAGAGAAGGTACTGCGGATGCCCATATTTCAGAGGCATACAGAAAGGTAGGATACACAATGGTTTCCAGATATCTGATTGTGGTTCTTGCGTTTGTGTTATGAAGAAGATGTTGACGGGCAATCCAGCGCATTCGGTTGATCTTGCGTAGAACAAATTCGATGTGACAGTTGAACCTAAGGTTTGGGTCGAAGGTTACACCGAGATCTTTGTGTTTAGTTACACTTGGAATAACTGCACCCTGCAGTGAGGGTTGTATGGATGTGGGACACTTCTTCAGAGAAAAAACCATAATAACGGATTTTTGGGGGTTCAGTTTGAGACCGAAATGGTTGAGGTGGCTAGAGAAAGCTGTGATCTTATTACAGATTTCCGATGTGATCACTCCCCTGTCGGCTGATGGTGGTATTTCCGTTAGGAACTTTATATCGTCGGCGTAGGTAATGACGTCATCTATGTTACACACAAACGGAATAAGGAGGGCGGTAAAAAGTAACCCCGATAAAACGCCACCTTGCGGCACACCAGCATTGATGGATCGGGTATAGCAGAGGTTGCGATGAGTGAGGTACACTGTTCTATTCCGGAGGAGCAAGTGCAGAAAAGCGAAAACGTCACCTTTGATCCGAAAGAAATTGGTTAGGAGATTCAGAAGGGCTGAGATGTTGAGGCTATCAAAAGCAGCTTCAATATCGACATAAACAACCGCCATTTCTGATTTGGCCTCAAATGCATTTAAAATTTCCGTTTGGACTGCCAGAAGGTTGGAGACAGTTGATCTATTAGGGAGAACATAATGGAGTTGTTTTGATGATTGTGGAAGAAGATGGCGTGTTATATGCGGAAGAAGGACTTTTTCCAGTAGCTTTAGGAGCGTGGATGCAGTGGAAATCGGTCTATAGTGCTTGGGCTGGCTTGGTAGTTGAACTTGGTAGTTGAACTTTAGTAGTGGGGCAAGACTGTATTTGCTCCAGGATGCAGGAAACACTCTATGAGAGGGGATGGAGTTGAACAAGTAGAGCAGAGGATCAAGGATATATGGACTGAGGCACTTAGCATTAGCATTAGCATTAGTAGAGGCATATGATGCAAGAAAGCAAGCTTATTCAGCATCAGCCAAAAAAAAAAAAAAAAAACCCTCTCCCATTTCACCCCTCCGTTCGTTCGAAATACCTGTCCAGTTGAGCTTTAAATTTGTTTAAGCTATCAACTTCAACAACAAGTGATGGAAGTCGGTTCCACCAACCAACCACCCGCTGGCCAAAGGCAAATTTCCGCACATCTATTCGACATCCGTCCTTCCTCAATTTGAATTTATGTCCTCTGAGGTGATTATTCTGAGCTAGAGGAAGAATCCCATCAGCATTGAGCATGCTCAAACCATTTAACGCTTTATACACCTCTATCAGATCACCTCGCCGGTGCCTAGTCTCCAGACTCTGTAATTTGCAAAACTTAAGCCTTTCTTCGTAAGAGCAACCCTTTGTTCCATTTACTAATCTTGTTGCCCTTCTCTGTACCCGTTCCAGCAGCTCTACATCCTTCTTGAAATGAGGCCTCCAGACCTGTATACAGTACTCAAGATGTGGCCTAACCATTGCCTTATACAAGGGAATAATCACCTCCTTATCCCTGCTAGAAAAATTCCTGTATATCATTGACAAGACACCATGAGCTACTCTTGCAGCTCGTCTGCACTGCTCAGAGAACTTCATATCTGCCTGCACAATTACCCCCAGGTCCTTTTCACACTTTACGATGAAATGCGGGACTTTATCGATGCCAGCGGTGCATGACGGACGCAGCGAGTTGATGGCTTGACGAAGCTGCTGTCGATCGATTTGAATGGAAAACAGCTCATCATCTGGACTAGAAATGGGGTCTGGTTGGTAATCATATGGTTGTGCGATGTTGTCTTGGAATCTGGCTATATAGTTGATCCATTCAACTGGATTGAAATTGGAATCTGGTTCAGAGTTACGGGTATATGGCACTTTGCCTTTGGATAAGGTCTTGTCAGTATATTCTTTAATGGCTTGCGATTTCAGTCTGTTAAACAGTGCTCTAGCTTTGGAGTACTTTATTATTATCTTTCTATTTTTGTTATTTTACGCGACTCCTGTTAAGGTTGTGTCGAACATCTTTACGCCTTTTTTTATTATTATTATTATTATCTGTTTATTTCCATAAGGAAACGCCCCGGGACGGCAAAGTGCCAGGAGGGTGCTAAGTACATATCAGGGTACGAGATACTACGTGCAGTGGGTTACATATACTGAACACGTAGTCTCGTCCCGAAATATTATATACACATTTTATGTTTAATATATACAGTATTTACACATTAATGATTCTGTACATACATTATACAACTCATATATTTACAATTCACTAATAATTCCACATATAACTTACATATCTGTTACAGAAGGTATATTTTTCTGGTCAACAAATTATTATTGTTCTTAAAGTAGAAAGTTTCTCTTTTACTCTCAATTCTTTGGTACTTTGCAGCCGATTCATATTTCGGTAAGTCTGTACGAATTCTGGAAGATCTCTTTCCGGTATGCTGCATCCTCACAGAGTTTTTCGGCATCTATGTGTAGTGAGTTAAATATTTTCGCTGCATTTGATGGGAAGAATCTTTGCAGGCTACTAAGATTGTTCAGGACTGGACGCAGTGGATTATTTACTTCCCCGCAACGTCTAGCAGTGGCACGCGGTTTGACTAGAATATTATCCAGGACTGGAGCATCCACTCTGCCTGTGAGCATTTGTGCGAGAGTGTGTATGTTCCTGTTAATTGTCCGCTGCATCCAGGGTGTGATGTTAAGGTTTGAGTAGAGAATGGCCCTTGAGATAGTAAAAGGGTGGCCAGCAACTCTGTTAAGCCATCGCAAGAACCAGTACTCGATCCCAAGGACGGACTTATAATGTGCATCTGGAGCTGAAGACCAGATTTGCGAGGCATACATTGCAATTGGCAGGACACACATTAAAATGTACTTGGTCGCTAGCTGAGGATCCCTAATTCCTACCAGTTCCTGTCTAGTAGCCCATAAAGTGGCGAATATTTTTGTCTTCATATGGGCGAAGTGTTGAGCAAAGGTGAGTCTGTCATCCCACTTAAGACCTAGGTCCAGGTGAGAGTGCACTTTTTCCACACTAGACCCGTTCACAGAGATCGAGATATTTTTATTCTGCTTGTAAGTTATGGTCATTTGGGCAGACTTCTGTGCATTAATACGGAGCCCGATGCAATCCAGGTAGCTCTCAAATTCTCGGATTGTGCTATTTGCCATCTGGCAAATACCTTCTGCTGATTCATGGTCTTTGGAAGTGATGAAGAATTTTACATCGTCAGCATATGTTATAAAATTGTGGTACCGTGCAAGAAACGGCTCCAGGGCGGCTGCGAAGAGGGTAGCCGAAAGAACTCCCCCTTGTGGAACTCCTCGCGAGATGGTAAAGCAAGATTGTAGCTTTTGGTGCTTAACAGTAAGTTTTCTATGTTCTAGCAGGCTGGTTATTATAGTTAACAAATTTCCTCTTACATTAAAATAATTCCTTAAAATCGCAATGAGCGCTGGAATTGAGACGTTGTCGTAGGCTGCGGAGATATCCAAAAAAATAATATCAATTTGCTTTTTCTCATTTAGTGCTTTCTGCACGCGAAAAAGGGTTTCCAGTAAGTTTGTTATTGTTGATCTACCCGAAATAACTGAGTGCAAATGTGGTGGTCTATGGCTGAAGCAGTGTTGATTGATGGTGGGAAGCAGTGCTTTTTCGAATACCTTCTGTAGGGTGCAACTAACAGAAATTGGTCTGTAATCCTTAGCCAATTTTGGGTGTTTAATCTTTGGTATTGGGGTTACAATGTAATTTTTCCAAGCTTGCGGGAAAGCTCCTGACCTGATGATTTCCTGATAGATGTGCAGTAATAGATCTATTATAAATGGGCTACTTATTTTAAGGATGAACATTGGAAATTTGTCTGGTCCAACAGTGGCCTTATTGGGCAGATCGTTGATTGCTTTCATTACGCTCTCTTTGGTGATTTGTATTTCACTCAATGGAGGCCTTGTTGGTTCCTCTCTTGCCGAATAGTTTCGCTTGTTTAAATCTTTCAGGAATTCCAAAATTTTGTTACCATTATCAGTGTTCTCAATTTGATTCAGTCCATGCAGGTTACCAAAAGTGTTATTAGCCCATTCCTTGAAAATGCATTCGGTCATATTCTCTGTGCTATTTCTATTGCTAATAATTCTTTTTGCTCTTTTTAGTTTATTATGAACAACACTGCAGTGTGCCTGTCGTTTTGCTTTGATGAAATGTGCTCTTTCCTTCTTATAACGAACGTGATCGGCGGGATGATCCGAAGCCGATCTAACTGTTTTCCATTTCCCAACCAGGTTTCGATTAGGCAAATAAAATCCAGGTCCTCGTACATCATCATCGTTTGTAAGGTGTGGAGCTTATTTGAGATGCTCCTCACGTTTTGTGCAAACAAGTGGATGTGATGTTCTGCATCCCAAGCTGGGGGTGGTAGTTTTTTTGATTGCTATTGAGCCCGATTCCTTGCATCATTTTTATCCAGTGGTCTGGCCAATCTGTCTCTGTAGGGCTTGACTAAGGTACCTACTGGCCAGGCATTTACGTCTTGTAGGCGAGTTACTTTATCTGGTGGACAAGAGATTATAAAGGAGGAGTAAGCTGGGTGTCGTGTTTTCACTTGCTTCACTTCCACAGTTATCCCATGCTCGCCCTCACACATGGCTTTAATGTTTCTGGGCTGTGTTGTGGGCCCCAGCCTTGATACAAAAATTTTCTCTCTGGTTGCAACGGAAGTAATGTTGTAGATTTCAGAAAACCGTTTGTTTGTTTCAGGTGTGTTACAGGAAGACACGTTAATACTTTCTCTGTGTACTGGATTACGTCGTCGGCCGTCCTCGGCGAGAGTAGGCATGAAATTTTGGGATGGGCGGGTTTTTCTACCCACAAAAGTGTTATGCTTTTTAGGTAGCATAGTGATGTGCGCATAAGTGAGTGGGTTTGCAGGAACATGATCTGAGGGGGAAGATGTAACTCTGGCGTTCGTACTCTTGGAATACGTGCATGCCCCAATCATTTCAGTGGATTCTTGTTGTCCTAATATTTCTGAGACTTCTTTATTTTGGTTTCGACTTTTGCATTTAATATATTTGTATTAAGTGGGGAGTGCTCATTATTATTATTATTATCTGTTTATTCCACAAAACGAACCACACCTGAACGGCAAAGTGCCAGGAGGGTGCTAATTACGTGTCAGGGTACTACGGGCAGTGGGTTACATATAGTGTACACATAGTCTCGTCCCCAAATACAAATTTTATGTTTAATACAGTATTTACACATTAATGATTGTGTACATACATTATTATACAATGTACTTACATATTTACGCAACTGTTAGGGAACGTATACTTTACCAGTCAGTGAATAGCTTACCGAATTATTATTGTTCTTAAAGCAGAAAGTTTCTCTTTTATTCACAATTCTTTGGTACTTTGCAGCCGATTCATATTTCGGTAAGTCTGTACGAATTCTGGAAGATCTCTTGTCCGGTATGCTGCATCCTCACACAGCTTTTCGGCATCTTAGTGCATCTTTGGATTTAAATAATTTTGTCGCATTTGATGGGAAGAATCTTTGCAGGCTACTAAGATTGTTCAGGACCGGACGCAGTGGATTATTTATTTCTCCGCAACGTCTAGCAGTGGCACGCGGTTTAACTAGAATATTATCCAGGACTGGAGCATCTACTCTGCCTGTAAGCATTTGTGCGAGAGTGTGTATGTTCCTGTTAGTTGTCCGCTGCATCCAGGGTGTGATGTTAAGGTTTGAGTAGAGAATGGCCCTTGAGATAGTAAAAGGGTGGCCAGCAACTCTGTTAAGCCATCGCAAGAACCAGTACTCGATCCCAAGGACGGACTTATAATGTGAATCTGGAGCTGAAGACCAGATTTGCGAGGCATACATTGCAATTGGCAGGACACACATTAAAATGTACTTGATCGCTAGCTGAGGATCCCTAATTCCTACCAGTTCTTGTCTAGTAGCCCATAAAGCGGCGTATATTTTCGTCTTCATATGAACGAAGTGTTGGTCAAAGGTGAGTCTGTCATCCCACTTAAGACCCAGGTCCAGGTGAGAGTGCACTTTTTCCACACTAGACCCATTCACAGAGATCGAGATGTCATTTTTATTCTGCTTGTAAGTTATGGTCGTTTGGCCAGACTGTAGTAGTAGTAGTAGTAGTGGCATGTGATGCAATCGAGACATGTGGACATGTAAGGGCCGAAAGTAAGTTATGATGGGTAGAAATACCGCTTTGTAGGATCGCGATAACGTTCTTTGACAAACCCCAATCACTTCAGGAGACTCGAGAATGGAGGCAGAAAAACCTTTAACTTTGGTGCTGAGGTGTTGAAGATGTAGGAAGAAGCAGAGTTTGTGGTCAATAGTAACCCCTAAGACCTTTGCCTGCGTAACTAAAGGCAGTTGCACACCAGAGGTCTTGACTTGCGGGGGGGGGGTCTCCACAGGTCAAGTTTGTTCTTGAATTTCATCATTTTTTTTTGCTACACGCGCAGTAGCAAAACGGGTCAGGTTTTAACCCAAAATAATGCGGCGTATAATTAAAAGATCCGTGTCCTGTCATAAAATACGAAGTTTCAATTTCTGGAAACAACCAGCTGTTTTTTTTTTTTTTTTTTTACTTATCACAGACAAAGTTAACATCTGCAAGAAACAAACGGTGGGTAATCTGACCAGTCTCACTACTGCACCATCTGATCTGCCACTGATCCATCAAAGCGGTCATTCTCAATTTCTTAGCCTTAGACTTAGTTATATCTAAATTATTAGTAATACCCTCAAAAGTAAGTTCAACCCCTTTTCTCAAATAGTAACAAAAAAAACCTATATGTAAGCAGCATAGAGATCTCGAGGCATACAACCAGATATAACCTGAGCAGCATTAGTGGAAACACATTTTAAACAAAGATAGTATCATTTTCCTTTGTATAGACAATAATTTTTGTCTGAATTTCACAGTGAGTAATCTTGAATACCAAACATTAGCTCCATACACAATGATAGGCAGAAATACTGCCTTATAGTATAATACAAGAGTCTTCTTACTCAGGCCCCATTCCTTTCTACTAATCTTAATAATAGACGAGGAAACGTTTTTCATTTTTTCACCTAAATAATCTAAAAAGTCAACTTACTGTCAATTAATATCCCTAGATGTTTTGTTGTCTTAACCATAGGGATTTGTTTCCCTTCAGTTAATACCCTCGGAGGCCTTCCCACATCTAATCTACTTTTACGTAACATCATTACAGTTGTAGCCGAGTGGTGAGGCGCCCGGGTGCATAAGTACACGTGCCTCGAGTGACCGGGGTTCTAACCCGTGACTGCTGAATACGGTGCTGTTTCTTGTATTCTGTCTATCTTTGTGAACTCCTCTGACCGTTTGGTCGCCCTGGAGTACAAACAGAAAATTTATTATTTATTTATATCTTTAACTTATGATCTGATGACCAGATTATCCATTACAGTAACTGCCTTAATCTCTAAATCCCGTCTTGACATGCCATTAAAACCCAGCACCAAATCATCTGCATATGCAATTTTATGGCATTGCATATCTGTGTTTTGTAATCATAAATTCAATACCATGTTCCAGAAGGTTGGCCCCAAAACAGATCCCTGGGGACAACCTCTTAAAATATTCTTTGAGTACACCAAATGCTGAGATCTTACCAAAATCTTTCCAAATAAACTAGTGATCATAGATCCATCATATTTCAACTTACAGTGGACACAGAGATTTATTCCGTTCACAAGAACAGGAATAAGTCTCTGTGTCCTCAATAATAAGTCCTCAATTTGTATAACAATTGAGGACATTTCAACAAGCGCAAAGAAGAAAGTATGCTTTCATGTCAGACATTATCAAAAGTTCCTTCAAAGTCTATATAAATATTTAATAAACCAATCATTTAATTGGAGGTGTAAGAATCTTTCAAAAATCTTAGACATATTTGGAAGTAAAGAGTTAGACCTGTATGCTCTAGGTTCTGACAAATCTTTGCCAGATTTAGGTATCAACTTTAGCAGGGTAACCTTCCAATATCCAGGAAAGCTACCAGTCAAATAACACTTATTAAAAATCTCCAACATTAGATGTGGATAGACCTGAACCATTTCGAGTATTACATTATTTTCAACAAGATCAATACCTGGAGTTTTATTGACGTTAATACCCGAACAAACTTGTTTAAGATCATTAACCGTAAATAAAGTATCCGCACCTGAACCAACATAATTACAATTACCACACCTTACATGCAATTGATTTACAGTATCATCCCCCACATCTGGAAATAAACAGTTAACTATACCAGCAACTGTTGTCTCCCAGTCACTTGTTTCGCAACTACCTGACTTAATAGTAGATAACAGGGGACTGATTTGCATATTATTGGTTACTAACTTATATACAAGGCCCCAGGGATCAGAGTTACCCGCCCCTGAGACCAAGTTTTTTCACGATTCAGTTTCACTGTTAAGTATTAATTTATGATAAGTTGCCCTCTTAATTTTATAGATTTCTTTATAATACAAGATTTCCTGGAAACCCCATGACTTATGACGCTGAAAAGCCTTCCTGGCTGAAAATACCTCTCTACGCTTAATACTTAACTGTTCATTCCACCAAGGAACCGACTTCTTTATTCCCCTCCTTTTTTTAACTGAAAAATAAAGAGCCCTGTAAATTGTGTTCTGAGTGTAGAATGCAAATTCCTCTGCATTCACATTAGACACATATTTATATTGATCCGATTCAATTTTCTCTTTTACCAAGTTCCAAAACTTGTTCCAATTAATACTTTTATACCTGAACCTTATAATTTCATTATTTTGTGAACAGGATTGTCTCTGTGTCCACTGTAAGTTGAAATTTGATGGATCTATGATCACTACTTGTAAAATCCAGCTCAACACTCCACTTTATAATTCTTTTTGACAAAGCATAGTTTGCGAGAGTAATGTCGATGTTAGACTGACCACGGAGATTATCAAAGGTGTACAAACTCACCAGTATCTACACAACCCCAAAAAGTTTAGGAAAGAATATTCAGGTTCAAGAACTTTTGATTTTCCAAGTAAGCAAGTTTTGAAAAAGCATGCTGAACAGATTTATCAGAGATTATTTGCAAAACATTCCGAAGGAGTCTTAGCGTTGAATGAAGAAATTGAAAATAACTGTTCTTTTAGAAGAAAACAAAGACTCGTCTAGTTCCGATGTTGGAGATACACTCATGCGAGAGTATGATAGTGTAATAAAGAGATTAACTGAAGAGCCTTCAAAATGTCCGTGTGAATTGGAAATCAGCAAAGAATTTAAAATTTTGGAGGCAATTAGCAGTAGAAGTGAAAAGCTGGAGAAAGTGTATAGAGCACTGCTGACCATTAAACCAACAAGTGTCCAATCTGAGAGAGAGTTTTTTTCACTGGTCTCTTTAACACAAAAATAAGGAGGTCAAGTCTATCAGGAAAAATGCTTAATACACTGTTTTTTAAAGGATCATTTTCAGGAAAAAGCTGAGCAATAAATAGTAAAATAATTTCCTCAAGCTGTTTCACATTATTTTTATTTATTTATTATTATTATTATTATAGGGCTTATTATTTTTTTGTTTACTATACGAGAAGATAGTTTTTATTCAAAGGATTTGAATACAATTTGTAATTTTGTATAATCTCAAGCTGGTTACTTTTTTGGAGAATTTTAATTTTTAAATTTTTTTTTTCTATAAGACGTGATAGATTTTGTTTAAAAGATTTGATTACGATTTGTACAATCTACCCAAGATAAAAGAAATACCTGTGTTATAAGCTTTTAATTATTTTCCCTAAGTCTGAGAAAATCGGTTTTAAAAACCGGTTTTAAGAGTAACTTCGGTTAAACTCGGGTTTGAAATTTCTCGGTTTTATGCAAGCCCTAGTAATTAGGCTATTGGCCTAACCTCTTTCAAACGTTGATTCGGTAGAGTAAGTAGCGGGCGTGAGCATAAATTACGTCGTTCACGATTTCGATTCTAGCTGTTCGAAGTTTAGTAGGTGTCGTCAAGGATGTTTACACATGAAACCTGTTTCGCGCGTACACACGCGATATTTTTAATTCTGCGATCGATCCACGTTCTCGTTCATTCCACAGAATAAACAGAGCGCCTATTCATAACACAGTTCGTGGTACAGTAAAGAGATGTTTTCTTAAAAAGTAAGAAGGGGCCATTAACAGTGTATAGAGCCATTATGAACAGGGTGAACGTCCAATCAGCTGGATAGTCGAGCGCCTGGGTCGTGCATATTATGGCAACGGTAACACACCGCGTAACAAAATCGACACGCGGCTTTTGGCACGACTTTGTACCTCATCAAGTAACGCGGTGACAACTGGAAAACGAACGGATTCAGGGTGTGCTCCGCCTTTGTGTTTCGTTGTTTAATCTTCGTTCGTTCTTTTTCAGGAACCCGTCCCTCATCGGCCCTGGAATGGAACCCGTGCAGCGACAGAATTCGGCCCCATGTGCCTGCAGGGAGAGAAGCATTCTGTGTGGGCACTGCTGGACGGAACCAACAAGTTGAAGAGGACCAGGATTCGCATGTACGAGCAGAGCGAAGACTGCCTCAACCTGAACGTATTCGTGCCCGAAGTAAGTGCGCACCCTTTCGACCCCCTTTTGCGCTTCCTGCATTCTCGCCACGCGAACAGGGCGTCTGAGAAATGACGACAGCCCTCAGATCGGCACCCGAACGAAATGGTTCGATGCAGCTCCCAACTCCGTCCCTGACATCTCTCGAATGTTGTCGTTTCTCGACCCCTGCCCGAAATGACCTCGTCAGTGTATTTGTACATTGCACGCGCCAATTTTACCGCCCACCGTTAACCGTTTTTTTTTTGTCCGCAGGTCAAATTTGATGGACTTCTGTCGGTGATGGTGTACATCCACGGGGGTTCGTACTTCCTGAACGGAGGTCGGTTGTACTCCGGAGAGTGGCTCGCTTCTCTAGGCGGAGTCATTGTGGTGACGCTCAACTTCCGGCTTGGAGCCCTCGGTAAGTCCCTGCTCTTTTCATTCTGCGCCCGACTTTTCTTAAGTGTTATCGGAGGTCACTCGGCCGACTGAGTAGATAATTCTTGCCAACAAACATATATCTGTGTTGTCAGAAGATCTCAGCGCTAATTCCCTCCCTATTGAAACTCTGAATCCAACCTTTTGTATTCTGCAATCAACTGAATTCCAGGAACTACTCTTTAATACTATGCAGAAAACCCTCATTCAAATTCAGCTAATCAGCGTACCTCACACTGCAAAATCCGATATTCCCCTGGATTCTAATCAACAGGCTGAAATTTCCGACATTAACGCCCAAATTAAAAATATCTTGTCAATTATGTCTTGCCACTTAAGGGAAGCTAGGAATAATTCTGAACCTACTCTTGAAACTAATGGGCTCAAAGTGAATAGGAATTCTTCATTACCTGACGATGCCCTTAGTATTGAGACCAGATCTTCATCTTCCACCGGCCTCAATACTTCTACTGCTGCAAATATTAATTTGCCCAAGCCTGCTAATATTCATGATTCAAGTCATTCAACAGAGAAATTTATTGCCAAACAGACTCTGTTAGATGATTCTTCTGATGTAAATAGAACCACTCCTACCACCTGCTCTCCTCTGCGGAACAGTTCTGTCTGTACCTCTATTTTACAAGCTCAGAGCCACCAAGTGGAATCCTCTTCAACATCAGTTAAGGCAACATATGCAAAAATAACTGCTGCCACATCTAATGAGGTCTGCAACCTGTCTGTAAGGCTGCCGCCACAGTGAGTAAACCTGTTTCTGATTGCCAGTCTCAAATATCACACCAAAGATCAAAACAAAACAAATCTTCAGAAAATGCTAAAGCCTCTATATCTCAAGATACTTCCTCCAAGCTTCCAGCCAAAATTCATCAAACACAGAATGTAACTACTGCAGAAAAATCTCAGTTACTCAAACATAAGTATAATATCAATTATTCCCACAAAAGACCGAATTTTTCTTTCTAGACTTGGACCCGCCACTAAATCTGAAGATCTTATCAACTTAATTAAAGAAGAATATGGTTTCGGATTACATGTCCGATCTCTGAAGACACGGTGTCCCGCCTACTCATCTTTTATAATAACGTGCCTTCCATCACAAACAGAATAACTGCTGAATCAAAGATCCCTCTTATCAGGGGCTCTAGTAAAACGCTTCACGGACAGACCGCCAAGGGAGTCCAAAATCTCTTCTCTACACATGCTCATTTACTATGCCCTCCTCTGGTCATAGAATCCCCAGATCCGAACTGTTCAGTGTTTACCTTCAGAATTGCAGGAGTAGAATTGCTAATGTCTCCCGAACCACTACCTTTGTGGATTCGGGAGACATTAGCACTTCTTCGGTTCAGTGATGCTCTCATTGGCATTCCCAGCGGTTTGATTGGTTGGTTGTTGTAGGGTTTTAGGCGAGTCAGCAACTTGAGATGGAAAAACAACTTTTGCACTGAGATGAAAACAGTTCATTGGGCAAATTTCAAATGTGGAAATCGTAGTGTTCACGAGAACAGTTTTAATTTAGTCCACTTTTGTCATCCAATTCAAACATTTCTATCCTTCCAGGCAAAACTGATATTCCTATCTTGTACGTGGACAGCAATTTTAGCTGTCCACGTACGCCTTTGAGGGAACATAATTCACATCACAAAATTTAGACCAAATCACCACAAATTTGAATATTTTACCAGAACCGCAGCATTTCTAAATAAAAACAAGATTTGATATCTTTTTTTTTAGCAAAATTAGTATTAAAAACTAATTTTATAATCTGTTTTACAACAATTTACTTTATTTTATTAGGTTTTATGTATTATTTAAACTAATAAAAATAAATTTATCTTATTGATGTAATATTATCAATATTATCAATAATAATATTTTTGAATTTTTTCGCTTTTAATTAAAAAGCTTTCTACGCTTTTTAATTTCATCACGCTTTTTAATTAATTACTACTGCCCTATTAATTAGTGTTTCTGCGTTTAAATATTCCTCATAAATATTTTATTTACTGCAGGTTATGTCTTGCATTTATAAAGATATGACAATTGTAAAGAAAACTGTAAATCACAATGTCTTGCGATTAAAAAAAGAAAAGGAAAAGTGTCGTTCGTCAAACAAGTTCGCTGTTTTTAGCCGTGAGGAAAGAAATTGCGTGAGTGGAGTGCGGTGTGAACGCAACAAACGTGACCTGGATGGCCAAAGTAAGCGTCGTTTAAGTGTACGCGTTTCTTTATTTCTACAGAAATGAATCGTTGGGTGTACAGAAGCAAAGGCGGCTCCTCTTCTCTCAAGCGTCCTCCGCATCCGAAAGGTCACGTTTTTCTCCTGAGTTTCGCACTTTTGTTGGCGCGACAGTTCGCAATGAGGGACATCACGCTTCCCGAGCCGTACACTTCCTTCAGTCTCGGCGGAAGAATCACGCAGCCCGTGTTGGACAGGGACACTGGAAGCGGAGCCAGGGGCTGCGCGTATTTCTTGTGGGGAGTCAAAAGGTGGGTGTCCGAGGACGCTTTGTTCTTCTGGCTGCTCATTCCTCCCACCAGATACAGACCCGATTCCACCACGGCCGCGCACAGACAATGTTTGGGCCAGAGCAGGCTGCATCTTCTGCGCCACCTCTGCGAATTGTGGTCCAGCATCCAGATCACCCCCAAACTCTTCAGCTTTCCCTGGTCAGAAGTGGCTCCCCCGCACAGGTGGACGTATCCCGAAACTATCGCGGCTGCGCCGAAGGCCACGGGGATTTCCAAAGGTGGTCCGTCTTTCCACACTCTGGAAACGGGGTTGTACCTCAACACGCTGCTCAGCACGGAGTAAGTGGGTCGGTCGGTGATGCCTCCCATCACCCAGATGTCGCCCAGAAAATAGACCACGGCCGCCCCCATGAGGGGACAGGGGAGGCAGTCGGAAGGACTCCATCTGTCTTCCAAAGGATCGTACACTTCCATCGAGGAGAGCAGCCTCCCCTTGTCGTCCCTTCCCCCGACTGCGAAAACCCTCCTGTCTAACACCGCCATCCCGTGGAAGATCCTTGCGTCGTTCATGGCGGCCCTTTTCTCCCACCGCCTGTCCGCGATATCGAAAGCCGATACGTGTCTGGATGCCGACATTCGCCCACGAGCCGTACTGAAATCGTACCCGCCTATAATGTAGACCGTGTCGTCGAACAGGAAGCTGATGTGATGACTGCGGGGCTCCGGCATCAAGTCCACAAATTCCCAAGTGTTCTTGAAGGGGAGAAATCTGAGGATCAGTTTCCCCAAAGTCTCGTTGAACTGTTTCTTCGGATTCATCCCTCCAAAAAGCAGAATAGCCGGCAACGCCTGGTCGTGCAGCGAAAACAGATGAGCGCGGTGCTTCTGCAACTTCCTCAGTTTCTTGTTGAGGTCCGACGAGCGATGTGACAACGTCCTCCGAGGGTCCGACAGGAGACCCAGGTTCGGGTCCAAGGATTCCGGAACAGGGCTGTCTCGAGCTGCAGTCGGTATTTCGGGGAATTTCAGTTCGTGGCTCTCCAATTCATGCGTCGGCCCTTCCTCCACGCTGTTGAAATCGATTGTCGTCTCTCGAACTTTAAATTTTCCGTCTGGCGATTCGGAGTGCACTTCGACCTTCTTCTCCATCGTGTACGACGACTCTCGGATGCTCCTTCTGTTTTCTGTCCATTTTCTTCTTTCTTTCATTTCCTCCGCTCTTAAATCGTCGGGGTACAATGTCAACGCGGCTGCCCCAGTGGTGGCGGCAGGCAACGACGAGATCGCAGTCACGGATCCAGAAGAAAGGTTGTGCAGTTCCGCTTGAGACAGCGGTCGCCGAAGGACGGAACTCATTCCGCCCAAGATGTAAACGCACGAGCCCGATTTTGCGAGGGCAGTCGCGTGTTTGGGTAGCGCGAGCCTCGCCGAGTTCAGCCATTCTCCCTCGTCGGATACGTAAACATCCACACATCCCGTACTCCGTAATCTCCAGCGTCTTCCGCATTTCTTGAGCGAGCACCCCCCGTAAACCCACACGTCGCTCCGAAGCGCTGTTGCCGAGCAAAACGCGCGAGGACTGATCAGGGGGTTTCTCTCTTTCCACCTTCCCGAGTGCGGGCGGTAGCTGAAGACTGTCGACACAATGCGGGATTTAAAGTTTCGCCGCGGAAAGGTCATCCCTCCGATGATCCAGATGGCATCCGTGAGACACACCGCGGCCGCGCCCATTCTTGGTTCCGGCAACTCGTCCGCTTTTCTCCAGAGGTCGTGTTCCGGATCGTAAACTTCCACCGACGAGAGCACCCTCCCGTTTTCGTCTCGTCCCCCGAACACAAAGAGCAGCCCCTGAAATGCGACCATGGAGTGACACGCGCGGGCATGAGTCATGTCGGCACATCGGTGCCACGTGTTCGAATGCAAATCCAAATAGACGGCGAATGAGGTGGCGACCATCTCACCCGAGCGGACCTTAAAGGGACTGTACCCCCCCGTGACGTAGACGCGGGAGCCGAGCAGAGTGACCGCGTGGTAGGAGAGGGGCTCGGGCATGGTGTCATAGAAGCTCCACAGCCCCTTTCTGCAGTGGTACCTGAAGATGGATCCCCCCAGCAAGTAATCGCCAGGCTGGCAGGGGTTGAGGCCGCCGAACAGCGCAATTACGGGGTCGTGGGTGGCCCGTAAGTGGGCAACCATCGGCGTGTCGATCGCGGCGTTGGCTGTGGATCGCCACTGTTGGCTGATCTTGTGTCTCGTTTCGGAGTTCACGGGCGACAGGAAGGGCACGCATCCCAAGTTTGGGTCGAGACACTTGGGGAGGGCGTAGTAGAGTGGCACGGAGAGGGAGAGCGCACTCGGGTACGAAACCCCCTCGCACACCGGTCGCTCGTCGTGGATGGACAGCAGAGACAAGTAACCCTCGTTGTCCGATTCCGGTGGGGGGAAAGCTGGTTCCGGCGACTCTTCGGGGGGCGGAATTTTGTCCTCGTTTGGTTTGGAGCTCATGACGACGATGCGTTGGCTTCTTCTGTGCACGCGGTCAGTTGTGTCGCCTCTCCGTTGTCCCACCTGCAAACCATCATTGCAATTAGTCTTTTCATCCACCTCTCTTTGCTAATATTATTATTTTTTTTTTTTTGCGATAAACTCGCGGCGCTCGTGAATATTTTAATCCCTTAAAGTTCAGCGGCGTACGCAAGGAGGAGGGAGGGTAAAGTAAGAAAAATATTTTCTAAATTTCGGCAGGGTTTACTCCTCCCCCCCTCCCCCGCGCTCTCCCCTGCGTACACCGCTGATGAAGCTGTTAAGTTAACGGCTTTCTTCCACAACACCTTAAGAATACCGAGTCCATTAATGGCGCACTTAATTAAGAAAATCCAAAATGAAAACTTTCGAATTTCATTTATTGTTTGCGCGTCGCCGTAATGTTCGAGGAGATTCGGCCGTGTCCATTAAGATACCGCACGTGCACCCGTTTCGTATCCACGGTTAGGATCGTACTCTTTTCTTGGCATCCGAGTTGAGTTCAAGCAATTGGTTAATAAACAAATTTCAACGTAAGAGAAAACGAAGAAGTGGCATTCTGCGTTCTCTGAAAAGAATGCATTTCGATTTTATTCCATAAATGTTAGTGAGAGAAGTTAGTGTCCATTCCGCGGGAGGCTGGCTTCTACTGTCTACAAATAGATTGCTTCGTCTTCTGAACACAACACTGTCGAAGTCATTAAACCATCGTCGTTCTACGAACAATGGCCAGAGAGTCTCTCTCAACTCCACTGCAGCAGATCCTTCCCAAGTTCGTCTTAAGTGAACATAATTCTCGCGCTGTAGCATCATACGTTGAGAGGTTCCTTCTTGTCCACGTTCCTTGTTCTTTCAACGTGAACTGGAACAGTCTTAAGCCAAGCCGTGTCCTGGATGTAATTAAGAAGGTTGCATTAAGGCCAAATTGGAGCCACGGTTTCTTTTTATTCACAGTTTCAACCTGGGGCAAAAACAAATCCGTTTGTCTACCCTTAGTGGAACTTTTCCAGTCGATTATTCTGCCAAAATGCCATCAATTCTCGTAATATTCTCGTAATACAGCACACCATTCAATAGGACGACATATTTAACGGGCATTTTTCCAGGTATTAATTGCAGAGGAGACAGTTGTGCATGCCCTGGTCACACCAAATCTTTGTGTCTGCAGTATATACTTTTTTATATACTGCAGACACAAAGATTTGATAACCACATTGCTTACTCTACGTACCCGAGCTCCAGAGACATTCGTACAAAAGGTTCGCTGATCGGCCTTTTATACCCCAATCAAATCTACCGATCCCACCCCTCGAATCTCGGCATAATGTTCTCATTTCTTAAACGCGCTCTATAAAGCGCAACCTTTTTTTATTTATCGTGGACTCGGTCCTTTCTTAAAGCCAAACTGGTTTTCTGAGGGCGTACATTTTTCATTAGGGATAATCGTTAATGGGCTCATACAGAGTCGTCCATGCACTTTGCCCAGAACCGAGAGAAGAGCCGTTGGAATCGCGTGTATCGATTGAGACTGGCGAGTGCAGTTAGCCGAGGACACTTGTTTTCTGTAGACGGATAGATTTCGATGGAATTGAGGTCACGTCAGCTTTAAATTGTTTCTTGTCTAAAAGACTGATGAATTCCCGTTGGATCCATCTTATTCGCTTCTCACAACACTCTCCTTACTAAAATTGTACGCATTTGTCATCATTCCGTTTATAGGTCCACAGTGCCTTGATGGAAAAAACCGAAATAGTTTTAATGGGGTATTTAATGTAAATCTCGCTCCCTGCACCTCAAAACGAAGTTCATCGAAAACAGGACTCTTCTTCAATCTTCTTGCAAAGTATCGGATCCAGTGGAGTGGTGGGGTACGAGTGCCGTTTAAATTTCGGGAGGGTGCGATCAAGTGAATCAAGGAACGCCCTCGAGAGATCGCTGTAAACAGGGTCGACGTAATTTTCTTAGTCCAAAAAACACCGAGGTCCCTCGCCACTAATCCTCCAGGACGGAGTTCGAGAATTTCG
Organism: Mastigoproctus giganteus; assembly: GCF_048544385.1. NCBI lineage: Eukaryota > Metazoa > Arthropoda > Arachnida > Uropygi > Thelyphonidae > Mastigoproctus > Mastigoproctus giganteus. Next base: position 1,732,988 of record NC_143585.1, on the reverse strand, counting down.
CGAATAATTGAGTCGATCACGTGACAGAGTGAACGTGCGATAATTTTCGACTTCTAATTTGGAGGCCTTCTTCGATGCATAAAAGGAATTTAAAATGGATTCTTGGGGGTAACGATTCGTTAAAAATAAGGGAAAGGTGATCCATTAAGGAGTTGAGAATACAATTTAAAAATGAAATTTAAAGCCGCCGAAAAATAACTTTTTAAAATTTTAAAAGAGCCCTCAAATCGAATTAACAAATTACAATAACCGCGTGGGGTTGCCCGTTTTATTTTGGTCTGGGACGGGGACTACTACGATTGCTGTAATTTGCGTGTTTCTGGATAGAATGGCTGTCGTTCAACTACGCAATCACTCGTTTAACTTTACTTCTCGGTAAATTTAATTGAGTACTTTTGCTTTTTAAGCGTTTCATCAGCCTTTTCCTCAAGTTTAAGAGCGCTTTTTAATTCGGTACTGTAGATGTCTCCGAGGAATACTGATGGCACTGACATTCTTGATGAATTTACCTCCTCTGCAGATGTATGTTCGTAGTATGTACGGATCCAGTCAACCCGAAACATTTATTTTACGAGAGTGTCCAGTGTACGACTCCCCTTCCTTAATTGTAGCGCTTATCTTTTCGTTTGTTCCACACGCGAATTAACAGATCGCTCATTTTACCGAAGCCTTTCAAAGCCTTAAACACTTCGACGAAGAACAACCCAGCTACTTCTCACCATTTGTGGGGAAGCCTCGATTCCAGCCGTATTCACTTACTACGAATTAGAGGTCGTCTTCCACCATCACATCGCTAACTCCTCAATCGCGTTGCATGTCTTAAGTGGAGAGCGGAACAACACCTGTGGATTGCTTCTCAGATAGGCACGAATCATGTAAAGCCTACTGCGTTCGTGATTTATTTCTTTGCTGCACCATTTCTAGCATATAATATTGCTCATTATTAGCGCTTTTTGTAAATAAATAAAAATAAGAAAATTCTCTTTCGCCTAAAGGTTTATTTAACTGTTGGAACAACTTACCGCCTGGAACTTCGGGTATTTTAAGTAGAACTTAAGCAAATTTGAGGGAAAGTTGGACAGATGCCTGGATGGAACAAGATAGATGATACTTAATAAGGCCGGTGCTGAAAACCTCGCACCGATTTGCTTTTATTAACAGTAACAGCAACTTGAAGTTGCATTTGTTGAATAACTTCAGTGTTGCGTCATAGTGGTTGTTGCGTCATCCTTGTTTTGCTCCTGCCAATATTTGGCGCATCAGCTCTGATTACGTTCCACTCCGTACGGCTTTGCAGTAAGCTCCTTTTCTGAAAGGATCCTTAAGGAATGTCTTCTCTCCGAATGGATTCGTGCTCAGATCTCCCTCTGAACGAGACACAAGTGGCGAAACCACTCCACTGTCACGGAGTTTTCCACGAGTACACCACACGAGCAGCTGCGTATTCTATGCGTAACCCATTGTACAAACATACTTGGGAAAGTAATGTTCGTTTTTAATTTTAAAGAAAGGTTCTTTTTATTAATTTTCAACTGAAACTGCATTAAACAGTTCCAACGTTATAGAAACATTTTATCCACTGCAAGGGGAGGAACGGTGTTAATTGGAGATTACACGATATCACGGGAAGGGAGGGAAGGAGGGAGGGAGAGAGGGAGGAAGGAAGGAACCGAACTGGACAAACATTTAGAGGGAATTGTATTGTAATTTTTTTTTTTTTTTTTTTTTTTTTTTTTGGCTGATGCTGCATAAGCTCATACACTTGCTTTCTTGCATCACATGCCACTTCTGCTATTATTACTACTACTAGTAGTACTTTCATTTCTTTTGTTCTTTTATTTCCCTTTAAAAGAGCGAATAGTTGTAGGATCAGAAGAACAAGAATTATTGCTCACAAAATGGTGTGAGTAAAATTTTAACAGCTCTGCGCTAAAGCCGGGACTTCTTTGGCTGTTTCGTGCTGAAGATTTTTTGATTTTCCAAAGTTAACTTTTTACGCCCAAGTTTTTCGCTCGTAATGGAGTAGCCAGCTACTCCTTTTCTATATATCTATCTATCTTTATTTTCTCTTAAGAGAACCCCCCTTACGGCTATTAATTAATGAGCCGGTGCACATTCAGATATACAAATATAAGTTATATACAGAATTATCCATTTATAATTTATACATATCGTTGTCTTAATAAATTATACAAATTATACGTTGTCTAATTAATTATATTATACATATCATTGCCTTATTTTACATGACAGGCAGAGAGAGAGAGAGAGAGAGAGAGAGAGAGAGAGAGAGAGAGAGAGAGAGAGAGCATAAGCATAATTTGCAAATTTTACAAGGAATTAGAGAATGTTCACAACTACACCACTATTCTCACAGCAAGATAACAGAACAACAAGATGTCCAATATAAACATAACACGAGCAAAAACAGTCCCGATCAGTTCATTCTTCATTTCCTGCATTCTGTTTTCTTTTCATCTGTGGGCTTCACTCAACATTTATAGATGGAGTAATGCATTCTGAAACGTTTCAGTCCTGGACCTCTTCTCTATGCAAAGCTTTTCTAGGTCTGCTTGAAGATCGTTGTACCTCTTAATGGTGTTAGAAAGAAAAAAATCACTGAAGGCTTCCCAGCTGAGTTAGCGCGCTGCTGAGTGGAGGGGATGGTGTCCTATTCGCCCACCTTTGCGTCATGCGGAGCCGAGACAGCAGGTGGTCAGTTTTCGGCGAGTCCAGTCTCCCGGTCAGCAGTTTTGCAAGCGTGAGAATGTTCTTGGTGGTAATTATGCTTGAGCGTGTACAGATCAAGGTGTGACATCCAAGTTGGCATATAAAACCGCCCTTGAGATTGTAAATGGCTTCGTAGTGATCCTGTTTAACCATCTCAGCATCCAGTACTCTAAACCCAGGAAAGCCTTGATGGTAGCATCTGGGGCAGAAGACCAAATCTGAGATGCGTAGAGAGGGATGGGGATGACGCATCTTGAAATATATTGTTTAACAAGTTCAGGGCTCCTGTTACCAACCAGCTCCTGTCTGGACGTCCATAGCGCTGCGTAAGTTTTCTTCTTTACCTGTTCGAAATGGGGTGTGAAGTTTAGATTTTCGTCCCATTTCAGACCAAGATCAATATGTGTCCTGACTTTTTTGACCACGCTGCCATTTACGCGTATTGATATGTGGTTCTTTATTACGTTGTTGGTGAAAACCGTTTGTGCCGTCTTCTGTTCATTTAGTCGGAGCCCCATGCAATTAAGGTATTTTTGCCACTAGGCGAATCTGGAGTTTGCTTCGTTGTTGCGTTGTAAAGATGTGTTCTGGTCATTCGAGGTGACGAAATATTTCAAGTCGTCTGCATATACGACAAATTGCTTTTGATTTTTGGTCAGGAAAGGATGCAGTGCTGTTGCAAAGAGAGTAGCAGAGAGGACACCACCTTGTGGGACTCCCCTGTTGACTTGGACGGTCACTTTCGAAATTCCATTTATGGCAGTGATGCGTCTCTCCCTCAAAGAACTCGTTATTATAGCTAATACGTGCCCAGTTATGTGGAAATATTCCTCCAAGATGGTAGTAATAGCCGAAATTGATATACTGTCGAAAGCGGATGCAACGTCTAAGAAGACAATGTCTAATTGCTGTCTGAAGTTAAGGGCGTGTTGGATTCGAAATAGTCTCCATGAGATTGGTGGTAGTGGATCTTTGTGGGATCACTGAATGAAGGTACTCCGGTCTATGCCCGAAGCAATGATGGTTAATGGTATTTAAAAGGGATTTCTCAAATATTGCCTACCAGCACACTGCAAATCTTCTACACTTATTATCTATATAGCAATGCATTTAAAAACGGATAACTGAGTGCCTCTCAATGTTCATACAATATTTTGTAATAAGATTCCACCTTTATGAACCCAATAGCAGCGCCACCTGCGAATAATATCGAAATTCGTTAAAAATATTATTAGCAGACATTTAATTACTGAAATAAAATAAAATAAATTTTCTTTCATAAATTTTGTATGTAAATAAAATATTGTTGGCATTCTGAATCCTCCTTTGCCTTTGTAGAAGGAGGAAGTCGTCCAAATTAGATAAAAGTTTCTTAATTATAATACTGCAGTTGCTACCTGAAACAAATAATGTTCATTCATTTTGAGGTGGGTTCTTTACTGAAATAATAAGCGCTGACATGCACGAAAATATAATCTTGATCTTTTCTAAAGAGAAAAGCTGCTTTGGAGGCCAAGGAATGTTTCTCAGCGAAGGTCGTTTTCAGTATATTAAATTTAAATAAAATAAATAAAAATACCCCATGCTGCTACTTCACAAATCCAGAATTTAGATCGTTATCCTGTTACGTAAGACGCCACGAGAATGTTGTGATTACAATTTAGCGATGTGAGGAAGAGATTGCAATCTTCGGATAAAATTCTTTGCAGTTCGATGACAATAAAATAGCTTTTAAAAATAAGGTGGATCGCTGTTCTGCTTCACTTTGCGTGTAATTAGAACTTATAATTCTTGCAGGACAGCTTGTACCTACAGCACACGCGCGCACACATTCAAAAGTACTCTGTAAGGTTGTCTGAAATGTTTCCTCTTTTCTTTCCCCATCCAGGGTTCCTGAGCACGGGAGACAGGCACATTCCAGGTAATTACGGGCTGCTGGACCAGCTGCTGGCATTGAAGTGGGTCAAGGCAAACATCAAGGAATTCGGAGGCAATCCCGATGATGTCACAATTTTCGGGAACAGCGCGGGAGCAGCGTGCGTGGGCATCCATCTTGTATCGCCGTCTGCAAAGGGTAAGTTTGCGCCACTTCAAAAAGGGACACTAGAATCTGACTCTCCCTGTTTCCCGTAGTTCATTTTCTGGTGTTGATCAGAGAATTGCACCCTAGCCAGAAGGCACTATGGAGTGCCTTCTGGCTAGGGTGCAATTTTTAAAATTTTGGGTTAAAATTTAAAAAATTTTAAAATTTAAGATTTTGGATTTCGTAAAACAAAATTACCTTTGGGGTACAAAAATATCTCCTCGCGCCAAAACAGTGTTTTTGAAAGAAAGAAACGCAGAAAAATTTATTTTCAAAGGATGCGAAATGAAAATTAATTTTCATCGCACATTCTTGAAATTGAAAAAGGCACTTTCAAAGTTTTACTTTAAGGAATAAAGATGGTCCTTCCCCCAAGTTGGCATTTCCTCCCCCTTTCGTATTTTGAGTGCGCCGTTACCGTTATATTTCTTCCAACAGGGCTGTTTCACAAGGCCATCCTGCAGAGCGGGACCCCCCTGGCTCACTGGGCCGTACAGAGGAGTCCCCGGAAACACGTGTACCACCTGGCCCGCAGTCTGCACTGCTCTAGCGTCAAGAACGTGAAGCTGATGATTCGCTGTCTGCGCTCGGCGAGTTCCAAGGAAATAGCCAGGAAGATGGAAGAGGTGAGTACCCAAAGGAAGAACTCGCTGAATTGCGTGGGGTGTATAGTGAGTCTGTCAGCAGCTAAGAATTTAATTTCTTTGTATTGTAATCGTAATATTGGTAATTATATTTATAATATATTCAAATCTGTAACCCTTTCTATTTTTGTTCCCCCAAGCACGGTCTGATGATGGCTATCGGTAAGATGCCTGAAACGTTATCCTAATGTTTGCTAGTTTAAGCGAATAGCTTAGTAAACTATATTATTAATTTCATGGTATTCAATATAGTAATAATCGTAATGGAAAACAACTACGTAACGTCATTCCCTAACTGTTTTGGACTTCAAGAAGTTTGTTGAGGACTAGAGAGGACGTGTCGTCAGAAAGCAGTTCTGATCCTAAGCTGAGTGGTTGAGTCTGCGGTGATCCGCCAAGAGTGACACTGATGACCATCGCGATTAAAAAATAAAAAAAAAATAAAAAATAAATCTTTATTGTGAAGTAGAGTTACAGCACAATATCCCATCACGGCGACGAGCGCCAGGGGTTCACATATAGCAGTTAGGGAAAAGATAAGTACGGCGTATAAAAAAAAAAGGCTACAAAATAAAGCGAACACATACAAAAGGCTACAAAATGCCGATCATGAATGCAAAAGAAATACAAATACAGCATAAAAACACAGAGCTAGACACAAACACAGAAATAAATACAACTTTACAATACATCAGGCTTCAAGGGCTTTGATAAAGTTGTGTCTGTCCTTCTTCTTACTTATTATGCTGTCGATGTCGGCATCCACACGGTTGAGGGCGGGGAGCATCTGCTTGGGAAGAAATCTCTCAGTCACCACAAGCCTGTTGTGGTGAGCCACGAGTGCTGGTACCGACCTTAGCCTTGGCTGTGGGATCCTCCAAGAGCAAGCGTTCCAAATAAATATTTGGAGATGATATCTGGCCTGTGATGAGTTTGGCTGTGAAGACTAGCCTCTTTTCCACGATCAGGAACTTCAACCTCGGGATGTCGAGTGCTTGGGCCATCATGGTGGTTGTGGTAGCGGGAGGTAGCCGAAGCTTGTTATTGGCCCATTTCAGTAGCCAGTATTCAGCGGTGTACACCCGCTTGAGGTTTGTAGGTGCAGCAGAGGCCCATATTTCTGCACCATAGAGAATGGCGGGGTAGACGGTGGAGGTGATGAACCTTTTAATAGTGACAGGATGTCGGACGTGTAGCAGCTGCTGCTTTGAGATCCACCGTAGACGAGAAAATCTGATACTGATTTTGTCAATCTGGTTGACAAAGGACATCTTTTGGTCAAACAGAACGCCAAGGTCTGTGTGCGAGGGTACGTTTGGTATTCGTACCCCTGCGAGTGAAGCGTTGAGTACTGTCGGCATGGATTTAAGGGAGAATATAACCTGGGCAGACTTCACTGGGTTGATTTTTAGATTGAAGTTTGCCAGGTACAATTCTAGATCCTTAAGTTGGGAATTGATCCTTTTGCTGAGCTGAACGGGATTGTCGCCAGGGTTAATTTGAGTCAGCAGTTTGAGGTCATCGGCATAGCATAGGAGACCATTCGTTGAGGCAATGATTGGCAGGATGATAGCTGTGAACAGGACACCAGATAGGACACCCCCTGCGGTACTCCAGCAGTAATGTCGCAGGATAGGGTACGTTGCTGCCGATGGAGAATAAGTATTCTGTGACAGAGAAGAGATTCCAAAAAGCATATTACCTCGAATGTGAAATTTCTCCTTAAGTAGGAGGAGCAAGGCTGGGATCGACACGGCATCAAAGGCTGCGCTTATGTCGAGGTATGTGATTGCTAGCTCAGCTCTTTGTTCGAATACTGAGAGAATGCGTTCTGTAGTGGCTGCCAAGTTGGTGATTGATGATTTTCCTGCGATGGCATAGTGGATTTCAGGTAGTTTCGTCTGGAGGATTTGTTGAGTGATTGTGGGTAGCAAAGCCTTTTCAAGAGTTTTTAACAGACAAGAGGCAACTGATATGGGTGTGAACTGGCTGACGTTTGTGGCAAATTGGTTTTTAGGGATGGGATACACTCTGTACTTATTCCATTGGGGTTGGAAATAATGCTCAGCGAGGCATCTGTTATAGATCGAGAGAAGAGGGTCTATGATGAATGTGCTCAAGCATTTGATCATAAATTGCGGAATTCCATCCTCCCCAACAGTGGCTGTTGTGGGAAGGGAATTGATAGCACGTATGAGCTCCTGTTTCGTGATCTGGATGGTCCCTAGGACATCTGAAGGGCTTTCATAGTCAGGCTGGACATCTGTAGATGGGGCTGTGGTTGTATTTGAAAACCTGGCGATGTATTTGAGCCATTCTTGAGGATCAAGCATATGATTGAATCCACCATGTGGGGCAGCATAGAATGGCTTTCCTTTCCTCAGAGTGCGGTCAAGATTTACTTGGATTGCAGCAGCTTTCTTTCGATTAAAGTGGGCCCTGGCGCGGGAAAAGGCTATTCTGTCTTGACTGCCATTCGTAAGCTTCCATTTCTTATGTAGGACTTGTTTCATTTTGAAGCTGTTGTTGAGGTCAGCAGTCCACCACGATCTGGAACGGGGAGTTACTGTTTCTCGTTTGGTGGCAGCATAGTCGGTGACGGATTTAATCCAGTTAGACAAGAGTGTCACTGCGAAGCTGAGGTCGCAGTCAATGAGGACATCCCAAGGAATGCAGGATGCTGCTTCTACACAGAGTTAAGGATTAAGGTATTTAGGTGCTGAAACGTATCTGACTGTTTTGTTGTCAGGGATGTTGAAGTTTGACACCTGCAATGACAATGTCAAAACTATGGGCTGGTGATCGGACAGGAAGAATGCGATGGGGTCATCCTCAGCTGTGCATGGTGTTGAAGCAAAAGCGAGATCCAGTAGGTTCAATCCCCTGGTGGGTTCTCATTGACCCGTGTCATGTTGATGGATTTGAAGAACTTGCAGAGCCTGATAAAGAGGTGATGTCGGTTTGGAGGCACGTTAAAATCACCACAAACAAGGCGTTGTGCAGACGGACGAAGGTGGTTTAAGAGCCAGTTCTCTAGATCTTCAATAATTTCAATTGTAGGCCCTGGGGGAATATACACAGCTGCGATATCAATGTGGCTGGGGTGGAAGCGTAGCGAGACTATAATCGCTTCGAAAGCTTGAGTTGCAGTTGAGGTCGAATTCACATATGAGAATAGGGAGGTATTGTACAGTATGGCTACTCCACCGCCTCTAGATTGCTCCCTGGAGGCAGACAGCATGTGGTAAACAGCAATAGCTGAGCAGAAGAGTGTGTCTTGATTAGGTCGAAGCCACGTTTCTGCTAGGCACACCACGTCAGCGACCTGGGAGAGGAAGATCTGTTCTGCAGAGTCTAGTTTGTTCCTAATGGACCTGATATTTTGGAAGTACACCCTGATGACAGGTGGTCGACGAACTTCCGTCCTGATTGGAGGTGTTCTGAGTTGGCATGTTCGCGAGCGAACGGCACGACTTCCTAACGAAATATAGACTGGTATTTTATGGGGACCATCACGTAGAGGACTCAGGATACTCTTATCATGGCGGGGTGGTGCTTTAACTGTGGGGCTTGGCAGAGCAGTGGTATGAAAGGAGGACTGCTGAGATCTTTGTAGGTTGTCTGGCAATGCATCCAGTCAGCTATGGGTGGTGATGTTGCAGACTTGGTTTTGGGGCAGAGGTGGAGGTTGGGGAAGGCGACTGGTTCTCCCATTATAGAAGGGTCGAATAATGGTGCCAATAGGCCAGATAGATTCGGTTCCAATTAAATTGAACAGGTCCTGTGGGCAGTCAACCCTGAACGATGCGCAGCGGGGGTCCCTGGTGTGAAGTTGCTGCACCTTTAGTCGAAGGTTTAGTTGATCACGTAGAACCTCAGCGACATGATTTGCTGTGGTATTTGGGACTAAGCGAGATATGAAAAGTCCACTAGAGGGTCTGGACTTCTGCCGTCTGAGAGGTGTGTGGGAAGGCTGCAGTTTGGAGTTGGTCGATGTGCCAATTCGAAGCCATTCGCGTGAAGCTGTACTTGTTCGTTGGCTCACTCTGAAATTCATACGTGTACTTTCCTCTGATTGCATAGGATAGGATGGCTTTGCAGTGGAGTGAACTGGGAGCGGAAATTGTAGTGTGGAAGATTCCGCTGGTTCGAATATTGAATTCGTTCCGACACTGAATCCGAGGCCTTGTGAAGATGGGAAGTGCGAGTGAGGTATGACAGGACAGGCATTGCGATAAGTTGGGTGTGAAGGTGGAAATGATGACCTTTGCCTCATTGGCATAGAGGTAGAGAATTCGTTATTGCAAGTAAGAGAGTTTCTACATGCGGTGCCATTGACCGTTGGTGGAGCCTGCTTTTGTAATTGTGGAAACCTCTCTTTTGTTGAGTGGTGATTAACATCAATTGCACTTTTCAGGTTCCTCTTGAGCGTACGTGAATGATAGGCATTTGTGTGTGGTTTTTGCCCTTTCCCATCTGTTTTTAGAAGCTGGCTGGAGCGAGGAGATGGCGCTCGACGATGTCCAGTGTTTGGCCGTTTTTCAGATTCGTTCCTACCTGGAGCTTCTGCTGGAGGACTGGGGATTGATTTTTTGCTACATTCGGGACAGACTGATACTGTAATGGCCTTTGGGTAATTTTTATATAATCTACGAAGATCGTCTGAGTTCAGAAGGTTAGTGAGTTTGCTCGGATCTGCTAGCTTACACAGTTCGATCTTATTATAGATATCAAGGAGTATAAATTTCATCTCCTTGTTTTCTTTGTGTCTTGTAGCTCTGCCAGTTGTGATTTTGAGATTTCATTTCCATGATCTATTTTCGCTATTGCTTCTGATGAGGGTGTCCTGAAGTTTAATAATTCATTTTCAAGCTGATTAATTCTGGAGATCAACCGCTCGGTATTCTCAACAACTGCGTCCGTGGTTCCTGAACATGACGCACCGGGTTCAGGTATCCTCAGCTTTAGAAATTCATCAGGTTTAGCACCTGTGATGTCGGTTCTCTGTTGCCCTGAGTCCTTTAACTGTGTAAACTCAGCAGAAAGTTGAGAGATTGCGGTCTGAATTTCGTTTACAGAATTACTTAGCTGAATAAAATCACGGCGGGATACGCACTCCGGATCAGTTTGTGAATTAGGTGGAGTGTCATCGACATTCCTCGAGTCATTTTCTGCTTGTTTGCAAAGTTGACATTTCCAAGAATTTTTAAATTTTCTTTGCGAGTCTTTTCAGATCAGCGTATGGGCTGCATGGCCCACAGAGGCGAACGGCTTTGCACGAAGTGCACACGAGGACATAGTCAACTTGATAACCACACCCTGTGCAAGTAGTAGGTTCGCTCATGGCTGCAGAAACCGTGGGTATTTGCGATTTAAAGGATTATCAGCGTCCTTGAAGACAGCGAAAAACTGAACGACGAATACAGAACACGTGTAAAGTCGTGGAAGGCACGGTGAGTGAGTGAGTGAGGAGTGGGTCAATGAGCCCTGAGGCGTAAATTCCAGAAATGTTAAGAAGCTTAGTGTCGGCAGCTCGTGCAGGCAGGGAGTTCTGTATGTCGTTATACAATCCGGGAAAGCAACGGACAATTGCCTTTATCACTGAGAACAAAGTAATATTCAAAATTAACTTGAATCGAATTAAGAGCTGCTTGTAGTTATAGGTGTAAGTGCACTTTACTGTCACAGAAAGTTAGGGCTCTCTTTCAGCCTGGGTTTTCAGCTCTCTTTCAACCACGAAATAGCGGCGCCTCTCTATATTCCTGCTGCCAGCCACATGGTGACCACTGCGGTCTGGCAAACAAAGGATACAGATATTAACGCAAATAACCTGCTAATTTCCCAACAGAAATTTCAAATTCTCTTACCGGGGGAGTCCACTAGTTGACCTCATTGAGTGAGAACACATTTTGAGATAAGAACTGAAGTTAAAGCACATTTTTTAAACAAATTTCTACGGAGCGTTAAACTGCACGTCTTCACTATTCGGCGGCCAAATCCTCTGCAAATAAATAACTTTCTTTGTAATAATTATCTGTTCGGGGTAATGAGCTGTAAAACCGCAGCATTTTTGCTGTTACGAGTCCTCTGTGTATCCTGTGTCCTCTCATTAGTCCTCTGCGTATTCCATTCTGTTCACTGATCGCAATAAATTAATTAAAAACAAGATACCAGACAGAACGCCGGCTTGTAAAATTGCCCCGGTTACCATCCCGAGCAATAATGGTCCTCTTCTGGCGCATTCGTTTATTACGCAGCCGAGGAACACGTTTCTGACACCATTCCATTCCATTTACTTACCCACGCAATCTTACATAGAAGATTTATATACAATGTTATATCCATTTTAAGAATATCATGCAATGTGACCTCCTGGTACATTGTTTACGTCTGTTCTGGTATCGAGGGTGGCTTCCTGGTGGTTCCTAGGCACAAACCAATCTCCACCTTGTACTGTTGCGATGGCGCAGAATCTGTGCGAAACCGACCTGAAAAAGTATAAGTGTGTGTTTGTTAGTATTATGTATGATGCGTTATATGTCAGGTTACGTCGCCATCAGGGAGCAACCAACGCCTGGGCAGATGCCGCCTAATGCCGGTCCCTAGGCACGAGAAGCGGGGCCTAGGTCTACAGTGTTAAGATAAAGTTAGCTGCAGCCATTATCAACCCACTGCAGGATGGAAGCCTCCTCAACAATTCATGCTGAGGGAAATGGACCATAATCTGCCCCGCTGGTCCAGTGCGGGTTGGCAGATCGACCGTATTCAGCAGTCAGGGGCTTGAACCCCGGTCTACTCAAAGAGCGTGTGCTACTGCACTCCCGCTCCTGACCACTCGGTCAGATATAAATTGTGATTTCTAGCTGTAAAAGTGTCCATCGAGTTCCTCGTCTGACGGTGAGTCCATTCATAGTATTTTTGTGTCAAATCTTGTAGGGATATCGATGCTAGAAGCGTTTTTAATTAACGTCGCTCTGTTGTTCTTGCTTGCGTTGGAACAGCCGTCAAAATGGCTGCTCCTACATAGGACTGACTATTGTTAATATATTCGTGGAATTTTCTAATTGATATTGTTGCTGTTTTGTACTGTAGAATATTGATTTTTATTGCATTTTTGTCAGTATGGCTAATTTTTGTAACTGCGCATTTGATTGAGAAGCCTTTGAGACTGTATATTTTGGCAACTTAGCTATAGTTGTTTTGACCATGAAATTAAGTAAGCTTCAAGTCGTCATTGCTTCTTCCCCGTGAAGAACAAAGGCCTTTGTTCCAGGAGTTCTCCTTTGTTTGACGCCATCTTGCCCTGTTGTCGCTGAGTGACAACGTGACTGAAGCAGTAGGTACTTGATTATTGTTACTTATCATAAAGATATCGAATCGATTTTCATGATTATATACAAGATACATTTTGGTCTGTAACTTGATAACTGTTGACTGATTGATTATTGCATTGTAAGCTAGCATAAGGAATACTGTAGCAGTTTCAAGGCTGCCTAGTTATAAACTCTAACTGGACATATAAACATTGGAAGATTAATATGATTTTTCGCTGCGCCCCTTGGCGAGCGTAGTGAGAAACGCAAATTATCGACATCCAACACAAACTTATACTGTTGACAATTGGCTTTTCATCCCGCACTTTCATCCCGGATTTTTCATCCCAGATTTTGTAACCACCCTGTCTCAACATGAGCACAGTGCAAAGTTCATCTACCACCACTCTGGATGAACCAGAGGCACATCATAGCCTCATACAATATAACAACCCCTCAAAAGTCTGTCACTCAACCACAAAAAAGGAAAAGAGAAAAAAGCGCACCGATTATCATTCTCAGGAAGATGTTCAAGAGTGCTCCAGCCCCCCTGACTTTGGTCCTGATGAGACCCAATGTAGTACTGCATGCACGAGAGCTTCCACAGCCGCGGGCCCCAATGTGGACCCCAAACTCTCAACTCCTACGCTTCCTCCTTCAGCCCTTGACCAGACGATTGTAATGGGTCTAAAACCTTCTGAACGATTGGCCATCTCGTCCTCGCTGATGCCCACTGACTGGGAAACCTCTGCTGAATCTACCACGCTTCATCAAACCATCTGCAAGTTCCGCTTCGTACTTGTCTCCTATCTGAATAATGACACCAACCGGATTACCAAAACAGCTAGCACTTATGTACAGGAATTGTGGACTAAATTGGAATTGATAGCGACAGAATTAATAATAGATATCGAGAAACTCCGAGCAGTAAATGATGAGTTGAAGACAAGAACAACTATTTTCGAGAAGGTGGTGGATACCCTTTCCAAGCTGTAGCCTTCTCCTGACCAGACTTCCCCTCTTGGAATGAATGACCTGACTATGGCTACACCTGATCCCACTCCATTCTCTTATGCGGGAGCAGTGAAAGCTAGGAAAGTGACCCATGCTGAGGCTGCAAAGCAGCAACTACAACCCCCATCAACTTCTGATAGGAAGATGCAGCATGTGCTACTACTCCGTGCTAGTGAAGACTCGAACCTCAAGACCAGTACTGAGGTGCAGGAGATGGTTGCTAACACGCTAAAGAGTGATTATCGAAATGTCAAAGTCAAATCGCTTAGACCCATCAGGAACAGGGGAGTCATACTCGAAACTACCACTGAAGAGGACCTGAAAAGCATCTCCTCCAGCGGTTCCCTCTCATCTGTTGGTGTCCAGGCAGCACCACCAAAGAAAGCTAATCCATCGTTACTCATTTACGATACTCCCAAGGATTGGTCTAATGAAGAAATTTTAGACGACTTCTACTACAAAAATCTGGCCGACTTTGGGTACACTAAAGAAGAAGTCAAAAGAGAAATTACATTCAGATTTCAAACAAAAACAAATTCCAATTCAACGGCGCACAGGGTCATTAGCCTTTCACCCAAAATCTACAAGAGAGTTCTCTCAGCTGATAGAATTTTCTTGGGTTGCAGCGCATACAGATTTCGACCTTTCACAATCGTCACAAAGTGCTTCTTGTGCCTAGGATATGGCCACACCTCTCAACACTGTACACATAACTCCCCCACGTGTGGCCACTGTGCACGTAGCGGGCATGTACATGTGGAGTGTCCCCATCAAGATGAGCAGCCTTGCTGTGCCAACTGCAAACGACGGAAGCGAGAGCATTCCCACTCAGTCCGTGATGTTACTTGCCCTGAGTACCAACGTGCACTAGAAATGGTACGACTGAGAACCTCTAATGAATAGTCCAAATACAGTCAAACCAAGCCAAGTCACTGCAAAAAACTTTGATTCTACTCCACAGGCTTCCACCAACTCAGTGTGGTCTAGGGCAAAACTAAGAATTATGCAAATAAATGGACAGAGATCACGATCCGTCTCTGACGAAATTCGTGTCTCTGCTGAGGACCATGAGATCGATGTTATCGCCATCCAGGAACCCTACACCGCTAGAATACAATCTGGACCATCAACGAGGATTATGGGCTTTCCCATCACCACCAGAGTCATTCAGCCTGTCCCAGAGGACCCAAAATCCTGCATTGTCGTCTTCAACCATGAACTGGACATCTTGGTCGTGCATGGGCTCTGTAACAAATTTGCTACCTGTGTTCAAATCATTAGCCCAATACTGACCTTTTATCTTATTTCACTGTACTGCCCACCATCTGCAGACTTCAATGACTCACTGAACTACCTAGAATTTGCACTCAGTTTCCTTGAAAACAAGTCAGTCCTTCTTGTCTCGGATGTCAATGCCAAATCCCATTTCTGGCATAGCAATACCACGGACCTTCGAGGAATAATGCTAGAGGATTTCATTGTCTCCCACAAACTCATAGTCCATAATCAGCCAAACCAGCACACCACCTACAGCAGTTCCACAGGCGAATCTAATATTGATGTCACTGTCACCACCAATAATTTAGGCCCGTGTATCCATGACTGGCAGACTATACCAGATTGGACCCTTAGCGATCATAGAGTTATCACATTCGATCTAACCCCAAATGCAACTAACACATCTAGGATGCCCAGACCACCTGCATTAGTGCGGTTCTCCATCAAGAGCATCGACTGGTCTTCGTTTGATGACTCCGTAGTCAAAGACTTTATTCCACATGAACCAAACTACCTGAACTCCTGCACAGCCACTGAAATAGCAGACATGATGCAGCAAGTGTTGTTGAAGGCCTCCTACAGGTCGGCTAGGAAAAAATCTATCCGTCCCACTGCCTGCTCTTGGTGGTGTCAAGAGCTTACTGCACTCCGCAGAGAGGTCCATCGTGCCCGTCGACTTTATCAACGGCATCGCGACTGGCCTCCCTGTGAAGTAGCTAGATTCCACGGCAATTATATCGCTAAAAAGAACGAATATACCAAAGCTATAGCTGCCCAGAAGAAAACCACCTGGTCGGAGTTTGTCCGAGACTCAGGGAATTCCAACCCCTGGGGACTTCTATACAAAATAGCTAGGGAAAAGACTTTCAGGCCTGAAATCTTTGGCACTGTAACTACTGGGAACACCGAGACTTCTAACTGGACCGACTCCATCAACTCCACACTTGACAGACTGTTTCCTAAAGATAATCTAGCAGACGATCTACCTGAGCACAGAGCAATACGATTAGCTAATCACACCTATGCTTCTGAGGAGGAAACAAATCCCTTTACAATGGAAGAGCTCACAGCCGTCCTCAACAGGATCAATCCCCAAAAATGTCCAGGAATGGACCTCATTGAGTACGTCTTTGTCCTTCGTTTGTTCAAGCTTAGACCCCTATATCTACAATTGCTCTACAACAAATGTCTTCAAGAGGGAGTTTTTCCCAAGGCGTGGAAAGTGGGCCTGCTGCGACTCATAAGGAAGCCTGGAAAACCCTCAGGAGATCCGCGCTCCCTTAGACCAATTGCACTCTTGGCAAATCTAGGCAAAGTTCTAGAAAGGCTCATGGCTCTCCGAATCACACAACTATTCCAGGAAAAGAACCTATTCTCCCCAGCTCAGTATGGCTTCACACCAGGGCGATCTACAAAAGAGGCGCTGTTTGACTTCATCCTCCATATTGAAAACTCCACATCTAAATATGAACTGGCCATCTTGGTGGATTTTGAAGGTGCCTTCGACACTGTCTGGTGGGACAGTGCATTGGCATGCCTCCGCCTAGCTAACTGTACCTCCCATCTCTACAAGCTCTTCCAGAACTATTTCACAGAGCGCACTATCGTGGTTAAATCCAATCTTCTGCAGATAACTAGACTAACCTCTCGAGGGTGCCCACAGGGTTCTGTCTTGGGGCCCTTTGTGTGGAACATGGTCCTGCACAGCTGGCTTTCTAAAACTTTTGAAGGATGCAAAATTGTGGCGTTTGCAGATGACCTGACTATGGTTGTTTCTGGGAAATCACGCTCCGACCTTGAAAACAAAGCAAATCTTGTCCTAGCAGATCTCTACTCCTGGACAGTTCTCAACAAGCTTCAAATCAGTACCAGCAAAACAAAAATGATGCTTTTTAAATCAAAGCTTGACCTACGTCGCCCACCACAAATCAAGATCTCCGGAAAACCACTTCCTATTGTGACACAGGCTAAAGTCCTAGGGGTGATCATTGACCATAAGCTGAGCTTCCTTCCACATCTACAATACCTAGGGGTCAAAACGAAAAGATTTTCAGCTGCAATCATGAGGATCTCCAAGAGCAACTGGGGACTCTCCAACAAAACACTCTCTCTGTATTATAAAGCTGTTTTCATCCCCATTGTGACCTACGCAGCAGGAGCGTGGTTTCACCGGGTTCAACGAGTACATATGAAAGTCAAGGTCAACTCCATTCAACGTGCTATGCTCTTGGCCACGCACAGATTATGCCGAACAGTGCCTACAGCTGCCATCCAGGTGATAGCTGGAACTCTGCCGCTTGATCTATTTGTTACCTTCAGAGGGCTTAACTTCAGAATTAAAAAGAAAATACCAACGAAGATACAGGGCCTAGAACTAAATCTCAATACTGACCCCAAAGCAGAAAGAGCTCGCTGTTACAAGGAACTCATCAACATTTGGCAGTCTAGATGGAACACCTCACACACAGGCTCCGTTACCAGAAAATTCCTCCCTGATGTTACTTTCACAACCCTGAAAACGGTAAAGACCTGGCTTTCTCTCACCTTGGAATCCTCCTACTTGGTTACCGGACACGGGTCCCTCAACGAAAAGTTACATCAACTGGGTTTGCTACCAACAGATCGCTGTTTCTGCGGCAGTTCAGAGAATTGGAAACATCTTCTTTTCGAATGCAGGTTGTACGATGACTTAAGAGGGACCCTGCTGCAGGCTGTGCCAGGTATCTCAGAACAGCAACCAGGGCCTCTACTCCAAACCCCTGACAATCTAGAGGTATTCCAATCCTATGCATCCGAAGTCTTTAAGCGCAGGAAGCAGAGCTACATAGTTGTTACTGCACCTAACAATACCTCTTCAGTGACTTAAAGAGTTCTATATTCGCATGCCACCATCTTCTTCATTTTTTTTTTCTTCTCCACGTGCTGTCTGGAGTTCCCACTCTAGTGCAGCCAGTTTATTTATTCATTCATTTTCATTTCATTTCATTCAATTATTTATTTATTTTATTTTATTTATTTTTCTCTTCTTTATTTTCTAAATCAAACTATTCTTTTCTTTATTCTTATTAAATTATTATTTTTCTTATTTATTTAATTTGTTCTTCACGCGCTCTGCCTTGAGATCCCACTTTAGCGCAGCCAATTTATTTACTTATTTTATATCTATTTTTATTATTTTTTTTTTTTTTTTCACGCGCTCTGCTTCGAGTTCCCACTCTAGTGCAGCCAATTTATTTATTTATTTTATTTTATTATTTTTATTTCTATTTTTATTTTTTATTTTATCATTTTTATTCCTTTTTTTATTATTATTTTTATATATCTTTTTTTTTTTTTTTTAATTAATTTTTTTTTTTCACGCGCTCTGCCTTGAGGTCTCACTCTAGTGCAGCCAATTTAATTAAATTGCTTTTTTCTTCTTCTTCTTTTTATTTCTTTATTATTGTTTTTTTATCATTATTATTTAATATATATATTTTTTATTAATTAATTTATTATTATTATTTTACTCTTTTTTTTTTCCCTAACTGCACCACGGGTGGTTTTTTTTTTTTTTTTATTTATTTATTTATTTATTTATTTTTTTTTTTGGGCTCTTCTGTCTTTATCTCCTCCCTCTGGAATGGGCCCCCAGAGGAATCTGTTCCACCTTCTGGCAACACTAGGTGGGTCAGAGTCTCTCTTGAGACAGTACGTGTTTTTCTGGGACTGGCCCACCTTCCCGTGGTGTGGACGAGTACCCAGAATCATCAGTCCAGGCGACTGATGCTTCTGGGTAGCCAAGTGGCCAGAACATAACAACAGAACACACACACAAACGTACGTCACACACATATCTGGCCCATTTGTAGTGATACTGTTCTTCACAGAGATACGAGGCGGAGTTGAACAAACGTTCTAGGTGCCGCCCTTACATATACACATGTCCACATGTTCACTTGACCACTCGGTCAGGAGCGGGAGTGCAGTAGCACATCCAAAAATCCCGCACTCACTGGATGTAGTGCTATACCGGTTAGTGCCACCAGTCCTGCCCCCAGGTTGCAGCAAAAAAAAAAAAAAAAAAAAAAGAAAGAAAATAGTACTGGGTGAAGGCTAAATAAACTCAACTTGAATTCCTCTTCGTGGTTCCGGCCTTAGAACAAATTCATTATTAATTCTGATGAACCAATTAATGTTGAACCAATCTATTCAGGTTCGTTCTCTATTTTAACCAAACTTCAGCTCTTTTCAACCAAGGTGGATGCTGTCAAGCTAGCAATTCCAAATTTATCTGTTTATCAGTCCGCACTATATAAACCATCTTCCGAGTTTTCTTCAATCCTCAGAAGTCTTCTCCTTATAATCTTCTTCTGTTGTGATCAGTCACTTTGTCCCAGAACTTTGTCCTTGTGTTATTTTTCTTATTAATGTTTGAAGTTTATAAATAAGCTGCACTTTATATCCTACTGGAAGAGATCACCAGTTATTTGAGTTCATGATTTTATTCATAATATACATATCTTTGTATGTTTCTAAGGCTACACTTCATTTAATACAATTCTGAGTAGAAGTTCTTTTTGGCACTTATAATATTACTGTATGTTTTTGAAGATTCTGTTTTTGTGGCTGCAGCTCAATACATGACCTTATTAGAGGGTTTCAAAAGCTACTTTAGTTACCACTTCATACGGAATAGTCCAATACCTTGAAATGTTCCTGTTAAGGTAATTCCAGCTCTGACATACATCAAAATATGATAAATAACCTCAGAAACAAATGACTGACAAACCTGCAGAAATTATCTGTGAACTGTCGTCTTCTTATCTAACATCTATACATATCCTTAACTTTTGGGTGGTTCTGTGCATAAAAACGTCGATATTGGCCAGAAGGGAATCAGTTAATATCACATTTACTTATATAAATACCATGTCCATTTACAGGATCACAAAACACTGAGAAACTGCATCACCCAGAAAATTTCACCTGGATGAAAAACTCGAAGGCAATCTTTAAATTTCAAAAACGAATATTTGTATCTCTTAAACTAATAGCCAGGTGGTGCTATGAAAGTTCCATAAATTAAATACTTTTTATTGGTTGCCACGGAAACAAGTCCGGTTTTAATACGCCCATTAAAGGTAGAGATATTAGCTGTTATAGTCCTCCAAGCTTTCGGTCTAAATTAGCCAATTTTAAAATATTGTTTCAATGCTAAACAACGATCAGTATAATACTTAAAGCACACAATTAGCCCAAAAAGGTATCATCAATCAATTGTAATGGATTGATTCGAGTCAATCAGAATAAACAGCCAATGAAGCAGATCCATCCAGCTCAAGTGATAGTTAGAGGACAAGACTCCCTCTTATTAAAACTGTCTTTGTAGTACTCAATCAACTGTTAATTACTAGCCTCCTTGAGTTCCACTGTATATAATATTACACATATTACACAATTTACAAATACTTCTATTATTATTAAATTATAAATCGTTACCCAATACTACAATTAAATTACCTTTGCTTCCTGCAGTCGAGATCTTGTTTCTAGTCTTTTTTTTTTGAATACTCTTGCGGAGAATTCTTGTATTTTTTTTAAATTTCTTGGTTCTCGACCAGGAGTTGTGGGTTTTCCTCCGTGAGATTAGGTATCTCTTCTCTCATAGATTTCACACTCAAAAATCACATGCTTCCACGTTTCGACGCCCCCGCAATAACAAAAAGGATCTGGTTCTAAACCTCTGTCATAACGTTTGGCCCTAATCGAGTCATGTCCCGTGATGATATAGCTGGTAGTCACGGTAGGGGCAGACCAGGATGCTACCGTTTCTTTGTTTCTGACACCGACGGATACGGTTCTGCCTCACTTAGAACCAGCGTCAGAGGACAGCAAGAGAAGAACTCCAGGGCATACGTTTCATCTGCATTCCTGCCGTTTTCTCCCAACAAGCGAAGCAAATGTGCTGAACATTGGAGTCCGGGATGGGATGGCGCTCTCTTTGAAGACTTCATCGCACTCTGTCAAAAATAAAAAAAAAAACCGACAAAAAATGTCGAAGGGGGGAGGTGCTCGAATCTTTCCATTGTTTGGAATATCTCTTTGTTGCAGGATCGAATTCGAATCCAATCTTAGTCGGACTCTTCTGCGCATGCAAATAGTTTAAAATAAATAATCTTTATCGCTATTCGTAAAGACAGGCAGTCGGAAAAAGAACGCCAGGGGTGTCCAGTTTGAATGAAATTTAATAACGTAAAATATACAGGTATGCACCCAGTTAAAGTGTATAACAGAGAAGTAAAATACATGAAAATACAGCACAACGATTGTGCATAAACAAATAAATAAATAGAAGCATAACGCACAATTGCAATGGTGGTTCTATTCAGACGGCAAAAGTCCAATTCAAGGAAATCAAAGGAATTCATGACACCATTAGTCTAGTATCTTGAAGAGAATCTCAGAAAGCAGGCAGTAGCACGAGACATCACACACAGTTAAGAACAACTTGTACCTTGTACACATCCGTCAACCAGCTAACCTGCTCCAGATAGTTCTGTGAAACCCTTTCCTGTCCATAACCATATCGAGATCAAATTTGTTCAAGAGTGCAAATATTCTTTTAAAGAACGAGTTCTAACGGTGCTGTTTCTTGTATTCTCTCTACCGTATGAACTCCTTTTTCCGAACAACCCTCACGGAGCGAGTTGGACCCGCGTTGAGAGCAGAGTGAGTGAGTGTGCGCTTGTGGTGGTGGTGCCCGTCCCTGATTGTCTGTTTTGTTTTTCAGTACGCCATGGAGGCTTCGGTGACCGTTCTGTTTGCGCCCGTCGTGGACGGCCACTTCCTGCCCGCGGAGCCAGAAGTTCTAATCAAGAAAGGTCAGCTGCACCACGTCCCCGTCATGGCAGGGCTCACCAAGGACGAACTCACTTCTTGGATGGCCACGTGTACGTACGTATTCTGTTTTACGCATCCGGACGTCTTCTCACCCTTAAAGTAAGATTAAACCAGTTCGGTAGTTCTTGTGGAATCACTTAATTCAATCTGAAGTATTTTTACTTCCCGCTGTATTATTGCTGTATGTTTTAGTACTGATAAATGGCTCAAGAAAAAAGCCTCAGCAAAAAACAAAACTAAAAAAACCCCACTCCCACATCACTTGTCCACTCTCTGTAATAGTCTGTCCACTTCTTCCTTGAATTTATTCAAACCATCCACTTCCACAATAACAACAGATGGAAGTCTGTTCCAGCAATCAACCACTCGCTGATTAAAGGGAAACTTCCGTAAATCTCTCCTGCAAGCGTCTTTCCCCAATTTGAATTTGTGTCCCCTCGTGTGGGTGGTCTCATCGAGAGGAACAGTCCCATCAGTACTGAGTTCGTTCGAGCCATTCAAAGCCTCAAACACCAGCTCACCTTCCTGGTCTTCAGACGCTGCAACAGAATTTGGCGAGTGCGTCACCACCCTTCGTTGCGTGGCGGTCCATCCCAGCAAGGTGTTACGAAGTTCTTTTTGACTACGAAAAAAAAAAAAAAAAAAAAATTGAGCCTTCTTTAAAAATATTTTGGAATTGCGAGTGAGAAAGGAAATGTGTTTGTTTAAAGTATTGTTTGTGATCGATTTTGGCCGACCGCCCCCCCCCCAACAATTCTTTGTCGATAATTGATGAGTGAGCGCCGAATTTAGGGTTCAAACAGCGGAGTAATGGAACAAAAACAGTGAGAAGAGTTTTTCTTCCAAACTGCATAAATCATGGCGGAATCCTAGATGTCCTGTGGTCACGTGGCTGGCCAAAAGTTTTCCATCGAAGAAGCAACTACGGGGGTTGCCCATACCCGTATTTTCAACGGATGGAGCGCGAAAAATAAGGAAGACAGCGAACGAACAAAGGCGAACACACATTACACTTCCGATTCACCGCCCCGGGCATGACCTTCCTTATCCGCGAATCCGAGTCGGTTGTAAACGGGTGGGATTCAGAAAGTCGCGCACGGGCGTGGAGTTCGCAACCCTCTTCACCGAAGGGAACGCAACGGGGGATTGCTGTTACATCGAGTACTCCACGTTTCGGTCATCGCTGAATCCACGCCGTATTTCGGGCACGTGCGAAGTATTACGAGACGCTGACATTCGGTAATCTAATACGTTGACCGGAAGCGTAAGAACCAACCTCTCTGGCACAACTTTTTTTTTTTTTTTTCTTTTCAATTCGTTTTAAGTCATTCGCAGAATTGCGCATTTCAGAAACCACACAAAAGTACTTTGTGGCTTCTGAGGAGGGTCGCATTCCCCGTCTTTCTCCGTTATGCCACTTTTGCCGGTAGTAACCGAAGTGTGTAAATCGACGTAGCACTCGTGTGTGCGCTTTGCGATTTTTCTGGGTCGAAAACCCAGAAAAAGTGGGTCAAAAGAGCTTCTGCGAAAGGAGTTCCGCGAATTACAAGGCGAAACACGTGCAGGCCGAAAGACGCACACTGCGGAGGTGCGCACACCTGGCTTCATTCGTGTCGCGCCGAAGCCAAAGTGAACGAGCGGAGCCCTCTCGTGATGCGGGTCGTGTCAGTGAACTTTTACCGAGGGCGTTTCTGCCCGTGAAGTGCGCCTCGGCCCCTTCCCTTCAGTCACGCGATGCGGGTTTTATCGCTGACGTCGAAAGTAAAGTTTTGCTGCGGGGAATGTGAAAGGTCGCTTGCAGGAAAGGGTTTCTTCGGGGGGACACCTTTCGTGGACAGTAAAATCTGGTTAATATAAACTCGGTTTATACGAAAAGTACTCGTTTATACGAAGCACGTGCCACTCCCCTGCAGAGGGAAGGCTTTTCTTTTGTAAATATATTCGTTTATTACAAAATTCGGTTAATGTGTATTATTATGTGTACTTTGGCATTACTGGAAGCCTGCTAAAAGCCATCAGCCTCATCCTTACGCCAAGAAACTCATCGTCAGCCATAAATCCTTCAAACAGGAGCGTGTTATAACGCGGGGAATACCGCAGGGAGGTGTCCTGTTCGGTTGGTGGTTCGCCGCGGCCCTTGAACCTTTCCTGATTTCTCATCATATGCAGATGACCTCAAATTATATAAAAAATCAAATGACCCTGAACAAACCCACCTGATAAATCAGTAGGTCTCCACCCTGATCAACAGCCTTGTAACCTATCTACTGCAGATAGGTCTGGAGCTGAACATTTCTAAATCAACCCAAATCACATTTATAAAAAAGAGAATCAAAAATGACATCACAGCCTATCACAACGGAATGCAGTTAAGGAAAGTGAAGTCTCACACCGACCTCGGCTTGACTTGGGACGAGGGCCTCACTTTTCAAAACCATTTTTCGACCATGAAAACTAAGACTTTCTCGGCGATGTGGGCAATTCGACAAGAGCTGACGGGGTTACTGCACGTCGATGTAGTCGGTGGATACGTCCAGCGGTGCCTACAACCCATTGTGATCACTGGGGTTACTCTGGGGTTACTTCTACCATTTGCAGATGTGTATGCATCATCAATTTGGTCTTCTGCACCGACCTCGTACATAAACAGATTCCTGGCAGTCGAGTACTGGGTAATGCGATGGATGAACAGGGTCACGGGCAACGCGTTCACAATCTCCAGGGCTGTTTTATATGCCAACTTAAATATCACTCCCTGGAGAGTTCACATTGCATCCAGGAATATTCTTCTTCTTTCTCAGATGCTAATTGGTGTGATTGACGCCCCCAGTCTTCACGGAATTATCGCTACTCCACGTGCTGGACTCAGTAATGACAATCCCTACTTACCGTTGCATTCTACACTATCCAACCTGTGCTGTCTGAAGAACTTCTTTCCGAACAACGCAGTCCCCATTTTCAATACATTGGCAATAGATCCTGTGAAATACTGTGAAGGCAAAGCAGTACAGAGTGAAGAGCCTCTCTGAAGCTTACAGCTTGCTTGAACTATAGAAGTATGAAGAAGGAATGACCAAAATATAAAATAGCTGTTGGACATCTACTTTTAAATGGTACTGTGAATAATTTCCTCTTGTAAAGTTGTCGATAATTACATTCTGTAAATAATACTGTAAATGATTCGCACTTCTGTAAATATTGTAAACGTGATTTATAAATATTGCATTGTAAAAATTGCCCCCCCCCCTGCATTTTTGTACACCCTTCTAGCCGGTTGGCTGTGTAAAAGGGGTGAAAGCGATCACTTGCTATTAATAATAATAATAAATGTTCATTTTCACCCCCTCAGAAATAAATATTTTTGTCATTTTGTGCGTTTAATACAAATCTGGGCACAGTTGTCCGACTATTGCCTTTGGGACCACCAGTTCCCTTCTTCCCGAACGATGACACTGTGACTTGTTGGAATTTACTTTTGTATAAACAAAACCAGTTTATCGTGGCTACAACGGAAGTGCACTCTCAGAAACATCGTTGTGAAGGATCAGCTGTTAAATTAACAAAAGAATAAAATCAGTTTTTCTAAGTAGTAGTAGTAGTAGTAGTGGCATGTGATGCAAGAAAGAAAATGTAGGAACTTATGCAGCATCAGCCAAAAAAACAAAACAATTCCCTCCAAATGCCTGTTCGATTCCTCCTTAAATTTATTCAACCTATCAACTTCCACAATGACAGATGTAAGTTTGTTCCAGCAATTAACCACCCGCTGGCTAAAGGCAAATTTTTGCCCTGATATTCTACATCTGTCTTTTCTTAATTTGAATTTATGTCCCCTTAGGTTCGTAATCTTAACAAGTGGAAGGATCCCATCAGAATTCAGCGTGCTCAACCCATTCAAGGCCTTATACACCTCAATCAGATCTCTGCGCAGGTGCCTAGTCTCCAGCCACTGCAATTTGCAGGACTTAAGCCTCTCTTGATAAGAGAATTCCTCCATTCCACTCACCAATCTTGTTGCCCTTCTCTGTATACGCTCAAGTAAGTCTACATCCTTCCTAAAATGAGCCCTCCAGACCTGTACGCAAAAGAACAGAAGTTAAGCAGTACTCAAGGCGTGGCCTGACCATTGCCTTATACAGAGGGATAATCACCTCCTTTTCCCTGCTAGCAAAATTCCTATACTGTATATCATTGACAAAACCCCATGACCTGCCCTGGCAGCCTGTCTGCATTGCTCACAGAACTTCATATCTGACTGCACAATTACTCCCAGGTCTTTTTCATTTTCTACCATCTTAAGTGTAGCACCACACAGTTGGTACGTTTCTCTGGGGTTACTTCTACCATTTGCAGTAGTTTGCATTTGTCAAGGTTAAACTTCAGTTGCCACTTCTTAGCCCATCTGCCCAAATTATCTAGATCCTGTTGCAGTAGCACACTGCCATTACTGTCATTAACAACCCTGCCAACCTTTGTATCATCTGCAAACTTCGACATTAAGCCTGAAATACCTTCATCAATATCATTGATAAATATACAAAATAACAGTGGACCCAACACCGAACCCTGTGGGACTCCGCTAATAACATTAGTCCAAGAAGAGCAGCACCCATTGATTACCACCCTCTGTCTTTTCGCACTTAACCATCCTTTTATCCATTGTAGCAACTTACCCTTAATACCATTCTGCTCCAATTTGTACAATAGTCTTCCATGCGCAACAGTGTCAAAAGCTTTCCTGAAATCCAAATATATGATATCAAAATTATTTTTTGCATACAGTTCCTTTGTAACCACATCATAATATTCTATCAAATTTGCCAGACAAGACTTTCCCTTAACAACCCATGCTGTGTCTGAATTATTGCTGCAGTCTTGTCTAGATGATCCTGCAATGCATCTTTAACCAGTGACTCCATTATTTTACCCCGAACAGAGGTTAAACTAACTGGTCTGTAATTACTAGTGTCACCCTTTGATCCCCCTTTGTCAATTGGGGATACATTTGCACATCTCCATGGGGACCTCCCCTGAGTCCAAGGACGCTCTCATAATTATGGCTAAGGGTTTTCTTAGTTGCTTTGCCGCCTCCTTTAATATATAACTGGATAGATCCCATCCACCCGAGGTGCTTTTCTTATGTTTAACTTCAACAATTTCTCCCCTCGACTTTGATCTCAGTTATTACAAAATCATTAAGTATACTGCTACAATTTGATAACCTTCTGCCATTTTCAAACCTTAATAATTCCTCACGTGTGAATGTAGATGCAAAATAATCATTCAGTTTGTTTGCTATCTGAGCAGGATCATCAACAGTCGAACCATCGATATCGAGTGGACCAATCAGATTCATCCCCTTCCTTTTAGAGTTTATATAAGTAAAGAAATCCTTGCTGTTTTTCTTAGCATCTTTTGCCAAGGATTTCTTGTAATCTGCCTTCGCCTGCCTAACCTCCTTTTTGACCTGATTACAGACAACTTATATCTGCCATAGGCTTCTGAGTCGCTTGATAATTTATATGCATCCCATGCATTTTCCTTCTCTGCCACCAGTCTCATTAGTTGATTTGATAACCATTTAGGCCTAAACTTTGAACAATATTTCTTAATAGGTATGAAACTTTTAGTAGCTTCCACGATTAATTCCTTGAATGCTTCGCACTTAGAATTTACTGTTGGTAACATCATCAGTTGATCCCACTGTACAGACTTTAAAAAAAACTGTCTAAGACCACTGTACTCACCTTTACGGAAGCAAAAACCCTTTCCTTTACCCCTGATGGTAATTAAATCTTTAATTAAATCCCACATCAGTATACTGTGATCACTGCCACCTAGTGGTTCCTTTATCTGCAAATTCTTAATACACGAATGATCACTGCTGATAACCAGATCAAGAGTATTACTCTCTCTGGTTGCCTCTCGAACATGCTGCTGCAGAAAACAATCATCCAATAAATCCACAAAAGTCTGACTAGTGTGTGAGTGACCAACCCACAAGTTCCAGTCGATATCTGGGAAGTTAAAATCCCCCATTATAAGACATTCTGATTTACTGGCCCACTCTATTTCTCTGTACAATTGTTCGTTGTACTCATTCGAGTACAATGAACAATCATTAGGCCTATAACACACTGCTAGTGTTATTTTTGCTTTCGCAGTGTTATGTCACAACAAACTGAATCAACAGTGCACTGTTCATCAACTGGATGCACTTCTTTTGATTTAATGTTTTTCTTAATACGAAGTTTTTAGAAATCTTCAAGTACCGTGTTAATAGACTAGGAAAGAATAGCGAAAGCTTAAAAAGCGGTACTCACCTTGAAATTAATCTGCGATGGTTTACTTAGGTAGCGTGGTTAATGTTTAAGTTGGATTGTTGAATTGAAAAATTAAAAGGGAGGGAAGTAAGTAAAAGTTGACTGAGTTAAATGAGCGCAAGGAAACAAAAGTGTACACACATCCAATCCTTGGTTGTCATCGAAATAAAAGAAAGAAGAATAATTAAAAACTATGTAGGTGAAGCCAATAGTCTTTACGAGGACTTTCGTTAGTTAAACAACGTCTTCAGTTGACAATGTGTGGGGAGAGAACGCGTATGGTATTTTAAGAATAAAAAATTATACTCTCGTGATGCCTTTTTTGACATGTGGGAACTTTAATCTCGAGAGGTTCCAAATTGGGGAAAGATTGAAGGGGAGTTTAGAATTTAGAATTTGGAGGTTAGAGTGGTGCTTGTACCATTCAATAACTAGAGCTTCATATTGATGTATTCTGTAGCTGGATTTTAGTTTAATGATGGAAATGGCAGAACCGATGAGCGGGTTGTGGTTGTGAGTCTGGGCATGAGTTGTAAGTTCTGTGACAGATTGGTTAGACGTGAGACTATAGAAATGGTAGTATGCACGGGTGTTGGATGGTTTTGATGAGCCGGATTTGGTAGTGGTACTTCCGATATAACATGTGTTGCAGTTTGGTTGACAATTAATGAGGTATATAATATTATTAAGGTCGTTTGTAGAATATTTGTATGTGTCTTTATAGGTGCTGAAGAAGGATCCTAATTTGTTGTAGGTGGAAAAAACAAGGGAGATATCAGTGTTGTTAAATAGGCGTCGGAACTGTCCTGCTAGTTCATTGTGGTAAGGGAGGACTATGCGGATGTTAGTCTTATTTTTGTCTTTGGTTGGGATGTTAGATTTAATTTTATTTTTAGCGTTAAGGATTGTGTTTAAAATGAGTTGGTGGGGGTAACCTCTGGATATAAATTTGTCGGTAATATACTGTATTTCATTGTGAAGGTCGGTGGGTGAGGAACTGTACTTTAGTGCATTGTGAATTTGGTTATATAAAACTGCCTTTTTAGTGTTTAGAGGGTGATGAGAAGCAAAATGTAAGTATTTACCGGTGTTTGTATTTTTCCTGAAAATTTTCGTATTTAATTTTGTGCTTGTTATATAGATAGTGAGATTAAGGAAATTTATCTGATTGTTCTGTCCAATTTCAAGGGTGAATTTAAGTCTATCATGCACAGAGTTAAGTTTTACGAAGAGGTTATTAATAATGGATCTGTTGCCTACTACAAGAATGTCGTCGGCATAGCGCATGTATAATTTTAGTTCAGGGGGAAAGGGGTGTAGGATTTGGCTTTCAATGGCGGCTAGGTAGATTTCGGACAATGGGGCTGAAATCCCCAGTCCCATTGGTAAGCCATATATTTGTTGGAAGATTTTTCCGTTGAATCTAAAAAATCTTGCTTCTAATAGAAGGGTGGTGAGTTCAAGGTTATGGTCTATAGAAAGGGAGGTACGTTTTGTTAAGGTATCGTCTGTTTCTAAGAACTTGCGTAAGGCTTGTAAAGTAAATGGAATATGGACATTTGTGTAAAGAGAAGTAACGTCATAGGAAGCTAGGATGTTTGTATCGGATATTGTGATGTTATTAATTTTTTGAAAAGCTTGATTGGTGTTATTGATCTTGAATGTGGAAAATTTAGTAAGGGGGGTTATAATTTTGACCAGGAAGGAGGATAAATTAGCGAAAGCTGAATTGCTATATGATACAATTGGTCTTAAAGGGTGGTCTGCTTTGTGTAACTTGATAATCCCAAACATGTGGGGAAGGATGTTATTGCGGATTCCAATTTGCTGTAGTGTGGAAAGGTTGATTTCCTTATTTTGCCTGAGTTTCCTGAGAATTATGTCGAGTTTATTTTTGAGTCTTACGATGTTATGGTTATTTACATTTATATATGTGTTTGGGTCTGCTAAGATGGATTCTAATTTTTCGGTGTAGGTGTCTTTATCTATTATAACAATCGTGTCACCTTTATCGGCTTTTTGAATAATAACGTTGGAAGTTTTACTGAGTTTGTGTAAATCCATAAGCTGTTGTTTTTTTATATTAGAGCAGGAAGATAGTTTGGTATTAATAATACTATTTGTTTGGTGCATTAGACGCCATTTATCGGGATGATGTTCGAGTTTGGACTGGAGTTCAACAATGCAGTCTTTTATAGGGTAATGTTGATTTTTGATGGCAAAATTAAAGCTATATTCCAGGCCAGAAATTTCAGCGGGTGTAAAAGATCTGGAAGAGAGGTTAACGGTGGAGATTTTTGCGGGGGAACGAGTCATGAGGGAATTCCATTTTTTATTATGTCTTTGTATTATTTCTTGGTTGGTAACATTAATACGTATATTGTTTTTGTTGGTGAACTCGATCCAGTCATGAGGGGTCATTTCTTTTTTAAGGTAAAATCTGAGTTGGTGTATACTATTTAAAAGGCTATATTTTTTATTATATCTCTTCCTGATTTCTTCACGGATGACCATAATAGATGTGCGGTGTACGATGTGTGGATATTTTTTGCAATTATTTTTAGGTAAAAGGCGGGCAAATTTGGGGATAATATTGTGGTGGAGACATTTTTGTAAAAAGGCAATGTGTAGACAAATTTATATCCAGAGGTTACCCCCATCAACTCATTTTAAACACAATCCTTAACGCTAAAAATAAAATTAAATCTAACATCCCAACCAAAGACAAAAATAAGACTAACATCCGCATAGTCCTCCCTTACCACAATGAACTAGCAGGACAGTTCCGACGCCTATTTAACAACACTGATATCTCCCTTGTTTTTTCCACCTACAACAAATTAGGATCCTTCTTCAGCACCTATAAAGACACATACAAATATTCTACAAACGACCTTAATAATATTATATACCTCATTAATTGTCAACCAAACTGCAACACATGTTATATCGGAAATTCGGCTCATCAAAACCATCCAACACCCGTGCATACTACCATTTCTATAGTCTCACGTCTAACCAATCTGTCACAACTCATGCCCAGACTCACAACCACAACCCGCTCATCGGTTCTGCCATTTCCATCATTAAACTAAAATCCAGCTACAGAATACATCAATATGAAGCTCTAGTTATTGAATGGTACAAGCACCACTCTAACCTCCAAATTCTAAATTCTAAACTCCCCTTCAATCTTTCCCCAATTTGGAACCTCTCGAGATTAAAGTTCCCACATGTCAAAAAAGGCATCACGAGAGTATAATTTTTTATTCTTAAAATACCATACGCGTTCTCTCCCCACACATTGTCAACTGAAGACGTTGTTTAACTAACGAAAGTCCTCGTAAAGACTATTGGCTTCACCTACATAGTTTTTAATTATTCTTCTTTCTTTTATTTCGATGACAACCAAGGATTGGATGTGTGTACACTTTTGTTTCCTTGCGCTCATTTAACTCAGTCAACTTTTACTTACTTCCCTCCCTTTTAATTTTTCAATTTAACAATTCAACGTAAACATTAACCACGCTACCTAAGTAAACCATCGCAGATTAATTTCAAGGTGAGTACCGCTTTTTAAGCTTTCGCTATGTTTTTCTTAATTAACAGCATAACACCTCTTCCCTTCCTATCCTGTCTATCCTTTCTGTAGACATTGTACTCCCCAAATTCCAGTTCAGCATTCCTTATATCTGTGTGACACCACGTCTCTGATATCCCAACAATATCCGCCGTTGATGTCTTGAGCAACACTTCAAATTCATCAAATTTATTTATTATGCTTCTAGCATTGGTATTCATGCAAACATACATACTCCTATTCTTAGTTACCCTAACACATCCCATATACCCACCTATTTCACCATGACTACTATTCGTCCCTGAAACCGCCAACACTCCTCGCTCCAGGTCGCTACTTATCTTCAACTCTGCCTACGGCTACTTTTAACCTTTTAGTCTGCGAATCCCTCCAAGATGGCAGTTTCTGACCCAGCTAACACTCCCTAGACAGCATCAGCAAATATTCTTGCACCCTTTCTATTTAAGTGTATCCCATCCCTGTAGAAGCAGTCCCTTCTGTTAACAAGTACAGACCAGGCTGAAAAAAATTCAATCCCTTGAGCCTTACACAATCTTTCCAGGGCCGAATTGATCGACAAGGCTCTCATCATATACTCCCTCCTATCGTGTCTGGGCAGAATTGCAGACACTTTCAAATTCAACCCTACTTCACGGCTTTTTTTCATCAGTGACCTGTTCTGTTAAGTAATTCTGCCGGCCTCCTACTCTTGATATCATTAGTGCCAACGTGTACAACAACAACATCACCTTTTGTGCCCTTAAAAGATGATATCCGCTCTACAACGTCATCAACCTTTCCCCCTGGCAGACATACCCTGGTCCTGTTCCACCTATCCTTTTTACAAAGCATGTTCCCCGTTTCCCTGACAATAGAGTCACCAACAACTACTAGTTCCTGTGGGACCCGCACATTGTTTACGCGCACTCTTTCGATCTCCACAGGCAGTGTCGGATTAAGGCCAAGTGATGCCCTCAGCCCAACAACGGTGCCCCCTCGACTTCTCCATCGCTTAACTTACAAGACATTAACGCTCAATGAGTGCTGAACGTGGAATAAAAGTTTGAAAATTTCTAACCCTTTTTGAGTTTTCTTCCGGGCAAGACCCCGCAACTATATTAAATAAAAACTTTTGGTTTTTTAATTTTTATTTATTTAACAAAAGCGGTAAAAATATAAGCAAAGATTTTTGTATAGGTTTATATTTATTTACTTTTTAAAACGTTTTCTTCTAAATTTTTTTAATTGCAAAGTCTTTGATCAAGTCCTCAAAACTAATTAGGCGTAACAAATCTGCTTCCATACTTAGCAGAGACAAGACATCCAATCTGTTTTGTCGCTCACCCGTTCTCTTGGGATTTTTAATGCGCTCGAGTCGAGAATGAACGCTCAGCTGCGCAATTCGTAACCATTAATGTTAAAAAAATACGCGAGGCAAAATCTGCATTTGGAAACGCACAATCAAATTTGTCTTCTACAATTATTTTATAAAGTTTAGATGGACTGAATCTGGTGTTTACACTTTTTGTTGCGCTGAACCGATGCCCCACATATGCGTGAAACTGCCGAAGCTCAGCAGAGATCCAAGTCCAAGTCTTCTGGGTAAGCATCGATGAGTTTTTGAAAGCGGTGAGGGTACCTTTCAGTTTCAGCAGATGAAAGTGACATTATTTGGCAATCACTTAGAAAGGAAACCCTGTCTGCTGTTTCGTTGTACACTTCTTCTCTTCTTAGTTTCTACTTTGTCAATAAATGGGTAAAAGGTGGTGGTACGAAATTTATCTTTGCATTTAGATCTGCTTCTGGTGCATCTCCGTAATTTGGTACCGTCTTTCTGATACGTTTTCGAGTTTGAACGGCCTTCTAATCAACATCTTGTAGTATTTCCGTCACAAGTGCTTCAAATGTTTAAAAGTAATCACCCAAAGAGGTAATGACCCA
The DNA here is from genome assembly GCF_048544385.1 of Mastigoproctus giganteus. Classification (NCBI taxonomy): domain Eukaryota; kingdom Metazoa; phylum Arthropoda; class Arachnida; order Uropygi; family Thelyphonidae; genus Mastigoproctus; species Mastigoproctus giganteus. The sequence goes on along the minus strand of NC_143585.1, from coordinate 1,699,200 downwards.
CTCAGATCTGCACATGTTTTTAAGTTCACATCTTCACTTTGCAGAAGTTGACTCGCTCTATGCGTGTTTTGCAAAATCTCATCGCGCATGATCAGCATGAAAACAAATTCTACCCGTTGCATCTTATTTGAAATATTGTCCGCTTGTCTTCTAGTGTGTCTCCTTTTTGGGACTAGTCTTCAGATAAACACTTTAAAGCTTCCAATATCTTAAAGAAACACTTCAAAACTGCTGAAATTGCCATTGCATATGCTTCCCAACTGGTATTAGAGAAGGATTTTAACACAGGTTCATTTCCAAGACAAGCTTTAAGAACTTTACACCGGTTGGTTGAGGCATTTTTCATTTTCAGCAATCTTTTCATCAGACCATAGGTAGCCTCAGTTAGGGACCCTGTGTGTATGGTGAATAAACGAATCGTTTCTAGAAGAGTAAACAAGGGATCCGATCACGAACCCATTGCCATGTTCCTGCACTTAGCCATCCATAACTTCGATATCCAAGGCCCAAAAAAGAAAAAAGAAAAACATCCCCCAAATTCATTGATCTACCACGATGTCTTGAAGCCGCATCCTCCATCCCTTGGGAAGCTCTCAACAATTGCGATCTCCAGCTGGCTGTGGACCTCATGACCAGGTGGAGCCGGATCATTGCCAATTACGGAGCGACAAAAACTGCCTGCATCACTCTCCGTTCAAGAGCTTGTGAACACGTATACTGAACAAAACCTTTCAAGAAAAACAAAATCTGCATAAGAGATGAAAAGAATCAGGCGCTGTACAAGATCGGATTGTCTTCTCCAGAGCAAGGGCAGTGTTCAAGCGCCAGAAATCATCTGCAATCAAAAAACATCTAAAATCAACCGTACAAAAAGGCAAACCATTTTATGACTCTCGGCACACAGGAATTCCTAAAACACTGGATCTTGAACATTGGATGGACCACATTGCACGGTTCTCGAACAATGTGGCCCCAACATATCCAGGCAACTTACCTGTCAACAACGTCCCAACGGATATGCTTGCCACCGTTTACTCTTCTAGAAACAGCTTATAACTGCTATAAATGGATTGCCACCCACAGCAACCACAGGCCCCGACCATGTGCCACAATTCATGATCAAGTGTCTCAGCACGTTTATCATCGATCCACTACTCTCAATTTTTAACCGTGTCTTAACGCAGCACTACTTCCCCCCTCTCTGGAACAGATATGCTGTGAGGCCACATCCTAAATGCCAATCTGCATCCCGCATTAAACAGTTCAGGCCAATCTCTCGCTCTTCCAGCCTCTTGAAACTTATGGAGAAAGCATTACTTTCTACCATCACGAATCAAATCATGCCTACAAACCCCCACAAATTCACTATGCCATTCCTGGAAAATCCATAGTCACCAATTTAACATCCATAACCAGCACCATTCTCAGAGCACTAGAAGCTAAAGCAGAACTTGCCATCGTCGACCTGGAAGGTGCCTTCGACTCAATCAGCATTCCCTCGCTCGTTCACCTCCTAGAAAATTACTTCCATATAAAAGGCGACATGTTGTGGTTTATCACAAACCTGCTATCAGACAGAATCATTGCTCTTACAGCGGATCAAGATACAATCTCAAGAAAAATCACTGCGGGAGTTTCCCAAGGCGGAGTCCTCTCCGGAGCATTATTTACTGCAGTCATTATTCCATTTGTTCAAGAGAGAGAAGACATAATCTGCTATGCTGACGATATTAAGCTACACACCCAGATTAACCCGGGCGAACATATCTCAAAAATTAATGAAAACATCAATCGAAAGCTACACGACTTAGAATCCTATCTCCATCAATTTGGACTACTTATTAATCCTGCAAAATCAGCCCAAAGTGTCTTTTCGTTGAAGCACCAACCCACTGAAGTCCAAGCTTCTCTAGATGGCATTCTCCTTCCAGTGGTAAATACACATACGGACTTGGGAGTAGTTTTCGATTGCAAACTGACCTTCAAGCCCCACATTGACAAGCTCATAACAAAATCCTGCAAAATGCGAAGGATTACCAAACAACAACTACTTCACGTTAAGGATCTGGATGTGACTCGGCGGTACGCATACACCTCTGTATAGTCCGTCGTGTTATACGCCTCAGAAATATGGGCATCTGCAGCCCCCACGAATATCAAGCGTGTGTACTCCTCCGAATACTGGCTCCTTCGTTGGATCACACATAAACATCATCGTCCACCCCAGCAAAGAACAACTGCGATGGCAACCGCACTGAACTTTGCCCGACTGCCAAACCTTATAATGGAAAGACGCCTCATACTAACTGCCAAATTGACACTGGAATGATCTCGGAGCCAAACATATGGGAACTGTGCAGCTGGAGAATCCCTCAACCCGGACTGAGGTCAGCTCCCACACTTATAGCCCACCCTAATAGACTAGCCCTTAGCGACTGTTTTCTCCCCACGCAGATGCTTATCACAGTCCAAGCAATCGAAGGCGACCTCTACAAATTTTCAAGGATCGCAGATACCGGAGAGAGACAGATCCTTGATGGACTAAACTGAACCAGTTAAAGTGGGCAGTATAATAAATTTAAAAAAGGGTGTCTGTATAATATTGTATATAATGTCAAAAATACTGTATAATATCTTTGTGAATATATTGTGAATAATTTAACTGAAACTTATTATATTGTTGGCACTGGGGGAATGAAACCGAATTTCGATGCGGGCTCCGTCCTCAAGGCCTTTGTCCACCAGCCAATGTGAAGCCCCTGGCATTCCTGCCGTGAAGGGTACATTCTATACATCCTCTTGTACACAATAAAGATTATATTATTATTATTTGCGGGAGAAAACGTCCAACTAAAAACGTGTCACAGGGCTGCGTTGGCCCAAGGCCGCGTTTGAGTAAAGTTTAAGCGATGTAACGGGTTTTCGATGGAAATAACGGTGCCCCGAGGATAAACGTAATCGTTTAGAGAAGGCCGATCTCTGTAACTGTCCCAGGAGGGACACTGCGGTCACCGGGAAAGTTAAGTGCGCTTTAAGCGTTGAGGCAACTAACGCTGTGAGGCGTCACTATTTGTGTCTGTAATTGCACGTATTCTTTGCTGTTTGGTCTGATGGCCGAACGAAAAACCTGTTTCCAAGAGAGAGGGAAAGAAAAAAAAAAATAAAAAAATACGCGGCCCTCGCTTTAGATCGATTAACTCAGCCACGCTGGGGAAACCCCAATAGAAATTATCCGATGTGGGGAGATGATGATAATAACCACTGCGCTTCCCTCCAGGTCCCCCACGCAATAAACACAGAAAACAGAGCTGTGCTACAGTGTTTTCTCGTCATTCCCATTCAAGTCGTGACGTTCGGCTTTATGAAACCGAGGATCCGTCACGGATTTGTTTCCCAAAAAAGGTTACTGCACGGCTCTTTTCTTAGTTACCACGTGATTGAAATTTAAAAGTGTCCAATGTAATATCATTTTGCCTTTTTCAAATCATGAAATAAGTGTTAGGCCAGGAACTTTTCAAATATTCCTCTTATAATATTATAAATGGTTGTTGCGGTTATTGTTGCGCTGAATGACGTCATATTTTACAGTGCAGGATCCCAAATCGACGGCCCTGACCCACTCGTTCATGAAGGACTACCTTCCGCACCTGCTCAAGAACAACTCGCTGACCGAGATGAACATCGCCGCTCTCTACCACGCCATCTACGTCAAGTACGCCATCTTCAGTCCTTCGGCAGAGACCAATTTCAGCAGCGACCTGCACATCCTGTCTCAGGTTCGAACCTTCTTTCATTGCGCCAGCGAAATTTATGAGAGTGAACGAGAAAGCAACGAGCGAAACCGAGAGCTGAGAAGGATTTTTGCTTTCTTTCAGGTGATCAGCGATTCGGACCTGAAGGCCCCCACCGTCAGACTGGTGCAACTCCTCGCCAAGAGTTCCAGCGCCCCCGTATTCATGTACGAGTTCGACTACGAGAGTCCCGATGACATTTTATTCACTCTGCATCCCTGGATCGGTAAGTAGCTCTTACGACCCTCTTCTACACTTCTCGATTTTAGCTGAAGACAATCATCTCAATACCTGCGCAGTTTACAATCTGTTCACTCGTTGTTTCAGTATCATTCCTGCCACTGACCCTCGTGGGTAGCGCAGTTGGTAGGATCGGTGTCTCCCCACAGCGGGTGGAAAAGACCCGAGTTTCAACCTCGTCATTGACGCGAGGAATTTTTTGGACCTTTTTAACAACGTGGCTGAGTTAGCCGGTCTCAGAAAAGGGTGGCGTGGTTTTTTCTCCCGAAACTCGCGTTTTCGTGCAGCAAATCGAGTCGACCTCAGAACACGCTCAACTTTCAGGCAATGTACAAGGAGCAACGTGGGCTTAGTTGCCGATGCTCCTAAAACCCAACAACAACAACCAACCAACCAACCAACTAGTGTGCCTTTTTATCATCTGAAACTTACAGATTACGCATTCATCAATATCGGTAATCAAAGAAATTATAAATAGAGAAAACAGCAATGGGCCCAGCACCGAACCATGGGAGACTCCGATAACAACGTTAGTCTAGAGTCTAGACTCTAGAGATCCCAGTGCCTACGATCATCAACTTCTCCCGCTCAACCTTCCCTTTATCTAAACTGCCCTTAGGACTCCAATCTACAGCAGTCGTTTATGTGGAACAGTATAGTGAAAAGCATTTCTGAAATCCAAGTATACGTTATCAAAGTTATTGTTATTTTTTAATAATATTACATTAGATAAACAATAAAAAATAAATGCAAGCTAAATAAATAAATAAATAAATAAATAATATTTAAATCGTATGTATAGCTTAGCTAAATAAATAAATAATTACAAAATAAACGTAATACTCTGCGAAGACTTCACGATTTTCTCTTTCTTTCTCTCTCTCTCTCTCTCTCTGTCGCGCTTTTCATCGAACAAACCAGCCAAATGAAGCGTACAATGCACACGGTTTACAGACGCCATGTACGCATGCCTCAGTGCCTTAGTTCCCCAAGCCGAAAAATGAATGAAATAAATAAATGAAACCGAACCTATTCCTGAATGGAATTCATTGTTGCGAATTCACGTACGTGCGGGGTTGTGATGACCCAATGACGGAGGTTAAACATTCCCACGGGTCCTGCGGAAATCTGCTTTCGAGCGAGTTATAAATCAAAGATTATTTATAATGAGCGCCACATTTCATTTCCTATTTGGGCTCCTCGAGAAGAAATCCATTTTGTCCGTAAACCGAGTGTGTTCTCGAGGTCGGTTTGTCTGTTTGGTAGATGCAAAATCCCCGAGGGAAGAAAAAATGAAATGTCCCCTCGCCTCAGACCGACTAAGTCGGCCGCACTGTGCGAAACGTTTTCTACCGTCCAGTGGCGAAACTGTCATTCCGGCAGGTCCGCAACCACAGGGAGGCCGAGGAGTCAAGGGGACTGACGGTTCGTTCCCCTTGGTTGTTGAAATCGCGCGGGAGCAGCTGGGAAGTCTGGAAGAGGGGCCCAGAATTCATACCGTTTTGCTCGCATCATTGACAGAATTTGAACCCCGGCCTTTTCTACACGGTGTGGGCGGACGGTGAAAACATCCACTGCGCAGCCGCAACAGCTGTTAATCTGAAGTCGTATTTACGCGTTTAATATAGATAAATAAATATGACCTTTATCGCTAGGTTAACTATTTGAAAGCACTTTTGCAACGCGTTCGTCTTCTGCTGAGTTTCGTATTTCTGTTTCAGGGGCGTACCACGAGAGTGAGCTGAACTACCTGTTCGGACTTCCCCACATGGGTCTGCAGAATGCCTTCGGGACGGAGAACGACGGGAAGGTCAGCGACAACATGATCGCCCTGTGGAGCAACTTCGCCAAATTCGGGTAAGTCGCGTTTCCTTAAAGTTTCTCACACCGCGTTCTCCGAGTGCGCCCCCTAGCGAGAAGAAGCGACTTAATCGAAATGAACGCGTCCGGTTCGAATTCCATCGCGGGAATCGGAACGTTTTGCGAAGATCGCGCACGAGTGTGACGCATTTGAACGAGTCCGCGACGGCAATTACATCAATTAGTTTTTGCTTCGCGGGAAATGGAAAAGAAATTCCAGAAACGAAATACGCGTTAACTGATTTCTTAGATTGAATTTTTATTTTATTTTAGGCGATTAATAAAAGTAATTTATATAAAACCAATATGTATTCACTTTGAATTATAAAAATGATTTACGCGTATTTACTTCACGCTTCATTCATTTTTACTTCGCCGCGCATGCTTTGCGGCGCAATATTCGCTCTGCTTTTCTAATCATGAACGGCGCGTGAAATGCGACGCCTATTTCACGCTCTCCGATTTAATAAGTTAAACGATTGTAGTAAATTGTCAGCGTTTTCGTAATGCAGTTTACTTATTTCTTCCGGATTTCATTAACTATCGAAATATAAAAGTTAATGTTATTTCCGCGATTAACGTAATAAAAGATAATAGTAATAATTTATAATTTACGTAATTATTATTACTATCTGTTCATTGCTCGTTTCATCAATCACTCCGTAGACTCCGGTAAGCTGGAGGTGGGCGGGGGGGTGATATTTAAATTCTAAAGTTTAAAGGAGTAGGGCAATCCGAAAAGATATGGCGCAATTTGATATTTTCAGAGTGGGGTACGTAGAATTTTTGGGCCCCTGTACAAAGACCACTGGCTGGCTCCGTTCTTATTATTCGTTTCTTTCGTCGGGACCGAGGCATGGGCCCCACTGGGGTTCATTTATGTCGTATAATATAATTAACGTAAAGGTAAAAAATCGGCGATGTCTTTTTGGTATATTTAGGTGGCGCCCGCGTCTGTCCGATGATCGAAGTAAACGATAAATGCGCGCGAGAGTGTCCCGTTGTGCGCTCTTTTTCACTCTGCCCTAAATTCGTATCTTTGTATGCATTAAAATAACTTTCCTCTTGAGCGATATTTATTGGGCCAATTGGAGAAGAGGGATGCGGGTTAAGCGGTAATACATGAACGATACTAAAATGCCATCGGCTGTGGGTTCCTAAAGATATTTGAAAAAGCAATCCAGCCCACCATTGCAGACCACTGTTTCAATCACAGGCCTCCGTACCTCCACACTGTGATTAAGGGGAGATCTACTAACAGCAACCTCCTAGACACCCTTACCAGAATCCAGAAAGCCCTCAACAACAGGACACAGCTTGATGTTATTTTCTTTGACATAAAAGCGGCCTATGACAAAATAGATATAACAGCTCTAATCACCATTCTCCAGCAGTACTTTAACATCACTGGAAGGATTCTCCCTATCATTAAATCAATCCTGGAGCATAGACATCTCATCATATCACATCGCAGATTTCAGACAACTTGCATTACTAATAGGGGTGTCCCGCAAGGGGGAGTCCTATCACCAACCCTATTTGCCGCAGCGCTGGAGCCCTTCCTTGCATCCCAAACTGACTTCCAATCATACGCCGATGACCTGAAACTTTATATTACATCCTCTGACCAAACTCAGGTTCTTAGCACTACCTTGCAGGCAAATAAAACCATACATAACCTTCAACAATATTTGGTTTCCATCGGACTACAGATTAACCAAACAAAGACAGCTGAAATGTCCTTCACCTGGAAGAAGTCACGCAATTACATTAATCTTACTATCAATGGATCACCCATTCAGAAAGTTAAAACGCACAAAGATCTCGGATTAGTGTGGGATGATGGGCTGACATTCCAGGCTCACCTCCTGAACACAAAAACAAAAATGTACTCCGCTATGTGGGCGATCCGCCAGGAACTAACGGGAATTCATGACGCCGACCTGGTAAAGAAATATGTTGTCCGATGTGTCTATCCCATTCCTCTCTATGTCGCAACCATTTGGTCCTCTTCTCCCACAACACACTTCAACAAGTTCCTCAGCCTGGAACACTGGCTCCTGAAATGGCTTAACTGGCGGACTGACAACCAATACACCATTTCTGGGGCTCACTTCTACATAAATCTGGAAGTCACCCCATGGAAACAACAGATTGTGGCAGCAAACCTTCTTACACTTGCCAGACTAATCACAAGACGACTCGACGCCCCTGACATCACTGATTTAATAAAAACTCCACGCATTGCCGGAAGGAATCAAATGGACCCAAGGCTCCCACTCACAATCAGTTTGAACAACCTGAAAGGATTGAGACGCATGTTCCCAGGAAACACGGTAAATTTGATGAACAATCTAGCCATCGACCTGGATAGATTCTGCGAACAGCATTCATACAGACGTCAGAAGCTAAAGGACACATATGCAAACATACACTTATGAGACGCCACCAGAAGGAAAATGCCACCACAATGCATCCCGCTAAAGATAGGCGAAAAGGAAAATAAAGTGAAGCCATCACTGGTCCTCTCTTACTTAGAATCTACTACTCCAAAGACGCCTGGCTGCACTATTACGTTCAAGATTGAAGAATTGAAGAGATACCACGTGTAACAACCGGTGAAGGACTGCCTCATTTCTTTATATTTTGTATATTTCCCTCATGCTTATGTAATTTATAGCAATTTTGAGAAAGTAATATCCTTTAATTCTTTTAATTATGTAAAATAATAAACACTAAGTTCTGTACCTGTCGGGTTAAGCATACATGGGCCCCATGTAACCGCCAGGCACATGTCCCTGTCTTAACCTCTGTGTGTAATATCACCCCCCTAGCTTCTTGCTGTCCAGGGGGTGGCTCTTTGGCAGAGCAATAAACAGATTTAATAAATAAATAAATAAATACAGAAGAGTTTTAGTGTGGGGAAACGAGCTTCTGTTTAAGCGTGTTCTCGCGCTATGTTTATCTGACGCGGTACCATTCTTCATTTGCATATGTGACGTATTTATTTGAACAAACTAAACGCGACGAGGCATAATATTTTAAGATTTTATATCCGCGCGTAATATCGGCGTAGATACACCGTAGACAAAGAAAAACTACGATCGGAGTGTGGAAGGCATCCCCCGATGTTCTTATTTTTCACTCGTCTAATTAATTATTATAATTAATGAGTCCGGCAATTTTCTGTTCCGAGCAAAAATAGTCGATGTTCGTTTTGACTATTTATGAACGAACGCGGTTAATGAAACGAATAAAAAGTGTTCTCTTCTTTCTTTTCAGAACGCCGGATCCGGGAAACGAGACCAACAGCGCCATCTGGTTGCCTTACACCGCGGACGGCGAAAACTACTGTCAGATCGGGTTGGGACTGGTTCCCAAGAGAAAATACCTCGAAGACAAGATGATGTTTTGGAACTCTTTCGTCCCTTTATTCACGCAGTTCCCGATTCGCTTCGAAAGACTCGAATTTTGCAGTTTCCTCGTATTTGTGGTCCTTCTAATCGCCATCTCCTTGCTCACCCTGGTCAGCGCCGCCACCATCTGGCTGCTTCTGTGCGGAAAGAAGCCAACCATCATCGGAACTCCTCTGTGAGATCCCGCCCAACCACAAACCAGCTTGGTAGGAGGGAGTGATTTAATACTTTTTCTTTTTTCTCGGGGATATTTTCTTCCCTCCGTAAAAACTACTCACGCGTTAATTATTAATCTCGAAATTCACCGGAAAAGAAAAAGATTTTGGAAGTCCGAAAGCGGGTCATTACGAACACGCGTGCGATGATTAGGCACGAGCGGGAATCATTTTTAGGCCATCGGACGTTGCAGTTCCGTCTCTCTCGTGACCGCAGCTGCGCCATTCTTCCCAAGGGTCGTCGCCAAAAGAATTATCCCGAAAAAGTGGGAAAACATTGCGCGAACCCATCGACAGGTGGAGCCAGTTGTGAGGCCCGTAGCTTAGGGGAGTAACCCGACCCAAAAGAACAATAAAAAGACGTTTTGTTCCGGAGAAAGTCTGTTGCCAAGTGGGGGGAGGGGTTGAATTAAGCCGTTCGAACACTCGTAAGTCAAAAAAGTATAAATTTTTCCGTTAAAAAAGCACGTTTCCGAGACTCGGAAACCTTTTCTTTTATTTTATTGTCGGTAATGGTCGTAAAGGTTTTTCTGTCCGTACGCACCTCCGAAGCTCGCTTCTCAAATATTTTAAGATTTACACGAACTGTCGGTTACTAATCGCGCTAACGGCCTCGTGGGGGATCTAAATATAAAAGAGCGACACGTCCGCAACAACCTTCCTTCCGTTGGACTGCAGCAGACGAAAGGGGAAAACCAGCGTTCCAAAAAGAATTTCTCGACCGAGAATAGCGACGACGGGTCTGTCCGTGGACAGAATTAGAAAAGTGAGCCACGAGACACCCTTCAGACAACGCGCTTCTTGGCAACGCGTCATTCTGGGGGCTGTCGGATGAATGACACTTTGAGTGTTTTCTACAACACGTGCTTTCGAGGCACACACGGTCCGTACTTGCTTCGTTTATTTAAAATTTAACGCCGCGACAAAATGTCCTCTTCATTTGTGTATTTCGGGACTTAATTCTCGTCGCACTGAACTCCCATCTAATATTAGAACCGATAGTTTTTGGGGCAGATCCACTCGCTCGCTCACTCTCACCTTAAACTGCTCTAAACGACGCCATTAATTTTTATTTGTTCCGTCTTACGTTCATTCTTAATCTTCAACGTCCGTTTCTTCGTTATTTCGTGAAAAGCGCGCCTTTTTCTTAATCGAACCTTAAGAAAGAGAGGAATTCGCCGACTGCTTCGAGCAACGCCAAAGCGAAGATCAAATAAAATGCGGACGAGAAGAATGTCACGAGAGAAACCGCCCAGGCGGAGAGACAGACAAATTAATTTAATTATCTCGTTTAAAACTACGATCGAGATCGCGCGTCTTCCTTGGATGTGCCTCATCGTGTCATCGGTCCACGAGGAGGACATTTTTGACGACGCAACGAAACGAATGCGACGTAAAATAAAACCGAAATACAGAAGAAAGGTGAAGCCAACGAGAACTACTGTTCTGGAGGTTTCGGTTCAATTTGGTTCCGCAGAAATTCGCAATGGCGTTTTCACTCGGAGGTGCTCGGCCAATGGCAGGCGGAAGGACATTGCAGCGCGCTACTCCACCTTTTCATTTTTTCCAAATTACATTTATAAAGTTGGCGGAGAGAGAAATGGAGAATTGTCTTTCAAAACAGCTTCGTCGAAATTTAAAATGAATTCCACTCTTTAAAGAAGCCTCTAAGAAGAGATTTCAATTTTTTTTTTTCCGATTTTACATTTCGGCGATTTGTCCATCCCTGCTGAAGTTCGTCCAACGTTTTCTCTTAAAAATCTTTCCGCGTGAAAAAATAATAACAGCGGCCGCCTGGTGGCGCATCGCTAAAGTTCTCTCGGACCCAGTGACGTCTTTAACAGAAAGCGCCATTCCGACGATAGCTTTTGGTCACGTTAATTGATTCACCCTCCCGGAAGACGCTTTCGTTTAACCAACCTCGCTTTCCGCTCCTATAAAGAGGGTAAATGTCAGTCGATACGAAGAACCAACGGGGAGGGGGGGAGAGTTTTCGGAGAAACTAGTACGTACATCGGGGATGGAGAATTGAAAACGTTTTGCATCGAACGGTACAAAAAATTAAGGTTAATCTTTACAAGATGGTACCCCCCCTGGTGAATTTCCAGGAACGTCACTGCATGTGCCTAGCCTTAGAGTGTTTATCCCCCCCTACCCTTTACCGCTGTTTTCGTTTTCCGATTTCAAAAGAGCATTGAGAAGGGGGGGATAAACATCCTAACTAAGACTAACCACAGCGGGCATTCCAATCACCGCTACTCGCTACGATCAACCGGAAGGGTTCCACCTTCTAAACTTAAACCAAAATGAACTTCAAACTTCGTGTAAGGCTGAAACGAAGAAGGCGCATTTCGCGTGAACTCTGATAAAATGGCCGACCGCTTTCTTAGGGGAAAACATTTCTGTTCTGTACCACAGAGAATTTAATCCAATTCTAGTCAGTCACTTTACACTAACAGAAAAAGAAAGGGGGAAGAAGGAAAGAGGGTTCGGGTCGATAATTCGAAGCTATTCTAACTTAAATATCAATTAGAAGACAACGCGAATCCATCTTAGACGAATAGATTGACGTAAGAAAGGAAAATAAGATCATTCAAATCAGAATAGTGATTTCACATCATGTTCTTATTGTAATTATGCTTAATTGTAATCAATTTAAATAACGTCTTGTAATTTAAATAATAACCTTGTAATTATAATAATTTTAAATAAACAATTGCAGTTTTAAATAGATACGATTGTAATAAGTTAAATAAATGCATTCATAATTTGAAATAAAGGATATTTTGCAACGTCGTCTTTCACTAAGTGACCCACGCACTCGAACCACGGGAAGCCAGGGCACGACCCCCTCCCCCCCGCACAAAATTTCATTTTGGAGATGCTGGTGACGCAAGACAGCTTCAATGTGAACGGGAACGGGCGGATTTTTAAAACAATTCCTTTGAAAACAGAAACCATTTTTCATATTTTCAAGTCCAGTAACGATCAAAAAATAGCGCGCTGTCGAATAATTAGAAAACTTTGGGAGTCAAATTATTTTTGGTAGGCCAGCGTCAAAAACTAGTTTGGACAGCGCGTATTAGAATAAAACATTTTCTCCTTTTATGGGATTTTTCCTCGTGTCGGATAATCTTTCTAGAGTTGCATGTAATGTTCTTTGGGAGGCCCAATGCCGCTACGTTATTATTATTATATTATTCCTCCCCGATGGGGATACTGCTACCAAATGCACACGATGGTTGTTATTCCTGGTGTTACTGTTGGTCGAGGAATTCTCTAACTGTCCTACAGATGTTCAGGATCGCGCCTTTCTGGAGTTCCTTGCAGGTGTGTGTTCCCTGGGAGACTTATTATTGTTGCTAATTGTTACTTATTATTGTGTAGGGTCTTTGGCATCTTACCGATGATCGGTATGGTTGTTACTTGTTGCATATGCCATACCTCTTTGATCTCTGTCTTTGTCCATGTACTTCCTGATCTTTATCTATTCGGTTTTCCGGATATTGCCAATGTTCGGCACTGCTATATCGACCAGGTAGGTAGCCATTTCCTTCTTGTCGATGAGGGCCATATCAAGTCTGTTAATTGGGATTGTCTTGTCCGCTACTATGGCACGGTTCCAGTACAGCTTGTGGGTTGGGGTCTCTAGTACAACCTGGGGTTCGTACTTGTAATACGGTACACTTTCTTTGATCAATTGGTATTTCCTCCTAGCTTCTGATGTATTATCCTGGTCGTGCCTACGAGTGTACTCCGTCTGTGTGATCATCTTGCCGTGATGTGTGGTCAGGTGGCATTGTCGACGTGTCATCTGACACTTCCGGCTCCTTGCCGATGTATTTCTTATAGTTCCTGGTGTTGATCACCTGGCCTTCGATGGCAAGCATGAATCCTTCAGTCTCGGGAAAGGGCATTCCTCGTAAGCCATGCATTGGAAGCCATTTTATCTATGTGGTCTTGATAAAGGTCATTGTAGGGTCTGCCATGGATTGTTTTCTTCGTCCATCTTTCTAGCTTCGGCTGTTCCGTCTGAGGGAGAGGGGTCTCCTCACTTAAGTTGAATGGAGTATGCCGCTTGTTTGTCTTATGGTCTTGTAGGATGGCGCTTTTTTTTTTTTTTTTATGGAAACAACCATCAGAGGTATTAGAACCTATAGTACTTAGTACCTTACATGGGCTGAAGGTTGAGAAGATCAAAGGAGATTTATTTTATTTTTATTAATAACAAGATACACAAGAGGTAACCCATCAACGGTGTATCTGACAGCAGAACAAGGAACACGATTGATAACAATAATAATAAGAGATCCAACAAGAAGATAAAAATTGATATAGATTCAAACATTAAAAAAAATCATATGTACAAAACAAGTATGCATTAAATTAAAGTTACCGGTAAAACAAATAAATTCATTAAAGAAGAAAAAATAGTAATAGACTACAATAATTAGATGACAGCTAGTCATTTTGCAGTTCAAGAGAACAGGCATACTGGTGGACCGAATTCATCAGTGACTGGGAGTTGTCAAAAAAGTCAATGAGAGAGTCATTTGCTGATTCTATTTAGTGGACTGAACTTTCGCCTTGGCAGAGTCAAGACGAAACAGCGTAAGATTCCTGACATGTCTACAAGGAGCATGGAAGTTGATTTTAATAAGAATATCAGATGCTCCATAACTTCCAGTGATTACTTTAGCTAAAAGGGTGATATCAGCAATGACTCTTTTAGTGCACAGAGGCCTCGGATGAAAGTAATTACACAGCGATTCATAGTACTGTATACTGACTGATAAAATAATACACAAAATTTTTTTGGAATGCTTCAATTTTTTTAATTAAAGTCTTCGTGTGAGGATTCCAGTTGGGTGAGCTGAATTCAAGGATGGATTAGCGGAAAAAAAGTTTCATAAAGGTAAGAGCATATCTGTAGTTTTTGAACTTGTAGGTATACCTTTTGATAAATCCCAGTGTTTTGAATACTTTGCTGGTGATTTTAAAGGTCAAATTTAACACTGTTGGAGAAGAGAACCCCCAAAGTCATTAACTCGGTCACACCTTTCGATGATCACAGAGTTAATTGTGTATTCCGTATTAATTAGTTGTGGAGACCTGCAGGATGAGAAAGAGATTACTTTGCACTTCGAGGGGTTAGCAGACAATCCATTCAGAGATAGCCACAGAGAGAATTTATTGAGAGCGCATTGAAGCTGTTGAGAATCGGTAATCTCCTTCACTGCTGAGTAGATCTTAAGATCATCTGCATAGAGAGCAACTTGAGAGAGGTACTCCCCTTAGTGGTATAAAACAGTCTGAGTTCACTTGATTGATGATAACGCTCAAGGAACGATGCGTATATAGCTGCGTAGCCATGAGAGCAAAGGGTCACGGATACCATATAGCTTGAGTTTTTCCAGAAGTTGTTCGTGCGGGACTTTATCAACTGCCTTAGATATATCTGTGTAGACTGCATCAACTTGAAGGTGGTTGTCAAGGACTTCAGAGGTGTATTGCCAGAAGGGAAGCAAATTTGTGACTACTTACTTGCCACAGCAGAAACCATGTTGATTCTGATCAATGAAAGGCCTGAAGAATTCGAAGAGATGTTTGTGTAATGCTGTGTCGAAGAATTGTGCAAGGCTATTTTGCAAGGATATGGGTCTGCAATCAGGTACATCATTTTTATCACCTTTTTTAAAAACTGGAAGTATATATACTCGCTTAAAGTCGGGCTGTACTCTCTGGATTTTTTTTTAGGTGAATATAGTGTATACCTTGTGGTTTTTGGAAGACTTGAAAAAACAAATATTATTAAAATATTTACTGAAAATTAAAATATAAATCTATTAGAATTTGATTCTCAGTCAATACTTATAGTTTATACTTATACAGTATATACAGATACACTGTTATACGTCGTATAACCCCTGGAATTCGATTAATAAGCACAGTACACGCTCTGCATACGCAACAGTCACAGAGTATACCTTCTGCTAATTTTAAATATCTTTATTGCAGGCAGTGATTGGTTACATGATTGCCTGATGCAATAATACCCACAATAGCGACAATGCTAGGGGTTCACGACTACAGCACTGCTTAAAGTGCTTCGGATACCTCCCCAGCCTGAAAGACCTTGAAGATCCGAAGTATGAGAGGTTTTGGAGTAGTGACAAAAAAAACAAAAACAAAAAAATATTGTTATATTAGAGTTTCCCGTAATTGACTACATAAACCCGTATTTGTGTCTGTAAATTGCGCGTGTTCTCTGGTCGATTTGTCTGTTTTGCCGGACGAAAAAATCCCAGTTTCTGGAGGAAAAAAACCTTGCTGTCTACGTCTGAGACCGACTAACTCAGCCACGGAGTAAAAGACGCCCATTAAATTCCTCGCATCATCGACGGGATTCGAACCCGGGCCTTTTCCACCCGGTGTGGGGAGCCGGTGACGATACCACTGTGATACCGCGCAGACTTTAGAGCAATGACAGTTTTTTTTTTTCCAAAATAAGACAAGAATGTCATCCGGACCTCCAGCGCACTATCTGCATTATTTTTCATGCTTTTTAATGCTTGAAACTGCAAACTGCAAACGCTAGAATTTTCACAGAAGGCAGTATTTGTCACATTGAATTAACAGATTGAAATACAGGGTCATCGAAACAGATGTCCGTGATTTCCCTTTTAATAATATCTTCTGAAATATTTGATCGATTCCTGTGATCGTAGCAGCAAACAGTGTGTTAACTCACTAAGTTTTATTTGACACCTCAACAATGACCTTGGCTGCGCCGTCAGTGTGCGCAGAATGACTCCTACGCGGATACTGTTCGGAGAGTAATCTCATAATATTACAATCTTCTGTCGAGGTAAATATTCGATGTTTCCTACAAAACATCAGGACTATTCCGGCCCAAGGAAGTCTCAGTCCAGGATGGATTGGGACTTCCCTGGGCCGGGATAGTCCTTCTCCTCTTTACTCCTTCCCTCTCTTCATCATATACAAGTTTTTCTTTCCTCCCTGGAAAAGGAGGGCGTGCAGATAGTAGGAGAGGTCTTGCCCTCCTTCTGCTAGGGACGAGTACCTGGAGGAAGTCGTCCTGGTGATCACTGCTTCCAGGTAGCCAAAAGGCCAAAACACAACATCACGCTACAGAACACACACACACATAGCTCACAAACACAGTTTTTCTTTCCTATCACTTTCTCCCGTGCGGGATGAAAAACTTTTTTTTATCTCTCTTTCTCGCCTTCCTTTTCCAAAAAAAAAAATTTTTTTTTGCACGATACACACTGGCCTTGACAGAGTCTATAAAAACTGAACAGAGCAACGAGGCGGAGATGAACTTCTGTTCTAGGAGCCGCCCATACAAAAATAAAAAAAAAATACAAAACATCAGGAGTGTCAAAAACAAACTAGATGGCCTACTTCATTTGCTTTCCTGCGCAGAGTACGACTTCGTCATTCTGATTGAAACCGGGCTCAGAGATAATATGGAAATTGCTGCCTTCTCTCAATTCCATTAGCAGCCAGCGTGTGATAGCCAAGATTTGAGGTGAACGCAGCAATTTCCATTGGGCATTGGTCTTATTCATGTTCCTCTGACATGGTGATGCCACCCTGTAGAGCATCTTCTCAAACTGTTTAGTAATGGAAACCCTGACCATAACAGAGAACTTCCTCCCGTTCGATCGCTGCTATGATATCTCTGCAGGCACCTAAGGATGAACGTACGCAAGTACAAACTACAAACACTGTCAGGAGAGTATACAATCCAAAATACATCAAAAATGGAAAAGTTACTACCCTTTTCCAACTTTACCCATGGAACATACTGGCTGAGCTTAACATCAATGAGGCTGCCTGCTGGCTTTCAAGATGGATGGAATTCATTACAAGGTCTGCAATGTCCAAAACTTGCATCCTTAGTCCCCACTCAAAGCCATGGTGGAATGATCTCCTGACTAAGGCCTTTAGAGAAAAACAGGCAGCCTATGCCTCCTACAAGAAGACGTCTTCACAAGACTCATATGCCAAATTTTCCAAAGCAAGGATGGATTTCCAGAAGAGTAAACAATTAGCTATTGACAATTTCATGAACGGCCGGCTATTCAGGGGAAAACGTGGGTGGTCCACAGGTCATACTTGCACCCCTCTATCTTTAGATGTCCAGGAATGGTGTGAGCATGTGCTGCGTTTTAAGCGAGATCACTGTGTGTCCGAAGCACTGTGCTTAACGTTTCTTCACCTACTAGTAACACAGAAATTTCCGAAGAACAGCTAATAAAAATAATAAATTCACTACCTGACGTCTACCACAGGAATTGACGCAATACCTTTTTTAGTCGATAAATTGCTTCTTATTTCATCAGCAAAGAGCTCACTCCACTCTACGACAAAGTACTCAAATTTGTACAGGTGCCTTCAAGCTGGTTATCATACAGAGTCGTGGCAGTTCCGAAAAAGCCTCATGCGAAAAGACCGGCTGACTTCAGACCAATATCAATTGCCTCTCCCTTCCTGAAATGCCTCCAGAAGTGCATCTATAATGATGTAGCACTCGCAATCTTTGCGCATAGGCCAGAACATTACGCCATGCCTAATAGATCTACAGTAACTTGCCTACAGTCCTTATCACAGAAAATAGTTCACGCCTGGAATGACAACGAAGATCTTCACACCATCTTCCTGGATATGAAATCTGCTTTCGACTCAATCCAAATAACGCCCCATCTTGCCTTACTTGAGAGATTCTACGGGATATCCGGAAATATGCTCGACATCCTCAATAATCTGCTATCTAGAGAATTCCATTGGCTGTGACTGGCTGTGAAGAGAATGCTTCCCTTCACAGCCAATGGCATTTCAGTCTCTAAAGCGTCGAAGTAGGGATCTCTCTCTCTCTCTCTCTCTCTCTCTCTCTCTCTCTCTCTCTCTCTCTCTCTCTCTCTCTCTCTCTGTCTCTCTCTCAGCCTTGCTATTTGCAGCAATATTCGTTCCACTAATGGATCAAATTCCAGCGTTCCTATCGTATGATGATAACATTGAATGCTGCTTACCATGCAAACGCCATGTTGGTGACTCGCAAGAAAGACAAACGTCCTCTGAATCTGTAAACAGCTACCTAAATACATTCTATAAGTATGCTAAATTTTTTGGCCTGTCAGTCAATCCAGAGAAGTCAAACTATCTCATCTTTACGCCAAGTCGGATGACTTATGCTGATACTGCATCTTCGTCCGGAATTGGCAGGAAATGTTCTGACTCCCACAGACAGTGTCAATTTCCTAGGAGTAATCCTTGATGCCAACCTCACCTATAAAAAACAAATCCAAGCTCAGTATTCCAAAGCCCTGAGAGCGTTCTGGGGAATGAAAATGGCAAATAACACAATCCGAGAATTTGAGAGCTACCAGGATTGCATCGGGCTCCGTATTAATGCACAGAAGTCTGCCCAAATGATCATAACTTACAAGCAGAATAAAGATGACATCTCGATCACTGTGAACGGGTCTAGTGTGGAAAAAGTGCACTCTCACCTGGACCTGGGTGTTAAGTGGGATGACAGACTCACCTTTGCTCAACACTTCGCCCATATGAAGACAAAAATATTCGCCGCTTTATGGGCTACTAGACAGGAACTGGTAGGAATTAGGGATCCTCAGCTAGCGACCAAGTACATTTTAATGTGTGTCCTGCCAATTGCAATGTATGCCTCGCAAATCTGGTCTTCAGCTCCAGATTCACATTATAAGTCCGTCCTTGGGATCGAGTGGTTCTTGAGATGGCTTAACAGAGTTGCTGGCCACCCTTTTACTATCTCAAGGGCCATTCTCTACTCAAACCTTAACATCACACCCTGGATGCAGCGGACAATTAACAGGAACATACACACTCTCGCACAAATGCTCACAGGCAGAGTGGATGCTCCAGTCCTGGATAATATTCTAGTTAAACCGCGTGCCACTGGTAGACGTTGCGGGGAAGTAAATAATCCACTGCGTCCAGTCCTGAACAATCTTAGTAGCCTGCAAAGATTCTTCCCGTCAAATGCAGCGAAAATATTTAACTCACTACACATAGATGCCGAAAAACTGTGTGAGGATGCAACATACCGGAAAGAGATCTTCCAGGATTCGTATAGACTTACCAAAATATGAATCGGCTGCAAAGTACCAAAGAATTTAGAGTAAAAGAGAAACTTTCTGCTTTCAGAACAATAATAATTTGTTGACTGTAAAAATATACCTTCTGTAACAGTTATGTGAATATGTAATTTATAGATGGAATTATTACTGAATTGTAAATATATGAGTTGTATAATGTATGTACAGAATCATTAATATGTAAATACTGTATATATTAAACATAAAATGTGTATATAATATTTCGGGACGAGACTACGTGTTCAGTACATGTAACCCACTGCACGTAGTATCTCGCACCCTGATATGTACTTAGCACCCTCCTGGCACTTTGCCGTCCCGGGGTGGTTTCCTTATGGAAATAAACAGATAATAATAATAATAAAATAAAAAAATTGATCTGTGCAAAACGCACAATAAGAAAATAAGAAGTACCTCGCAACTTACTTCTGTAGTGTACTCGCCGTGGAAGTTTGGTCGGCGGCACCACCCACCAGCCTCAGGAAACTATGGGGCCTCGAAATCTGGGTGCTGAAGTGGTCCAACTTGTGGTCGCACCAGATCTACACAACATCTAAATCTACCCTGTGCTGCAACCTGCAATATACGCCGATATCCACAGAGCCCATGTGCTAAAAATAGTCATTCCTTCATCTGTGCTCAGCTAAGCAGGATCACATCAACATCTGGAACACGGTTGTTTGGCTTTTGCCAGGCAGACATCTCCGTAGTACCCCCTCCTTGTGCTCAAGGCTCCAGCGGTTACAGAATTTCAAGAGATACTTCCCTAATGTGACTCTGGACAGTCTCAACTCGCTCAACATCGACATCGACCTGGTCTATTGACAAGGCATATCGCGATGGCATCTTGTCCTATCTTGCTGTTTATAAAGGACATTTATGTAAGTGCCGATCTTGGTGAGCCGATGTTATTTCATGTTTTGCTCAACTTGTAACCCTTTTTCGTCTTAATTACTATTTTATTTTTACATTTTGATTATTATTTTTGTGTTTTATTTATTTATTATTATTTTATTTTTTTCTAATAAAAAATCAGTTGTATAAACAATGTATTGTAAGATTCCTCTGGCTTTCTGTATAAGGAATCACTATTGTATACAATTTATGTTAATAAAGAATCTTATTATTATTATTATTATAAGTTGAACTACAAGATAATGGCTGAATGCGCGTGCATAAAGGAGCAGAATGAGCGTGCAGTAATTCATTTAACGCTTATTTGTTGTCTACTCTAATAATAAAGCGCTTGCATCCGGCATATCCGAGAGCCTATCTTTATGTGGTACCACTAAGAGGAACTTAATACTTTAATTAAAAACACACAAATCAATAAACGTTTGCGGAGCACATCATACAAACAGCCGGACACAATCGTCCCCCCCCCCCCCAGTGGTGAATAGATATTTGTTGACATTACACTTGAATTTCTGTAGATCGTAATTTTCAGGAAACGGCAGTTGAATGAATAAATGAGGAAGATGAAAAGTTGGTTCTGTGAGTTTGAAGTTGGACAGTAAATGGATGTTGGCTGGTGTGCGGACTGGTTTGGAAGGGAAACAGGGAAAAGGCATGCAGAAACAGTACATCTATGAGACAGAGAGCGGGCAGAGAGAGAGAGAGAGAGACTTTGTGTCAGATGAGTCATTAATTGGCCTATCTGGACTCTCTTTTCAATGGAATCTAGAAGCCTGAGAGAGGTTTTGGGGCCACCGCCCCAGATGTGGGAACAATATTCCATGGTAGGGCGGATATGCGATTTATACAGAATGAGCAGCTGTTTGGAAGAAAAGTAACGCCGAGAGCGAAAGAGAAAACCAAGTTTTTTAGATGCAGAGGAAGCAATATTTGTAATGTGCTCGTGCCAAGAGAGAGAGATTAGAAGTCAGGGTAATCCCCAAAAGAGATATATCATTTTGCCTAGAAATCGGAGTGTCACTAAAGATAAGCATAGGAGCAGAAGAATCCTTTTTGCGAGATATAAGACAAGACTGGGTTTTAGAAGGGTGGAAATCAACTAAGTTGTCTTTGTCCCACTGGAGAATTACCTCAAGATCGGCATTTAAGGAATTGGTAGCAGATTTTCGAGAAGTTGAAGCTGACTGAACAGGGCAAACTTTCTCGAACTGGAAAGTGGAATGCAATGTGCTATCATCGGTAAAACTATGGATAGTCTTTCCGGTCAATGGAAGAAGGTCATCAATATACAAAAAAAAAATTATTATATTAGGGTTACCCGTAATTGATTACATAAACCCGTATTTGTGTCTGTAGATAGTCATTAATATACAAGAGGAAAATAGTGGGACAAAGAATCGAACTTGGGGAACACTAGCATTAATGGAGAAGTTAGAAAACAGAGAGCCATCATCGGAAGTGAGCAGTCAGAGAGAAAACTGGATACCCAATCACAAAACACAGTTGGCAAACCATAAGATGGAAGCTTGTTTAGAAGACCTTTATGCCAAACACGATCAAAAGCTTTAGAAATGTCAAGAGCAACTGCTCGAGTTTCACCAAACTCTTTCATTGGAGTTGTCCATAGATGGGTAACATAAGCCAGAATATCAGTGGATAGACACTGACGGATCCATACTAGCGATCGTTGATCAGATGGAATGTTTATAGATAGTTTAATAGCTTTTTACCATTACTTTAGAAAGAGTAGAAGTAAGTGCAATGCGACGATAATTGGATGGGAGGTATTTGTCACCCTTTTTAGGAACTGGCTGGATATGAGCAAATTTCCTAGCAGAAGGAAAATTACCTGTACAATAAGGAAAGTGTAAAAGATAACCCAAAAAAGAGTAAGCTCAGGAACACAGGTTTTGAGAAAACAAGTGAAGAAATAACATCAGGACCTGGCGCTTTCTTAGCATCCAGACTGTTCAGTTGTTCTGGAAGTAATAAATAAATAAATAAATTCTTTATTGCTAATAATCCTTAAGGTTGCTATCACTTTCTCCTGTTGCTCGCTCAGGTGCAAGTCCCTTCCTCCTTTCCGCGCTATGGTCAGTCTCTGCACGGCTGACTTCTGGTGGTGGTGGTGTCGGCGGTTCTTGGTTGTTCTGGAGTTCCCTGTAAGTGTTCTCTGCGATGTTTATTACTGCTAAGTTATTATTATTATTAACTTGCAGTCTGCGCAGGTAGCACAGTGGTATTGTCACCGTCCTCTCCACACCGTGTGGAAAAGGCCCGGGTTGGAATCCCGTCGATGACACCAGGAACTTTAATGGCTTTTCTCACTCCGTGGCTGAGTTAGTCGGTCTCAGGCGTAGATGGCAAGGTTTTGTCCACAGAAATTAGGATATTTTCGTCCAGTAAAACAGGCAAATCGACCAGAGAACACGCGCAATTTACAGACAAAAAAATTGGGCTTTATTGCTTTTACATTTTGAAATCTTAGACAAAATATATAAACGGGTATATGTAAGAAAATTCGGTTGGCCATAATATAATAATTTGAATTTGAATTATCAACAGTCATGTACAATACTTAAATATGTACGCGACCCACACAAATACTCCTTCGCAGTGAATTTATAACATTTCTTGACTAACAAAATGATTAAAAGCCTAACAGTTAATTAAAATGGGAGTGTGCAGATAAATGCCAGAAATTAGATCACATGTGAACAAAGAGCAAATCACTGGGTTAGTCAGTCCTAGTGATGTTTAAACACAAATCCCTCATCAGGGTGATTGGACTGTATGTTTATGTTATTTGTATTTGGGTGGCTCGTAGATGTAGGTTTGACTCCACCGTGTACCTCTGTGACGGTTACAGAATTTCTGCATATTAGGCACAAGTGAAGCGTGATGTGTTTGCGAAGTATGCGTAGGTGTGAAGTGTAAGTTGTTAGTGTTGTTTCAAGCCAGCTACCAACAAACACCAGGAGTGATTGGACTGTAACCTTGCACCTCGTTTGATTTTGAAATCAATATCGGATGTTGGTACATTGCTTTGATGTTAATTGGCAAGTTTTGCACCGCAGAGGGTCTCTCGCTGTTGATTTCACGACTATCTACGTACCGATTTTGTTGGCAGGAAACGTTCTTTGCAGACTTCGGTGCCAAAAGTTGAGTCTTATAGGAGGCTCTGCTGCTGATTCTAGAAGTCTTCTTTTGGTATGTGCAAGTGCTACGATTAATGATGTTTTCAGAGTCCAGTGTCGCAGTTTACTCACAGTTATGATATTAGTTTTGTTTAAGATCAGCTTCCGTGGTGTCCGGCCGAGACTGATGTAGAGGATCCCTCTGGATATGGTAAATGGCTTTGGAATACTATGCTCAAATGTCAGTATTCAACGTTGAGGAGGTTTTTGAGGTGTGTTTGTGGGGCAGATGTCCAGGTCCAAACAGCTGCTGTTTGATCCCACAGTTCAACCGGCGACACGCCAAAACGCCAATTGTTCCAAGATGTTTGGACATGATGGCGATTATCGTAAAAATTAAGCCATGTTCTTACAGATTATCCAAACTCTGCAATAAATATAGCTTCGTAAGAAAAACAATTACGAGACATTATTTTTGGAATGAACTTCGTAAAAGCTACACCACCCTACGTTGCCACTTCTCCTCGTGTCACTAGTGCGCTGCGGGGTCAACACATTTACAGATGACGAAATGAATTCTCATCCCGCGTTTTACAACTGAAGTACGCCTGACTTCTCACCCACATAAAGTTTAAGAATACGTTGAGATTGTTTCTGTCCCAAGGCTTATCAGGATTCGCTTTAGCTATAGAGGTCCCAATTTATGCTGTGAATATCCCTTTCTCTATTGTAGTTTTTAGACTCATACTATCACGTCAAGGGAGACACTGTGCTTTGTCACTGCTCTCCACTCAGTGCTCTGTTGCTCCATCCACGCAGCCCTCGCGGAACTGTTCTCTTTGAGACTAGCAGCTCCCATTCTCGAGTGTAACCCCGCATAACAAACTGTCCACGGCCTCCTCTCCTGGAGACTTTCTTCTGCAGTTACCACAAACATCCAAACTTCTCATTCTTCGTGAAAACCCGTCGTCTGTCTTGCCGACGACGGGAGCCAATGTAATTTAGAGACCACAGCCACAACTATTCAACTTTAGATCTCGACCTTCGCCCTCTTTCATAGATCTTCTCCTTGAACACCCAGAGATTTTAGGGTGACAAAGACATCCTGCCACATCGCAAGCGGCAGAATGTCTTTGTTACAATGTTATAGAATCGGGCACTGGCGACAACCCGCATTTCGATTCATTGCCGTCGGCATGCGGCTCTGCTCTCGCACTCTCCACGAGACCTGTTTCTACACTTCCTCCTTTCTCATCAGTGGACTGCCTCGGTCATACATACGCTTGCGAAGGTCTATAGGTTGCTATACTCATAAGAAGGCAACGGTAACCAATACAAGAAGCAGCCGTAGCCTACCAACAAGCTGAACCCCCTTCCGTACCCTTGCCTGAAAATATTTTTCATTTCTGGCTCGAAGTTGTTTTTCTTATTTCTGCTCTGACAGGAAAGTTCAAAAAAATAGAAGTTGCGCTGCTGTTTCCTCATATCAGCGGGCTTTGACGCCAAGAAGCACGTTATACAGGAACGCCGGGAGAGCGGCAGTCGGCACGAATCCGTCACTCCACTCCTCACATGCCTGTAGTCTGCGCGGTAGCACGGTGGTATCGTCACCGTCCTCCCCACAACGGGTGGAAAAAGCCCGGGTTCGAATACCGTTGATGACGCGAGGAACTTTAGTGGGCTTTTTTCACTCCGTGGCTGAGTTAGCCGGTCTCAGGCGTAGATAGCGAGGTCCCCCCCCCCAGAAACTGGGATTTTTCGTCCAGCAAAATAGACAAATCGACCAGAGAACACGCGCAATTTACAGACAAAAATACGCGTTTATATAATCCTAATATAATAATTTGATTTTTTTTTCCACACATGCCCGCGAAGGTTGCTCAGAGAATGGCTTTTTTTTTTAACTACTCAAAAGCGGCCAGCGAGTGTCAGATGATGCAGCTGCTCGACATCAGGCATAAAGTGCTTAAAGTTATTTGAAAAAAAAATTTAATGGGATATTTATACAATTTTTGTACGCATTTTTTTAGTTTTTCCGATAAGCTTCTAAATTTCGTGCAAATCTTGCGAACAAAATCGTTTTCCCGAGTGTGTTCGGCTCAGTCCCCATTGAGCAACTCCAACATTTCTTTCAAAAAGTAAACGGAAACGCCTGTTTCCGAGCAACCAGAACAACTAATTTTTGAAATTGTATAGAATGATTATTTATTATTATTATTATCAGTTTATTTAACAAACACCCCTGTACAGAAATTTCCTAGGAGGGTGGCGCATACATACATCACTTATTAGAGTGTAACAGGATTAAATATCAGCAAATACATAAGATATATACACATAGAGGAAGAATTACATACAGACATCCTGCATTCACAGAAAAATTACAAACCAATATATGTACATAGAAAAATTACAAAATTACAAAACAATGTACATACATAGAAAAATGACATCGTCATTTACACTATGAATTGGTCCTCATTTTTATTCTCTGAATAAAAGGAATACCCTCAGTCCTATAACAGTCTTTTGGAAACACAATATATCGTTCATTTAAGATTTTTATGAGTTCGGCACTTGAAGTCTTTCTTCAATTACTTTCTTTATCATATTTGTAGTTCTGTGTACAGATCCTCTGCAATGAGCTTCCTGTAAGTTTTCTCGTGGCAGTACCTGTCCGGGTCTATTTTGAGGTCTCTAAGCAACTTCAGAGTATTGGCAGGAAACATCCGCTTTAATCCGTCCGTGTGGTGGAGAGCGCTTCGGAGACTATGAGGGTTGTGGAGGCGGGCTCCAGGGCGGGGCCTAACTACAAGATTTTCAATTTGAGGGGCATCTAAACTCCCAGTGAGAAGTTGTGCTAGAGTGTAGATGTTTCGTATTGTGATCATCTGAATCCACGGAGCTATGTTCAAGTTTGCGTACAGTATGGATTTCGAAATTGTGAAGGGCTTCCCGGCGATCCTATTTAACCACCGGAGCAACCAGTATTCCAGGCTGAGAAATTTCCTGATATAAGTATTTGGAGCAGAGGACCAAATTGTCGAAGCATATAAGGATACAGGAACGATACATCTTTGGATATATTGGGTCACTAGCTGCTGGTTTCGAATCCCAGTTATTTCTTGTCTTACAGCCCATATGGCAGCGCGAGTTTTTGTTCTCGTGTTCTGAAAGTGCCTTTGGAAGGTTAGGCCCTCGTCCCACGTCACTCCTAGGTCGGTGTATGAGTTGACTTTCTTCACCTGTGCTCCATTAATAGATAATTTGATTTGATTTTTTATCTTCTTATTAGTTATTGTCAGTTGTGTTGACTTGTCTGAGTTTAGCCACAAACCGATTTTGCGTAGGTATGTCTCCAGTTCACACAGCTTAGCGTTGGCATTGAAATTGACGTCGGACACCTGAGATCCTTCGTTAGAGACAACAAAATACTTAATATCATCTGCGTAGGAAATAAAATTCTGATTCCGCGCCAGAAAAGGCTCTAGGGCGACAGCAAACAGCAAAGCTGATAAAACTCCTCCCTGAGGGATGC
The DNA here is from genome assembly GCF_048544385.1 of Mastigoproctus giganteus. NCBI lineage: Eukaryota > Metazoa > Arthropoda > Arachnida > Uropygi > Thelyphonidae > Mastigoproctus > Mastigoproctus giganteus. The sequence goes on along the minus strand of NC_143585.1, from coordinate 1,671,922 downwards.
CCCAAGTGAGGGTGTATTCTGCACGGAATTCTTGGTGTTGTACAATGAGGTGCCTTGGCTTCAAAATGGTCTTGATGATCTGCAATAGTTTGCCCTCAATGCGGAAATATACTTTCAATATGTTTTCAAGTGCAGGTAGTGACACATTATCGAAAGCTGCCTTTATGTCAAGGAATATGATGTCAATTTTGGCTTTTTCATTTAATGCATGCTGCATTCTGAAGAGAGTCTCCAACAGATTAGTAGTAGTGGATCGTCTCGGTACTACGGTATGGAGGTGGGGTGGCCTGTGCGCGAAACTGTTGGGTTAAAGCAGGAAGGATGGCTTTCTCAAAAAGCTTTAAAAGAGGACAACTGATGGATATAGGCCGAAAGTCTGAAGAGGCCTTAGGATTCTTCTTTTTTGGCACCGGTCGCACAAAGTAGTGATTCCATCTCTCGGGGAGGATTCCATCTCTCAAGATGTTTTGGAAAATGTGCAACAGCACATCAACAATATAGGCACTGCATATTTTTAAAATAAAGATAGGAAACCTGTCGGGGCCAATCGTAGATTTGGTAGGCAAGGAATTGATGGCCTTGATGAGATCTTCTCTAGAAATCGTGACTGTGGATAAAGCATTCTCACAAACGCCTCCTCTCACTAAAATATGTTGTGCGGGAAAGGCCGGCCGTTGTTTTAGTGAACGCTGCCAGATAAATAAAGGAAATGAAGGATTGAACTTCAATCGCGATGGGATTGTTTGTTCCTAGTTTTTCACTTGCACACTTTTCATACTTTTCTCTATTCCGGCCAAAACACCAGCTTTTTCCAGTTTTTCAGCCGCATTTTCTGAATTTCACGCAAATCCTGCGAACAAAAGAGTTTTCCTCACCATCCTCGTCAGTCCCCATCCAGTGGTACCAAATTTCGTGTGGAAAAACGCCTATTTCTGAGCAGCCTAAAAAGTGAAGTTTTGTAATTGTGTAGGTTGATCGAAAAGGCCGTTCTCGTGATCACTGCCACGTAATTAGATGAAAACAAAGCGCGCTTTCGTTTCATTTAATTATGAACAACATTTTTTGTTGTTCGCATCTCTAATAAAACCTTTTCCCCAAGTTTCTCCGCACGCGCCATCGAATCATACACAAAAAACCCCCAAAAACCCCCTAATTTCAAAATTTCACGTAAATATCGAGAAAAAGTTTCTTCAGGTTTCTTCTGATCACAGCCATCGACTGGACCCGAAATTTCTTCGAAAAACGAAATGGGAAAAGGCGCATTTCTCAACAACTGAAAGGAATATCTCAATATTACAGTTTGATTCCTTTACAACTCCCGTTGTCTTTTCTGGAATAAATGTGGTCTGGAACAGTCTTGACCATTGAACTAAGATCCTTATTTCTGGAATTTTCACGCGTTTAAATTTAACCTTTATATGCATGCATTCAAGAAAACCGGACTTTAAAATAAAATTTAAAAAAAAACTAAAAAAAAAAAAAAAAAAAAACCAGTAATCAACGCTAGTGATACCTCAAGAATTGAATCCCAGGTGGCCACACCAAACCTATCAGCAATAACACGACTTCGCCTAACCAGAAAAAAAAAGCAAACTTAATCTGACCGCAGTAACCTGACTCATGGAAACTTGTAAACAAACATAAACAAAGAATAAATAACGAGACCAAAACTAACTCCAGATAAGCAACCAAAACCTAAATGCAATTAAACAGACTTAAGCTAATCTCGGGTAAACAAACCTAACCTAATGGTTAAGTTTAGTTACCTGGGGCAAAAACCTTACGTTAAAAGCCTAAAATCCAGTTGCCATTTTCAAACCATTTGTGAAACCATCTAAGTCATTTTTCACCATAACGAGGCCAACATGGCCTGGTTCTAATCTAATGTAGTTGGAGAAAAAAAATTACGTGTTGGCTTTGCAAGGATTTTAGATTTCTATAATGACCACTCGTACCAAGTGAATATTATGATCGCGAACCACCTTTCCCACCTTCAAATCACCAGAAAACTTTCGAGGTTTCTCCTGAACTTCCTCGTTATGGTCATTAAGAAAGGTATTTTTTGTGATTTGAAGAAGGAAGGAAAGGGGAGATTATTTAGAAGCAAAGGATTCGAATATCCCGAGCAGTTATAGTTGGTTATTAGATTATGTAAGAACCATGTAAATCGTAATTTTTTTGTCTAATAAACGTAAACATCATTTTTAATTCTACGGTTGGTTTGCCTTTTTTCTTGGGTGAACTCCCTTCGTTTCTCCAGAACGAAACCACTCGCTGAACTTCTACAGTTAAATGCCGAAATAAATCAAGCCACAAGGCGTTACGGGAGAAGAAAACAAATGCATGTCACAAGCTAAGGTATATTACGAGAAGTCTCAGGCAAAGGAATCAAAGAAACACTTCAAAGACTGCCTGTACATATTCAAACACTAGAAAGAAGGGGATGAATCAGATTGGTCACTTGATATCAATGGTTCGAATGTTGATGATTTTGTAATAACTGAGAACAAAGTGGAGGAGAAATTGTTGAAGTTGAACAAAAGAAAGGCACCTGGGTGGATGGGATCTATCCAGTTATATATTAAAGGAGGCGGCAAAGGAAGTAAACAAACCTTTAGCCATAATTATGAGAGCATCTTTGGATTCGGGAGCTTTGGATTCAGCACCTTTGGATACATTCTCACATCTCAAGTCCCTATAGACTGGAAATGTTCGAATGTATCCCAACTTCATAAAGGGAGATGAAAGGTGACATGAGTAATTACAGACTTGTTAGCTTAACCTACGTTCCAGGGGAAATTAATGGGGTCACTGGTTAAAGAAGTATTGCAGAACCATCTAGACAAGGCTGAAGTTATAGTTCAGACACAGCATAGGTTTGTTAAAGGGAGGTCTTGGCTGGCCAATTTGATTGGATTCTACGATGTGGTCACAAAGGAACTGAATGCCAAAAATAATTTTGATATCATATACTTGGATTTCAGGAACTTTTTGATACTGTTGCACATGGAAGGCTGCTGCACAAATTGGAATAGTGTAGCATTAAGAGCAAGCTACTTCTATGGATGAAGCGATGGCTGAGTAGCAGAAGAAAGAGTTGTCATCAATGAACACTGCTCTTAGGGGACTTACATTATTAACGGAGTCCTAGAGGGTTCGGCGTTGGGTACAGTGTTATTTTCTATATTTATCAATGATTTTAATGAAGGTATTATGAGATTTAATGTCTAAATTTGTTGGCAAGATAGTTAATGATAGTAATCAAGGTATGCTACTGCAAAAAGATATAGAAAAATTAGGTAAATGGGCTGAGAAATGGCAGTTGGGGATTTAACATTGACAAATGCAAGGTACTGCATATGTCTGCAGTAATCTCAGATTAATATACCAACTATGTGCTATTACACTCAGGGTAGTGGAGAATGAAAAAGATCTCGGTTAATAATGCAGTAAAATATGAAATTCTCTGAGCAGTGCAGACAGGTTGCCAGTACAGCTCACGAAGTTTTGTTAATTATATACACAGAAATTTTGCTAGCAAGGATATAGAAGTGATTGTCCCATTGTATAAGGTGGTCAAGCTACATCTTGAGTACTGCATGCAAATCTGGAGGCTTCATCTTTGGAAGGATGTAGAGCTGCTGAAACGGGTACAAAGAAGGGCAAGGAGATTGGTTAGCAGAACAAAGGGTCGCTGTTAATAAGAAAGCTTCAGTTCTTCAAATTCCAGCGTCTTGAAGCGTCTTAATAAGAAAGCTTCAGTTCTTCAAATTCCAGTGTCTTTTGCGAGCAGGGATCTAATTGAGGTATTTACGGCTCATATGGTTGGGGGAGGGATACAAATTTCGGAAGCATGGTTGCCGGATAGACGCACGTAAGTTTGTCTTCAGCCAGAGAGTAGTTGGTTGTTGTAACAAACTTCCATCTAGAGTTGTAGGGGTGGGTAAGTTGAATAAATTCATGGTAAAACTCGACAAATTCTTGGAGATGGATGGACGAGTGATGCGGTTATTTTTTAAAATTTATTTTATCTTATTTTATTTATTTATTTATTATTATTATTATTTATTTATTTATTATTTTTTTTTGTTGATGCTGTATGAGCTTGCTTTCTTCCATCATTTGCTACTATTGATACTAATACTAAATCGACACAGAATTAGAAATTTTACAAGAATCTCCGATTGGTATGGGTTAAGATCTTTATTTTTCAATGGCACTCAAGGTTAGCATGGAATAAAAGAATCGATCTTAAAAGCTAGTATTTAAGTCAATGGCGTTTTAAGGATTTTCTGAAGTGATTGTTAAACAGTTTTGTGAAATCATTAAACTTTAATCATGTAGCGTTGGAAAAATCAGCAATATTTTTATCATCGGGAACTGTTGTTGTTGTTGTTGCAGTGTTTAGGCGCATCAACAAATAAATCATATTGCGTCGTATATACCGTAGATGTCTGTAAATTGCCCACTTCGACTATAGCTTCATTTAGCTCGTCGTCATGCTCAAAAGCCCACGAACTGCCGTATATCGTGGGATATACAGAACCACTGGAACTGCACAGCCTTACCAGGAACTGATCAATAGTTCCTCTCGCGCAGACCAGACAACAACGAACTTTTGAATGCGTTCCGTTATGTATCACAGATTTCCTTATCTACGCGACAACATAACACACGCAGGCTTTACTGTTGAGTTTTAAAATCCTTAAAAGAACCACTGTACACCACTATATACACCACTGTATAGTGGTGCATAATGGTTCTTCTCTCCCTTTCCTAGCTCTACCGCTGCGTGGATGACCCCTGGAATGATGACATCTTGTAGACAAACTTGGTGCTCTGAACATCCATAACCAAGAATTTAACCCCATGGGCTCACATCTGGTGAGTATGGGCTTGGCAAACCCAGGATCCTGCGCCGGATATCATCCTTCTCTTTCTTGGTGATTCCTCTCTCTCTCTCTCTCTCTCTCTCTCTCTCTCTCTCTCTCTCTCTCTCTCTCTCTCTCTCTCTCTCTCTCATCTCTCCTCACTCAGGGTAACTCGAGAATTTTTTTGGCTGGTGCAGCATAAGCCTCAGGCTTCCTTGTATCATATGGCTAATAATAATAATAACAACAGAAGGAGCACAGATAAGCTAAGAACTGCTTTTCTCCTCTCCCTCTCAGCCATACGTTCTCGTTGTTAGCAAATACGATTGGAAGTCTCTCATTTAAAGGATCGGCAGATTGTCCCCTCGCCAAAGAATTGGCAAACACGACAGAATTGTTTAGAATGGCACAATAGACAACGTCATCCATACCTTCCCTGATGACAACAAGTGGATCGAATGAATGGAACAATATAAAATGGGTCCATCACACTGTCACTACTGATTTTCGTGAACACTACAATCTGAGTGAAGCAGTTCATTGGGCATTCACTACACCCACATGTGTCCTTGTGATGCTTGGACTGTGTGTCCAAGCCTCTGTTCTATGCTCCAGGACAGAGGATATTGTGCATTAGGAGAAAGCATCGAACTTATCACGCCCAGGGGCTCACATCTGGTGAGTATGGGCATAGCACACCCAGGTCCTGAGCTGGATATCATCATTCTTCTCTCTCTCTGGTGATTCCCTTCTCTCTCTCTCTCTCTCTCTCTCTTCTCTCTCTCTTCTCTCTCTCTCTCTCCTCTCTCTCAGGGTGGCTCTCGTCTGTCTCTCTTGGTGATTCCCTTCTCTCTCTGTCTGTCTCTCTCTCTCTCAGGGTGGCTCAGGAATTTTATTTTTGTCTGGTGCAGCATAAGCCTCAGGCTTCATTGCACCATATAGCTAATAATAATAATAATAATAAACCGCTCCATGAAGTGTTTTTCTGGTGATTAGTCCTACGCTTATCTCGGTTCTGTCGACTGAGTCGAGTCTGCTTATTAAGAGTGTCATTGCGATTTCCTCTCACTGTTCGTTTCGACTGTCAACATGCTTTACACGTCATGATTAATGGTTCTATCCGTTTGGGATGGTTTGGTCGCGTCTTCCTTTGTCGCACGATGCTTCAAAAAGTTGATTGCCCCCCCCCTCTCTTTCTGCTATATGGCGAATGGATGTTTCCATTTTGTGACAATCTACTCTCGCACCTCTTGTGAAGAGCTGTTGGTCCTTTTCTCCGTCCAGTCTGTTCCTTCTGCTTATCATCTGCTGGCACAGGTTACCCTGCATGCAATCTATATCTCTCCACTATATTTCCTTTTACTTCTTTTCTCTTCTCTTTCGTCAGTCTATCAGGTGTTTACTTCTTCTTCCTCCTTCTTTTTGCTGCTTTTCGTTCCTCTGTTCTGTTTGTCCTTGCATTGATGCGGGATATGTTGGTAGTTTCTATCAATTCTTTACTTTTAAATTCTGAATGCACAAACCATTTTTGGAATGGTTTGTGCATTCAGTACGCGGCACTCGAGGTTAGCTGTAGCTCGCGCTCAGTTGTGGCTCGCCTCCTCGTGAAGTAGACGAGTACCAGGACTCGCCTTCCTGGTGTTTGTTGCTTGCTGTAAGCAAAGTGGCCAGAAACAACACGTGCATAATAACTATTTATTACGGTCACCGGAAGCTTATTTCATCTACCCATGTGTATTGTGTCTGTTAATTGCGTGTGTTCTCTGGTCGCTTTGTCTGCTTCGCTGGACGAAAAACCCCGGGTTCCAGGGAAAAAAAAAAAAAAAAAAAAAAAAAAACCTCGCTATCTAGGCCTGAGACCGACTAACTCAGCCGTGGAGTGAGGAAAAAAAAAAGCCCATAAAAGTTCCTCACCTCATCAAAGGGGTTCGAACCCGGGCCTTTTCCAGCCGGTGTAGGGAAGACGGTGACAATACGCATAGACAACAGCATATGCATAGCACTACACACATTTCTAGCCGTTCTACAGAGGAGTTTTTGTATCCTTACAGTGTGCCACGGTGGAGCTGAACTAGCGTTTGGGAGCCGCCCTATATTAGATACTCTACATGTCTTCTTATCACAGCGTGCGGCCCTTTTATATTCTCCTTTAAGCTGGTATTGTCATTTGCTCGTCAACTGACTTCTGGAATTAACAATTACTTATTATGTAGACATGTATAGTGTGTTATGTAGGACGGCACCTGAACGTCAGTTCATCTCCGCCTTTGTGATGATTACAGAAAGCACTGTAAAAGGCCACAAATGTGTGTAATGTTATGTTCGTGAAGTGTGTGTGTTGTTGTGTTGTTTTTGGCCGTTTTGTCACCAGGCAGGCGATCACCTGGAAAGCTTTCCCCGTGTCCGTTTACACCACGGGGAGGTAGGCCACAACTACGCATGTATCGCTGTTATTATTGTTGATATTTGGTTCTTAGGAGCATTAGCAACTAAGGCCATATTGCTCCGGGATATGCGGTGGTGACGGGCTCGAACCCCGGTCTAATCAAGAAGCGTGTGCTACGCACTGCTGCTCCTTCCCACCTGGCTACGGAGGCGCCTGCATGTATCGCGGCCGTCCTCCGAACGCTCTGGTTTACCAGCTCTTACTGCCCTAATATCAGAGCAAAAAAATATATATATGTAAGTAAATAATAAAAACTAGATAATAAAATCCTGTCCATTGGGCAGCCCAAACCCAGGGTACCAGCAAAAATAAATAAGTAAATAAATACAAATAAAAAGTGAAGAAGAAAAAAAAGAAAAAGAAAGAAATAAAAAAAATAAATTAAATTTTAAAAAATAATAAAATAAAAAATAAAAAATAATAAAATAAAAAATAAAAAATAATAAAATAAAAAATAAAAAATAATAAAATAAAAAATAAAAAAAATAATTAAAAAAAAATAAAATAAAATAAAAAAATAATTAAAAAATAAAAAAATGATAAAATAAAAAAATAAAAATAAATAAATAAAATATAAAATTAAAAAAAAATAAGAAGAGAAAAGAAAAGAAAAAAAAAATAGAAAAAAGAAAATAGAAAAAAGAAAATAAAAAAATAGAAATATATCAGAGGAGTCTTCTAGTGGAGACTATCCTACTCTCCTATAATACCGACGAATTTACGAATGATAATTAAAATTCAAAATGTGTTCCTCACCTTCAGCCCACGAATGATTCTATACAACAGGATCGCAGCCGAAGGCCCCCAGAAATATCAAACCCCAAGCAACTTATAGTGATGGAAGACATTATGTTAAAAAACGCGGCATTAATTAAAAATATACGTTAGAATACGATAAAGCTAGAATAATAAAATTATGATAATAAATTTACGATATAAAATTTTATTATCGTAAAATCTTATGACAAAAAATAAATAAGGAAAGAAACGCATTCTACCAATTAAGCAACTGAATGTGCTTATGCCAAGAACAATGCACGATCATTCAGTACTAGTAATAATAATAATATAATACTATTATTATTATTATTGTTATTATTAGCCATATAGTGCATTATGGTAGCCATATGAAGCCTGAGGCAAAAAAAAAAAAAAAAAAAAAAATGTTCTGAATTACCCGGAGAGAGAGAGAGAGAGAAAAACAGAAGGGAATCACCAAGAAAGAGAATGATGATATTCAGCTCAGGACCCTGGGCGTGCCAAGCCAATACTCATCAGATGTGAGCCCCTGGGGTTACAATTTATCCATCAAAAATAAATAATACAAACTCGGGAACTCGTTAGCTACGCAATTTGAGTCAAGGAACACCTACATGTTATTGTGCTCTCTTCCCCCTAATAAGAGGTGGGGGGAAGAAACAAAAATGTTTAAGCATTTCACCAATGTAGAGAGAACAAAAATATTTCTAATTATTAGTCCAAATGTTGACAGCGTATTGAAAGTATCCAGCAATGAGAAAAAGATCAAAATTTTGGTCGTCAGTGCTAGTTTCGTTCTGAAATGATAAAATAATCATAAATTAAAATTTTACTTATTGGCCAAATGTTGTATATGCTTTGAACAACTTAAGGTATTGTCTCACCAAAGGACTCAGATAGTTATGAGAAGAGAAGTATTTGTTAGTCAGACTTGAACCACACTAACGCTCCGGACCACTGGGCTACGTCAGGTAATACGTTTCATGTATACTACAGTTATATCTGTTCATTGAATTTAACCAGTTCTGATTACGTTAACGTAAAATTGGATGTTTTTTTTTTTTTTTTTTGGTTTGGTAGTTGTTGGCGCATCGGCTTCTGTGGCCATAGTGCACCTCCCAAGGTTTTTGCAGTACTTTGATCCAAGCCCGCGACCTTTGGGTTGCGAGGTAGGCACTTTACCCACCTGGCTAGCCCGGTCGGCAAAATTGGATGTCTCTCTCTCTCTAATGTTTGCTGAGGAACTCAAATCAGCATTATTTTTGCCTCAAGTCTGTTTATAGTAATTCTGCCTCAAGTAAATAATCACGTTTATTACTAATAAGGTATCTACTTTTGTGCAGTCAACAAGTCCTCCTGCAAATAATGAATCATTAGATTCATGTTCTTTCCTATGGTGTGTAATATAATATAATCGACGTACTAACTTTTTGATTACATTAAAAATATAATTTTTAGATATTTAAAAATCAGGAGTACTGTACCTTGAGGTACACTCCTTTGGAATCGATATTTATTACCTAAATGATTAGATATACTCAAAGTAATTTTGCTAAGAATTAAGATACCTAACGAATAGATGACATAAGGAACCTCTAATTTCATAATTTATGTGCAAAAACATTAACATTTATTAAATTACAAGCTTTGGACAGATGAATAAAAAATAATAAGAATGTGTTATTGGCACTCAATTGAAGGTGTTAATAATTCCTGAAACAACAGATTGATGTTTCACGAACTATTAACGCCTTAAATCTGTTGTGCTCTTACCTTTCTAGTAAGCAAACAAGTTATTACTTAATAAGTGAAATTTAGTAAAGCAAAAAATGATGTGTGGAATTAAGTATTTTTAAGCTAATTTGTTAAGCACCAACTGCATTGACATGTCTGTAATTCACATGTTCATTAATAGAAAATTCCTTGTAAGTAGGACGTTGATAAATGCAAAGAACTGCATATGGGTAGCAGTAACCCCAGAGAAACTGTGTGGTACTACACTCAGGGTAATGGAGAATGAAAAAGACCTCGGGGTAATTGTGCAGTCAAATATGAATTTTTCTGAGCATTGCAGACAGGCTGACAGAGCACGTCAGCGGTAACGGGGTCTTGTCAATATATACGGGAATTTTGCTAGAAGGGATAAGGAGGTAATTATCTCTTTGTATAAGGCTAGGGTTACCAGACGTCCTCGTTTCCGTGGGCATGTCCTTATATAGTAATTCTGCCTCAAGTAAATAAACACGTTTATTTTTAATAAGGTATCTACTTTTGTGCAGCCTAGTTTTTGGGGCGCCCTCAGAAGTCCTCGCGGATTTTAGTTTTTTGCACTTGCGTTCTAGTTTTTTGCACTTGTGTCCTAGTTTTTTGTAATTTAAAAAATCGTCTCATAAAATGAATTTTCATTAAATATTCTGTGCGTTGCACCTTCGGCCAATTAAACAGAATGAATAAAAACAATGCGCTCGTTGCATTAAGTGGCCAGTATTGTCCCAACATTACATAAGTGTACAGTACTGTATTATGCCTACCGCGCTAGCCGGGTGGGTAAAGTGCATGCCTAGCAACCCCAAAGGTCGTGGGCTCGAATCCCGCCTCGGGCTTGTATCAGAATAAATGCAAAAACTTTGGGAGGTGCACTATGGCCACAGAAGCCGATGCGCCTACAAAAAAAAAAAAAAAAAAAAAAAAAAATTGTACCATCACCGTTTGTCTAATTAAAAATCAATGATAGTAGATTATTTAATAATTTTTTTTAATTTTTCAGAATTTGTTTCTGAGAAAAAGAAAGATGATAATTGGGAAAACTTAATAGCCCATAGAAAGTAGGCTGAGTATTTTTATCAATGTAAGAGTTCCGAGCTTTCAAAAAATTACTCAATATGCATTTTCTATTTTTGCCCAAAATGGAAACGTAGAATTTTTTTTTTTTTCCTTAATTCAATGAACAACATCAGAAATAAAATGGAAACAAATACTGTGAATAGTATTTTGTTGGTTACTTATAATTTGAAAATGGATTGTAAAACATTTTATAATGACGTCTTACTGAAAATAATTGGCAGTAACGATAAATATGTAGAGTATTGTAATTTTTAAAATGTTCTCGTTTTGTCCTTGTTTTTAAAACTAAAAATGTCCTAGTTTTTTTCCTATTTTGTCCTAGCTTTTGAATTCTAGATTTGGTAACCCTATATAAGGCAATGGTCAGGCCACACCTAGAGTACTGGGTACAGGTCTGGAGGCTTCATTTTAGGAAGGATGTACAATTAAGAAGGGCAACAAGATTGCTGAGGGGGACAAAAGGGTGCTCTTACCAAGAAAGGCTTAAGTTCTGTAAATTTCAGCGTCTGAAGACCAGACACCTGCGAGGTGATTTCATTGAGGTGTATAAGGCCTCGAATGGTTTGATAAGGCTCAATGCTGATAAGATTCTTCCTCTTGCTTAGATTACGAATCTGAGGAGGCATAAACTCAAATTAAGGAAAGACAGTTGTAGAATAGATGTGCTGAAGCAATAAACTACCTGCTGGCTTTCGCCAAAGGGTAGTTGATTGCTGGAACAAACTTCCATCTGTCGTTGTGATAGCTTAAATAAATTCAAGGAAGAACTGAACAAACTTTTGGAGCGAATGGATAGGTGAAATAGAAAGTTTTTTGTTGAATCTGTATAAGCCTGCTTTCTTGCATGCCTCTACTAATACTAATGCTAAAAGGTAAAACTTTAAGTAAGCTGGAAGGGTGAACACCAGCCTTCAATAATAATGATAAAATGAATAAATAAACTCAAAATGATATCTTCAAAAAATGCGGGAAGTGGCGATAATACAATACCGACATGCCGGCCACTGCGGGGGAATGGGGCTGCGACTGACATCGTGTATGATTTTTAACTAACATGGGGGCGGCAAGATATGCGCAAATCTTGCAGAAGGTGGAAACTGGAAAGCATTTATAGTTTTGCAGCTTTCTCAAGTGAATGAACAATATATGATAAGTAAGACGAGGTTAACGACGGCAGCCAAAGCGAATCTGTTTGGACAAACTTCTCCAACTTATTTCGGACGCCGTCGTGATACCGGAATGAAACCTTATTGACTTGACACATGCAGAATTTTGATCTGGCAGACGAAGGAAATGAAAATTAAAATGACTATAAAGAAAAATTAAAGGATAAAATTTTTGGAAATTATCAAAAAAATCCCAGAAAAAAACCACTTTCCACTTTTGTTCGAAATAAGAATTAAGGGTCGAAATGACAATTTTACGAAATGTAGTTCTCATACACCCATAGCCTACTAGCGTATATAAAACGTATTAACGATACGTAACGCGTATCATTGCCGATGCATCTGACAAACCGCATGTATTCCGAGAAGTGTCAAAAATCCGCTGTACTTTCATAAATTATGTAACGCGCAGAGAGAGTTAGATAAAATGTGTTGATGTATAGCGGCTGGGGGTAGTTGCAAGAGTGTGAGTTTATTATAAAAATAATCAAATAATGGGGTTAATTTCTGGAGTGCCAAGTTTTTTTTTTTTTTTTTGAGGGAGGAGTAGAAGGGAGCGTCTTCCAATTATCATACTGACTGTGTGGAAAGGACCTTGATTACACTGGGGGAGAGCGCCGTCGTAGGGTAGGGAAGACATTTCCTTTCCGAAATTTCCACACCTTCCACACTGGTAGCTTTAACAAGTTTCAACACTTGACATTACAAGTATATAATATATAACAAAACCTTCTTTGAGGATTTCTCTCTTTGAGGATTTCATCAATGGAGGGGGGGGGGAGATCGATCGATAGCTGTTATTTTCGGATGGATATAAGAAAATTGGCCCTAAGGCAAGTCTGAATTCGGAACTGGTTTATACTTCCTACCCAGCGTCTTCCAATTATCATACTGACTGTGTGGAAAGGATCTTGATTACACTCGGGGAGAGCGCCGTCGTAGGGAAGACATTTCCTTTCCGAAATTTAAAAAATATGCAAATCATCTTTTTATAATATTGCGCAATTATTTAAAGTGAATTCACCAACGAAGAGAACGTTTGTAGGCAAAATTTTATTAAAAGTCATTTCTTTGTATGTAATTTGTATGGCAACAAAGGCAATTAAAAAAACTTGAAACTACTCCTATTACGCGATTTTATTGATTTAGCTATTCAGACAATATTACTTTAACGTATAAAATTTTTCCAATTAAAAATCAATTCAATATCATTTACTTCATTAAATAAGAAATTCTGTTTTTTTTTTTGTTATTTTATAATTTATTCTTATTTTGCATATTTTTTAATAATATTCAAGACGACGTAGAACGGGAAAGACTGAGAAAGTCACGTGATATGTGTTAACTTCCATCGTCTTTTCTACTGTCGTGGTAACTGAATTGTAAGTATTACGTTCTTCAAGATATAAATAAATTATAATTTTAAACAGTTTCTGGCTTATCTGATATTGCGCCGCTTTACCCATTAAGGATGCCTCGCAGAGAGAACAAATGAGATCTGAAAATAAATTTCTTGACGTGAGATATTCGTGATCTCTCCAAATGCTCTCCGCATCTAGGCTTAGCGTGGATGAAAGCCGGCTATGTGGACATCTTGATTTTCATTGCCGGTCATCTTCCACTTAGATAACGCAATGCGGTTGTGTGTGTTATTCCGTAAATAAGTTTTTTCGAGGACATTACAACCGCCGTTGTACTCGAGAAAATGATATTCGTTACGACAAGAGCTGTGGCTGGCTCTTCTGTATAGCATTTGTTTATGTTGTTGTATCAACATCAACGACACCGAAATTAACGGTGGATAGCTGGGGGGGATATCACTTCCGTTACTATTACATGTTAGTGGGGCGAAATCGAGAACAAGCCGTTGATGTATCTAATGCCTAAAATTAACATTTCGTTAGGTAACGTTAACTCTTAAATTATTTTTATATATTAGATTATTTTTATATTTTAGTTTGTTCGGGGGCAAGATATTGTAACCACATGACACAGTTTGGTAACTAAAGCACTGATCCTCATGATTTTTGTAAAATGTAATTAGAGCCAATTTTTCAGATCAGTAAAAATATGAATTGAAGCTGTTGAGTGGTTTTTTATCATAGGATGAGAGTGAAAGGTGACACTTTCCCCTCCTGTTTTTGAACATCACAGCGTCATTATATTAGCAAATTATAATTTATATACATATTAGCAAGAGTAAGCAATTAGAAAGAGTTGGCTGTATACACACACACACACATACACATAAATACATACTCACAATATATAGTTGAAGTATGCATTACGTGTAATTTGAAAATATAGTGAAGATAATAATTTAAATAAATAAATTTTCTGTTTATACTGTGGGACAACCACACGGTCAAAGGAGTCCACAGGATCAAAACAATACAAGAAACAACTTCTATTAGAATAAGTAGCGACCTGGAGCGAGAGGTGTTGGAGGTTTCAGGGACGGATGGCAGTCATCGTGAAATAGGTGGGTATATGGGATGTGTTAGGGTAACTAGGAATAGGAGCATGTATGCTTGCATGTATACCAATGCTGTATAATTGCATGTATACCAATGCTGTATTTGGCTGATGCTGCATGTATACCAATGTGTACAGAAAGGATAGAAAGGGAGGAGGCATTATGCTGTTAATTAAGAAAAACATAAAATCAAAAGAAGTGCACCAAGTTGATATAGATGAACAGTGCACTGTTGAGTCAGTTTGGTGTGACATAAGCACTGCGAAAGCAAAAATAAGAGTAGGAGTGTGTTATAGGCCTAATGACTCGAATGAGTACAATGAACAATTGTACAGAGAAATAGTGGGCTAGTAAATCAGAAAGTCTTATAATGGGGGATTTTAACTTCCCAGATATTGACTGGAACTTGTGGGTTGGTCATTCACACACTAGTCAGATTTTGTGGATTTATTGGATGATTGTTTTCTGCAGTAGCATGTTCGAGAGGCAACCAGAGAGAGTAATACTCTTGATATGGTTATCAGCAGTGATCATTCGTGTATTAAGAATTTGCAGATAAAGGAACCACTAGGTGGCAGTGATCACAGTGTACTGATGTGGGATTTACTTAAAGATTTAATTACCATCAGGAGTAAAGGAAAGGGTTTTTGCTTCTGTAAAGGTGAGCACAGTGGTCTTAGACAGTTTTTAAATTCTGTACAGTGGGATCAACTGACGATGTTACCAACAGTAAATTCTAAGTGGGAAGCATTTAAGGAATTAATCTTGGATGCTACTAAAAGTTTTATACCTATTAAGAAATATTGTTCAAAGTTTAGGTCTAAATGGTTATCTAATGAACTAATGAGACTCGCAACAGAGAAGAAAAATGCATGGGATGCATATAAATTATCAGACTACTCAGAAGCCTATGGCAGATATAAGCTAGTCTGTAATCAGATCACAAAGGAGATTAGGCAGGTGAAAGCAAATTATGAGAAATCCTTGGCAAAAGATTCTAAGAAAAACAGCAAGGATTTCTTTACTTATATAAACTCTAAAAGGAAGGGGATGAATCTGATTGGTCCACTTGACATTGATGGTTCGACTGTTGATGATCCTGCTCAGGTAGCAAACTGAATGAGTATTTTGCATCTAAAATTCACACATGAGGAATTATTAAGGTTTGAAAATGGCAGAAGGTTATCAAATTGTAGCAGGATACTTAATGATTTTGTAATAACTGAGAGCAAAGTGGAGGAGAAATTGTTGAAGTTAAACATAAGAAAAGCACCTGGGGTGGATGGGATCTATCCAGTTATATTAAAGGAGGCGGCAAAGCAACTAAGCAAACCCTTAGCCATAATTATGAGAGCATCCTTGGACTCAGGGGAGGTTCCCACGGACTGAAGATGTGCAAATGTTTCCCCAATTTACAAAGGGGGAATCAGAGGGTGACACGAGTAATTACAGACCAGTTAGTTTAATTTCTGTTTGTTCCTGGTAAAATAATGGAGTCACTGGTTAAAGATGCATTGCAGGATCATCCAGACAAGACTGCATCAATAATTCAGACACATGAGTTTGTTAAGGGAAAGTCTTATCTGACAAATTTGATAGGATATTATGATGTGGTTACAAAGGAACTGGATGCAAAAAATAATTTTGATATCATATATTTGGATTTCAGGAAAGCTTTTGACACTGTTGCACATGGAAGACTATTGTACAAATTGGAGCAGAATGGTATTAAGGGTAAGTTGCTACAATGGATAAAAGGATGGTTAAGTGGGAGAAGACAGAGGGTGGTAATCAATGGGTGCTGCTCTTCATGGACTAATGTTATTAGTGGAGTCCCACAGGGTTCGGTGTTGGGTCCACTGTTATTTTGTATATTTATCAATGATATTGATGAAGGTATATCGGGCTTAATGTCGAAGTTTGCAGATGATACAAAGGTTGGCAGGGTTGTTAATGACAGTAATGGCAGTGTGCTACTGCAACAGGATCTAGATAATTTGGGCAGATTGGCTAAGAAGTGGCAACTGAAGTTTAACCTTGACAAATGCAAAGTACTGCATATGGGTCGAAGTAACCCCAGAGAAACATACAAACTGTGTGGTACTACAGTTAAGGTGGTAGAAAATGAAAAAGACCTGGGAGTAATTGTGCAGTCAGATATGAAGTTTTCAGAGCAATGCAGAAATGTTGCCAGGACAGGTCATGGGGTTTTGTCAATGATATATAGGAATTTTGCTAGCAGGGAAAAGGAGGTGAATGTCCCTCTGTATAAGACAAACACGTCTTGAGTACTGCGTACACGTCTGGAGGCCTCATTTTAGGAAGGATATAGATTTGCTTGAGTGTGTACGAAGAAGGGCAACAAGATTGGTGAGGGGAATGAAGGGATCCTCTTACCAAGAGAGGCTTAAGTTCTGCAAATTGCAGTGGCTGGAGACTAGGCATCTGCGTGGTGATCTGATTGAGGTGTATAAGGCCTTGAATGGGTTGAGCACGCTGAATTCTGATAGGATCCTTCCACTTGTTCAGATTACGAACCTAAGGGGGCATAAATTCGAATTAAGAAAGGACAGATGTGGAATAGATGTGCGGAAATTTCCCTTTAGCCAGCGGGTGGTTAATTGCTGTAACAAATTTCCATCTGTTGTTGTGGAATTTGATAGGTTGAATAAATTTAAGGAGGTAGTGGACAGGCATTTGGAGGAAATGGTGTGTTTTTTTTTTGTTTTGTTTTGTTTTGTTTTTTTTTTGGCTGATGCTGCATAAGCTCATACACTTGCTTTCTTGCATCACATGCCACCACTACTACTACTGCTGTATTTTGCAGTCATGGGCTTGAACCCCGGTCATTCAAAGCACGTGTACTCGCGTACCCTTTCTCTTGACCACTCGGCTGCGGCTGCTGAATGTGGCTTCAATTTATGAATTGGTTTTATTGGTGACAAATGATGTAAAGAAGCAAGGTAATATAGCCTCAGCAAAACAAAAAAAAAAAAAAACCACACGCTATTCTTTTCAGATATTAATCCCCTATAATTTTATTCAAAGCTCTCCTTGTCAAAATGGATGATGGACTAGAGCTATTTTGCTATGTAGTGAGATTGTATACTTTTGTGCAAAAAGTGACACAAATTGAATTCATGTAGTTTACTTCATTTCAATCACCTCCAAGTAAGATTTTGTACCATTTAAAATTTCTGTTTCACTACATTGGCATATTCAAAAGGGCGAGAAGCATCAAGTCATGCTATAAACTTGGATAAATGGCTCCTAAAACGCACAAAATGCTAAAAATGGTTCTTGGAAAACAAGCAAGCAAGAAATGGGCAGAATGCAAACTTTTATGTGATTTGAATGAAAACGTTGAATGAGTTAGCAGAAAATGTTGAATGAGTTTTCCTTCAAAGTCATGCTTGAATATCCAAAACAGTTTCACTCTTACATTATATTTATAATGTACGATCAAAAAGATTGGTGACTGTTGCAAAAAAAAATAAAATTTATTCAATGATAGTTAGGAGAGAGAGAATCTTCTTTATTGCAGCAATAATAATAATGTAGACAATACAGTTTATGTTGCAACCTACCCATCATGGCCACAGGCCAAGGGTTGTTTATGTTGTGAAAATTCTTCAGTATAATCTCTTTCCACAACCAAAGACTTGTTACATTATACCTGTCAATGATCAAAACATTTCTTGTAAGTTTTCTTTTGTGAATGAGTTTAGGTGGTCTAATGCATTTGATTGAATTTCTTGAATCAAATCAGATAATTTTCTTTCCATGTCCTGTTTTAATTTTGCAGATAGCCAAAAGTCACAGAATTCCAAATAGTAATATGTAATGCAAGAAACTAAATGTATGAGCTTATGTAGCATCAGCCAAAAAAGAAAAAAAAAAAACAATTTTGCACATCCATTCCCTCTAAAAGTATGTCTAGTTCCTCCTTGAATTTATTTAAGCTATCAACTTCCACAACAACCGATGGAAGTTTTTTCTGGCAATTAATCACCCCACCCGGCTAAAGGCAATTTTCCGCACATCTATTCTACAACCGTATTTCCTCAATTTGAATTTGTGGCCCCCCCCTCCCCAGGTTCGTAATCTGAGCAAGCAGAAGAATCCCATCAGAATTCAGAATGCTCAACCCATTCAACCTTATACACCTCAAACAGATCACCTCACAGGTGCCTAGTCTCCAGCTGCTGCAATTTGTAGAACTCGAGCGTTTCTTGGTAAGAGAACCCCCTTCCTTCCCCTCACCAATCTTGTTGCCCTTCTCTGTACATGCTCAAGCAACTCTACATTGTTCCTAAAATGAGGCCTCCAGACCTGTACGCGGTACTCAAGGCATGACATGACCATTGCCTTAAACAAAAGGATAATCATCTGCTTATCCCTACTAGCAAAATTCCTGAATAACATTGACAATACCCAATGATCTGCTCTGTCAGCCTGTCTACATTGCTCAGAAAACTGCATATCTGACTGCACGATTACTCCCAGGTCTATTTCATTTTCTACCACCCTAAGTGTACCACACAGTTGGTATGTTTCTCTGGGGTTACTTTGCATTTGTCAATGTTAAATTTCGGTTGCAACTTTTCAGCCCATTTGCCCAAATTTTCTAGATCCTGTTGCAGTAGCACACTGCCATTATTGTCATTAACAAACCAGCCAACCTTTGTGTCATCTGCAAACTTCGACTTTAAGCCTGATATACCTTCATCAGTATCATTGATAAATATACAAAACAACACTGAGTCCAACACCGAACCCTGGGAACACCACTAATAACATTAGTCCACGAAGAGCAGTGTCCATTGATTGCCACTCTCTGTCTTCTCCAATTCAACCATCCATTGTAGCAACTTACCCTTAATACCATACTTCTCCAATTTGTACACTAGCCTTCCATGCACAACAGTGTCGAAAGCTTTTCTGAAATTCAAGTATATGATATCATATTTTTTTTTTGCATCTGGTTCCGTTGTGACCACATCATAGTATCCAATCAAATTTTTCAGACAAGACTTTCCCTTAACAAACCCATGCTGTGTCTGAATTATTACTGCAGTCTTGTCTAGGTGATTCTGCAATGCATCTTTAACCAGTGATGCCATTATTTTCCTGGAACAGAAGTTAAATTAAAAGGTCTGTAATTATTCATGTCACCCTTTGATCCCCCTTTGTGAATTGGGAATACATTTGCACATCTCCAGTCACTGGGAACTTCCCCTGAATCAAAGGATGCTCTCATAATTATGGCTAATGGTTTGCTTATTTTCTTTCCTGCCTACTTTAATATAACTGGATAGATCCTATCCACCCCAGGTTCCTTTGTTATGTTTAACTTCAACAATTTCTCCTCCAAATCATTAAGCATCTTGTTACAGTTTGATAAACTTCTGGCATTTTCCTCCCTTAATAACTCCTTATCTGTGAATGTAGATGCAAAATACTCATTCAGATTACCAGATATCTGAGCAGTTTCATCAACAGTCAAACCATCGATATCAAGTTGACCAATCTGACTCCCCCGTTCCTTCTAGAGTTTATATAAGTAAAGACGTCCTTGCTGTTTTTCTTAGCCTTCTTTTCCACGGATTTCTCGTAATCTGTCTTTGCTTTTCTAATCTCCTTTGTTACTTGATTGCAGACTGGCTTATATCTGCCATAGGCTACTGTGTCACCTGATAATTTATATCTGCCATATTCTTCTGTGTCACCTGATAATTTATATGCATTCCATGCATTTTTCTTCTCTGCCACAAGTCTCATTAGTTCATCTGACATCCATTTAGGCCTAAACCTTGAAGATTATTTCTTAATTGGTATGAAAAGCCTAGTTGCTTCCATGATTAGTTCTTGATTGCTTCCCACTTAGAATTTGTTGTTGGTAACATCATCAGTTGGTTCTACTGTACAGAATTTAAAAACTGTCTGAGACCACTGTAGTCTCCTTTACAGAAGCAAAAACCCTTCCCTTTACCACTGATGGCAGTTACCTCTTTGAGTAAATCCCACTTCAGCACACTGTGATCTCTGCCACCTAGTGTTTCCTTTATCTGCAAATTCTTATTGCACGAATAATCACTGCTGATAACCAGATCAAGAGTATTGCACTCTCAGGGTGACTCTCGAATATGCTGCTGCAGAAAACAATCATCCAATAAACCAATCAAAGGCTTGCTAGTGTGCGAGTTCCCAAACCACAAGATCCAGTCAGTATCTGGGAAATTAAAATACCCCATTATAACACAGTCTGATTTACTGGCCCATTCTATTTCTCTGTACAATTGTTTGTTGTAATCATTAGAGTCATTAGACCTATAACATACTGCTGCTCTCATTTTTGCTTTCCCAGTACTTATGTTATACTAAATTTACTCAATTCCCTTCCTTAGATTTTATGTTTTTCTTAATTAACATCATAACCCTTCCTTTTATTATCATCTGATTTCAGAGGAAACAATTAAAAAATTGTTAAAATGAAAACAATTAGCATTAGTAGAGGTATACGATGCAAGAAAGCAAGCTTATGCAGCATCAGCAAAAAAACCCCCTCCCATTTCACCGCTCCATTCTTTCCAAATGCCTGTCCAGCTCAGCCATAAATTTATTTACGCTACCAACATCCACAACAAAAGATGGAAGTCTGTTCCACCAATCAACCACCCCCTGGCTAAAGGCAAATTTCTGCACATCTATTCTACAACTGTCTTTCCTCAATTTGAATCTATGCCCCCCTCAAGTTCTTAATCTGAGGAAGAGGAAGAATCCCATCAGCATTCAGCTTGCTCATCCCATTCAAGGCCATATACACCTCAATCAGATCACCTCACAGATGCCTACTCTCCAGGCACTGCAATTTGTAGAACTTTAGCCTTTCTTGGTAAGAGCACCCCCTTTGTTCCCCCTCACCAATCTTGTTGCTCTTCTTTGTACTCATTCTAGCAACTCTACATCTTTCCTAAAGTGAGGCCTCCACACCTGTACACAGTACTCTAGGTGTAGCCTGACTATTGCTTTGTACAATGGGATAATCACCTCCCTGTCCCTGCTAGCAAAATTCCTATATGTCAATGGCAAGGCTCCATGACCTGCCCTGGCATCCCGTCTGCACTGCTTAGTGAACTTCATATTTGACGGCGTAATAACACCCGTCTTTTTCACTTTTTAGTTTTCTGAGTGTAGTACCACACAGTTGGTATGTTTCTCTTGGGTTATTGCTACCCATATGCAGTAATTTGCATTTGTCAATGTTGAACTTCAGTTGCCTCTTCCAACCCATTTGCCCAACTTATCTAGAATCAGATGGAGTAGCATACTGTCTTTACTGTCGTTAACAACCTTACCAACCTTTGTATCATCTGCAAACTTGGACATTAATCCTGATATACCTTCATCAATATCATTGATAAATACACAAAACAACAATAGGCCCAGCACCGAACCCTGGGGAACTCCAGTAACAACATTTGTCCACGAAGAACAGTGTCCATTGATTACCATTCTCTATCGTCTCCCACTAAACCATCCCTTTATCCATTGTAGCAACTCACCCTTAATGCCATACCTTTCCAAATTGTACAGTAGTCTTCCATGTGCAACAGTATCAAAAGCTTTCTTGAAATCCAAGTACTGTATATGATATCAAAATTATTTTTGACATTCAGTTCCTTTGTGACCACATCATAGTATCCAATCAAATTGGTCAGACAAGGCCTCCCTTTAACAAACCCATGCTGTATCTTAACAATTATCTTTCATTGTCAAAAAATACACCAGTATGATCTCCTTGTGATTTTGACTGCCACAGCTTTTTTGGCCTTGGTGACAACATTGCTTTCCACTAGGACTTTCAACTTTGGTCTCTAGGTCATTTTAAACCAATTCTCATCACCTTTTATAATTTCTCTCATACATGCAGAATCCAACACAGCTTGCTGAAACAATTCAGATGAAATGAGGACTTAGGGTTATCTTTGATCTTGAGCGAAAATGCTTGATGCTCACTCACCTCAAATAAGGTGATCTTATTTGAAGTGAGCTGGAGATTCATTAACATTAATTAAAAAAATAAGGTGGCTTAAAGTTGTCAAAAAATAAAATATATTTTTTGACAACTGTAAGCCAAGATTGTTTTTCTTTATTATTATTTCTTTTATTAATTTTTATTTCTAATATTAAGTAGTAATCTAGTCATACAACAAATATCAGCAGGGTATAGCACGGTATTTCTCCTATTGTAAAGTTGTATGCTGTAGAATCATTTTATGCTCTAATTGAAAAAATGTCAATGAAAATAGTGAATTACCCACTCTTTTTTTTTTTTTTTTTTTTTGAGAAATACATTTGTGATTTCTTTAGAAAATGAGAAAAAATTAGGTTTAGATTACATTAGAGAGCATCAAGAATGCAGCTATTGGTTAAAATAATTCTGTACCTCACTCAGCCATTAGTCCGGAAATTGTCATGTCATTTACTGATTGGTTAAAAAATGGTTATCATAACCAGTGAAGCTGTTATGTATCTTTCTTATTGTCTCCTATGCGCCGACCGGGCTAGCCAGGTGGGTAAAGCGCCTGCCTAGCAACCCAAAGGTCGCGGGTTCGAATCCCGCCTCGGGCTTGGATCAAAGTAATGCAAAAACCTTGGGAGGTGCATTATGGCCACAGAAGCCGATGCGCTAATAACTACCAAATAAAATAAATAAAATAAATTGTCTCCTATGTGTTTTTATCCTTGTTACTCTGGTGGGCTGTAGGAACAGTTGTGACTCTGCTGGAAGAAAATATATTATGCAAAAGGATAATATGACTGGCAGTCCCAGATTACAAAAGAGGCAATAGCTTCATATCCTGAAATTAATCCTGGACCACCAACCCAAAGAGGGACCAGAGGGTATTTGTCAGGAATGAAAGTTAATGTGTTTATAGAACATTTATCAATTTTTAAGAGCAAAAAAAAAAAGTGATATTATTGTACATTAGGTACTGATGATATAAAGGATAGGTGATCAGAGGATTTTCTTAACAGATACGTGAAAATATTGAAGAAAAAACTGAGTTAGAGGTCATTTGAAACTGTTGAACTTTCTTAAATTAGTTCAGCCCAGGAAAGCTTGTACAAGGCTTATGAGGTAAAAGTTTTTCTTTGAATGGCATGCATTTGATAGCAGGAGGGACTGTTTTAATAGAAATGGGATACATTTAAATAGAAGGAGTTCAAGAATAATTGCTGATGCTATCAAGTATCTGCAGATAAGACTCACTGGGTGTCAGTGATCATAGTGGGACCAACTGATGATGTTATGAACATCAAATTGTAAATGGGAAGCATTCAGGAAAGTAATCATTGAAGCTACTAGGCTTTTTATACCAATTAAGAAATACTGCTCCTCGCTTAGATCTAAATGGATATCACATAAACTGATGAAACTTGTGGCAGGGGAGAAAAATGCATAAGAATGTTCTCTTATTCCATACATGTGTTGGTTATAACCAGTGTGTGATTATGGTGTGATTATTATGTCTCCTCGGAAGTCTCCTTGTGAAGGTTTTAAATTTTCTGTTCTTTCATTAGTCAGAAAAGAACTGCAGTGAGTAAACTTATTGGTGTTAAATTATAATTTCAGATTTCAGGCTTTAATCCGATTGTATGGGATGGAATTATGCATACACATGTTATATTTATGATGTGCATTCAATGGTTGTATGTGGTTCAAGATTATTGTTT
This sequence comes from Mastigoproctus giganteus, assembly GCF_048544385.1. NCBI lineage: Eukaryota > Metazoa > Arthropoda > Arachnida > Uropygi > Thelyphonidae > Mastigoproctus > Mastigoproctus giganteus. The sequence continues at coordinate 1,647,619 of NC_143585.1, read as the reverse complement.
CACATTTAGAGATGTTTCCTTTCCATTCTCTATATATAGTTATTCTAAATATATTTTTAATGGTGACCCCGTATGGGAAATTTATTGTTTGTGTTACGGCAAATCGGCAACGAAGGCTCCATTTAGTGCAGTTGAAAATGAAAAAACCTGGAGGTATTTTCAATCAGAAAGGTGAATCTTCATATCTGACTGAAATTCACTGGTTTAGTCAGATATGAAGTTCTTTGAGCAGTTCAGACACCTCATGGGCTTTTATCTATGATATAAAGGAATTTTGATAGTAGGGATAAGGAGGTGATAATCCCATTGTATAAGGCAGAGGTTAGTGTGCATGTTGAGTACTGCATACAGGCCTGGACCCTTATTTTAGGACTGATGTGGATCTTCTGTAATGGGTACAGGGAAAGGCAACGGACTTTGGCTGGTGGATCAGAACTGTGCTCTTATCAAGAAAAGCTTCAGTTTTGCAAAATCTGAATGAGATATTTAAGGCTTTGAATGGATTGAGCAAGCTCATGCTCTTGCTCACACTACACACATGAGGGGGCATAATTCATATTAGCATTAGCATTAGTAGAGGCATATGATGCAAGAAAGCAAGCTTAGGCAGCATCAGCCAAAAAAAAAAAAAAAAAAAAACCCCTTCCACTTCACCCCTTCGTTCATTTGAAATACCTGTCCAGCTGAGCCTTAAATTTATTTAGGCTATCAACTTCCACAACAAGGGATGGAAGTCTGTTCCACCAACCAACTACCTGCTGGCTAAAGGCAAATTTCCGCACATCTACCCTACATTTGTCTTTCCTCAATTTGAATTTATGCCCTCTCAGGTGATTATTCTGAGCAAGAGGCAATTTCCCATCAGCATTGAGCATGCTCAAACCATTCAAGACTTTGTACTCCTCTATCAGATCACCTCGCCGGTGACTAGTCTCCAGACACTGTAATTTGCAAAACTTAAGCCTTTCTTCATAAGAGCAACCCTTCGTTCCGTTCACTAACCTTGTTGCCCTTCTCTGTACTCGTTCCACAGCTCTACATCCTTCTTGAAATGAGGCCTCCAGACTTGTATACAGTACTCAAGGTGCGGCCTGACCATTGCCTTATACAAGGGAATAATCACCTCCCTATCCCTGCTAGAAAAATTCCTGTATATCATTGATAAGACACCATGAGCTGCTCTTGCAGCCCGTCTGCACTGCTAAGAGAACGTCATATCTGCCTGCACAATTACCCCAAGGTCCTTTTCATTCTCTACCACTGTCAGTGTAGTACCACAGAGTTGATATGTTGCTCTGGGGTTGCTGTTTCCCATATGTAGTACTTTACATTTGTCAATGTTAAACTTCATTTGCCACCTCTCAGCCCATCTGCTCAACCTTTCCAGATCCTGTTGCAGCAGCATAGTGTCAGTAGCATCCTTAACAACCCTGCCAACCTTTGTATCGTCTGCAAACTTGGACATTAAGCTTGATATACCATCATCAATATTATTTATAAATACAGAAAACAACAATGGACCCAACACTGAACCCTGAGGGACTCCACTAATAACATTAGTCCACGATGAGCAGTGTCCATTAATTACCACTCTGTCTTCTGCCACTCAACCATCCCTTTATCCATAGCAACAATTTGCCACCAATTCCACACTGCTCCAATTTGTGCAGCAGTCTTCCATGTGCAACAGTATCAGAAGCCTTTCTAAGATCCAAATATATAATATCAAAGTTATTCCCTGCATCCAATTCTTTTGTGACTACATCATAGTATCCAATCAAATTGGTCACGCAAGACCTTCCCTTAACAAAACCATGCTGTGTCTGAGCTATAACTGAATTCTTGTCAAGATGATCCTGCAATGCTTCTTTAACCAGTGCTTCCATTAATTTTCCTGGAATAGAAGTTAAACCCAGAGGTCTATAATTACTTGTGTCATCCTTTGATCCTCCTTTGTGAATTGGGGTTACATTTGCACATCTCCAGTCTGTGGGTACCTCCCCTGAGTCCAAGGAAGCTCTCATAATTATGGCTAATGGATTGCTTACTTCCTTTGCTGCCTCCTTTAATCTAACTGGATAGATCCCATCCACCCCAGATGCCTTTCTTGTATTTATCTTCAACAATTTCACCTCCACTTTACTCTCAATTATTACAAGATCATCTAGCTCACTGCCAGTGTTTACTTCATCTATGGCATTCCCCTTCCTGAATAACTCCTCATGTGTGAATATAGATGCAAAATATTGATTTAGTTTTTTAGCTACCTGAGCAGGATCATCAACAGTTGAACCATCGATATCAAGTGGACCAATCTGATTCATCCCCTTCCTTCTAGAGTTTACATAAGTAAAGAACTCCTTGCTGTTTTTCTTTGCACCCCTTGCCAAAGATTTCTCGTAATCTGCCTTCGCCTGCCTAACCTCCTTTGTAACTTGGTTACAAATCAACTTATATCTATCATAGGCTTCTGTGTCACATGTTAATTTATATGTATCCTATGCATTTTTCTTCTCTGCCATATGTCTCATTAGTTCATCTGACATCCATTTAGGCCTGAACCTTGAACAATATTTCTTAGTTGGTATGTAAAGCCTAGTAGCTTCCTATGCTTCCTATTTTGAGTTTGCTGTTGATAATATCATCAGTTGGTCCCACTGTATAGAATTTAAATACTGTCTCAGACCATCTTAGTCGCCTTTACGAAAGCAATAACCCTTCCCCTGATGGTAGTTACCTCCTTGAGTAAATCCCACTTCAGCACACTGTGATCAGTGCCACCTAGTGGTTTTTGTATCTGCAGATTCTTAATGCATGAAGAATCACTACTGATAATCAAATCAAGAGTATTGCTCCCTCTAGTTGCCTCCCGAACATGCTGATTTAGAAAACAATCATCCAATAAATCCACAAAAGCCTTGCTAGTGTGTGAGTGACCATCCCACAAATTCCAATCAATATCTGGGAAATTAAAATCCCCCATTATAAGACTCTCTGGTTTACTGGCCCACTCTATTTCCCTGTACAGTTTCTTATTATACTCATCAGAGTCATTAGGCCTGTAGCACACTCCTACTCTCAATTTTGATCTTCCAATGCTTATGTCGCACCAAACTGACTCGACACTGCACTGTCCAGTGATGTCGACTGGCTTCACTTCCTTGGATTTTATGTGTTTCTTAACTAATAGCATAACCCCTCCTCCCTTCCTATCCTGCCTATCCTTTGTGTAGATGTTGTACTCTCCAAATTCCAGTTCTGCATTACTTATATCTGTGTGACACCACGTCTCTGATATCCCAACAATATCTGCCTTTGATGCTTTGAGCAGTACCTCAAATTCATCAAATTTATTTACCAAACTCCTAGTATTGGTGTACACGCAAGTATACATGCACTTGTTCTTTTTCTTAGCTACCCTAACACAACCCATGTGTTTACTTGTACCCCAATGATTCCCAGCAGTCTCTGAAATATCCTGCATCTTATTTTCCAAGCTGCTGCACATTCCAATAGAAGCAGTGCAAGAATCACTTTCACCTCTGCCAGTGGCTACTGTTAATCTATTAGTCCTTGTATCCCCCCCCCCCCAATCTAGCAGTTTTCCATCTAGCAAACATTCTTGCACCCTTTCTATTTAAGTGTATCCCATCCCTGTAGAAGCAGTCTCTCCTGTTAACAAGTACAGACCAGGCTGAAAAAAATTCTACCCCTTGAGCCTTGCACAATCTCTCCAGGGCTGAATTGATCGACAGGGCTCTCATCATATACTCCCTCTTATCGTGTCTGGGCAGAATTGCAGACACTTTCAAATTCAACCCTAATTCACAGCTTTTTTTCAACAGTGACCTGTACTTGTTAAGTAATTCCGCCGGTCTCCTACTCTTAATATCATTAGTAAGAATTAGTAATCATTAGTATTGAGAAAGAATGGTTGCACGATAGATGTGCAGAATTTCTTCAGGCAGTTATAGTCAACTGTTGGAACAAACTAACAAACTTCTAACCTTTGTTGTGAATGTTGGAAGTGTGAATAAATTCAATGAAGAATTAGACAATACTATTGTTAGGTGATGTGGGAAGTTTCTTTTTTTTTTTTTTTTGTTTTCTTCAGCTGATGATGTTTAAACTTGTTTTCTTGCATCATAATTGCCACTAGTAATTCTGATACTAACACGGCAACAACTTCAGTCCAATTTTACTCCAATCTCTGTTAGAACTTGATGGTTATATTGCATGATCAGCTGAAGATATAACTAAATTTCCAGTATCCTTCTTTTCCTGTAAAGCTTATATTGGTGGTATTGCTAATCCAGATTCTCTATATCCAATACATCCAACTCATTACCTCTTATGGTTTTTTTGATGGAATATTTGAAAGAATTCTGAAAAATCTTGATGAATCTCCAGGTCCTGATAGCATTTCTCCACCTGGTCTGAAAACCTGTGTGCTCATGAGCTTGCTCCTCTTCTGTGTCACCTTTTTATACTTTCTTATTCCACTGGTGCTACACTTTGTTGTTCTTTTCCTTTTAAAATTTGCTCATTTCCAGCCAGTTTTTAAAATGCTGACAAATCACTTTGACCTAATTATTGCCACACTGCTTTATCTCTACACTTTCCAACATAAATGAGAAATAGTCAATTGTCCACTCAGATTATATTGAAACCCTCAATTCGATCAGTGATTGCCAATATGGATTATGTTAATGTTGATGCACTGGTGATATATTGGTTTATATTACTCATCATTGGACAAATTCACTGAAAAAGTGATTGAATTTCAAGAAACTTAAACAGTTCCTTTTGATATTAGCATTAGTAGAGGCATTTTATGCAAGAAAGCAAGCTTATGCAGCATCAGCCAAAAAAAAAAAAAAAAAAACCCACTTCCACCTCACCCCTCTGTTCGTTCAAAATACCTGTCCAGCTGAGCCTTAAACTTATTTAGGCTATCAACCTCCACCACAAGGGATGGAAGTCTGTTCCACCAACCAACCACCCGCTGGCTAAAGGCAAATTTCCGCACGTCTGTCCTACATCTGTCTTTCCTCAATTTGAATTTATGCCCTCTCAGGTGATTTTTCTGAGCTAGAGGAAGAATCCCATCAGCATTGAGCATGCTTAAACCATTCAAGGCTTTATACACCTCTATCAGATCACCTCGCTGGTGCCTAGTCTCCAGACACTGTAATTTGCAAAACTTAAGCCTTTCTTTGTAAGAGCACCCCTTTGTTCCATTCACTAATCTTGTTGCCCTTCTCTGTACTCGTTCCAGCAGCTCTACATCCTTCTTGAAATGAGGCCTCCAGACCTGTATACAGTACTCTAGGTGTGGCCTGACCATTGCCTTATACAATGGAATAATCACCTCCTTATCCCTGCTGGAAAAATTCCTGTATATCATTGACAATACTCCATGAGCTACTCTTGCAGCCCATCTGCACTGCTCAGAGAACTTCATATCTGCCTGCACAACTACCCCCAAGTCCCTTTCATTCTCTACCACTGTCAGTGTAGTACCACAGAGTTGATACGTTGCTCTGGGGTTGCTGTTTGCCATGTGTAGTACTTTACATTTGTCAATGTTAAACTTCATTTGCCACCTCTCAGTCCATCTGCTCAACCTTTCCAGATCCTGTTGCAGCAGCATAGTGTCAGTAGTGTCCTTGACAACCCTGCCAACCTTTGTATCATCTGCAAACTTGGACATTAAGCTTGATATACCATCATCAATATCATTTATAAATACAGAAAACAATAATGGACCCAACACTGAGCCCTGAGGGACTCCACTAATAACATTAGTCCACGATGAGTAGTGTCCATTGATTACCACTCTCTGTCTTCTCCCCCTCAACCACCCCTTTATCCATAGCAGCAATTTGCCTCCAATGTCACACTGCTCCAATTTGTGTAGCAGTCTTCCATGTGCAACAGTATCAAAAGCCTTTCTAAGATCCAAGTATATAATATCAAAGTTATTCCCTGCATCCAGTTCTTTTGTGACTGCATCATAGTATCCAATCAAGTTGGTCAGGCAAGACTTCCCCTTAACAAAACCATGCTGTGTCTGAGCTATAACTGAAGTCTTGTCTAAATGATCCTGCAGTGCTTCTTTAACCAGTGCCTCCATTAAGTCTTGTCTAAATGATCCTGCAGTGCTTCTTTAACCAGTGCCTCCATTAATTTTCCTGGAACAGAAGTTAAGCTCACAGGTCTATAATTACTTGTGTCAGCCTTTGATCCTCCTTTGTGAATTGGGGTCACATTTGCACATTTCCAGTCTATGGGTACCTCCCCTGAGTCCAAGGAAGCTCTCATAATTATGGCTAAGGGTTTGCTTACTTCCTTTGCTGCCTCCTTTAATATAACTGGATAGATCCCATCCACCCCGGGTGCCTTTCTTGTGTTTATCTTCAACAGTTTCTCCTCCATTTTACTCCCAGTTATTTCAAGATTCTGTAGCTTGAATACACCTCTGGCTTTCCCCTCGCTAAATAACTCCTCATGTGTGAATGTCGATGCAGAATATTCATTTAGTTTGTTAGCTACCTGAGCAGGATCATCAACAGTTGACCCATCAATATCAAGTGGACAAATCTGGTTCATCCCCTTCCTTCTAGAGTTTACATAAGTAAAGAACTCTTTGCTGTTTTTCTTTGCATCCCTTGCCAAGGATTTCTCGTAATCTGCCTTCGCCTGCCTAACCTCCTTTGTAACTTGGTTACATATCAACTTGTATCTATCAAAGGTTCTGTGTCATGTGTTAATTTGTAAGTATCCCATGCATTTTTCTTCTCTGCCATATGCCTCATTAGTTCATCTGACATCCATTTAGGCCTAAACCTTGAACAATATTTCTTAGTTGGTATGTAAAGCCTAGTAGCTTCCAAGATAAGTTCTTTGAATGCTTCCCATTTTGAATTTGCTGTTGGTAACATCATCAGTTGGTCCCACTGTATAGAATTTAAATACTGTCTCAGTCCATCGTAGTCGCCTTTACGGAAGCAATAACCCTTCCCTTTACCCCTAATGGTAGTTACCTCTTTGAGTAAATCCCAGTTCAGCACACTGTGATCACTGCCACCTAGTGGTTCATTTATCTGCAGATTCTTAATGCATGAAGAATCACTGCTGATAATCAAATCAAGAGTATTACTCCCTCTCGTTGCCTCCCGAACAAGCTGATATAGAAAACAATCATCCAATAAATCCACAAAAGCCCTGCTAGTGTGTGAGTAACCAGCCCCCAAATTCCAGTCAATATCTGGGAAATTAAAATCTCCCATTATAAGACTCTCTGATTTACTGGCCCACTCTATTTCCCTGTACAGTTCCTTATTATACTCATCAGAGTCATTAGGCCTATATATTTTTAATGTTTGAGAAAGTACATTAAACTACATTAATATTACTCTACACTAACAGCTTCTTGAATGTTCACCAGCAATTCTTTAATTGCTGATCTCCAGTGAGGCTTAGTTAAACTTGATCCTTCTGTAACTCAGAACTGTCTTATTTAGTGCAAGAAAAGTGCTGCTTCAATGACACTCAGATTTCTATACATCACATATTTCTATTGAGGATCACCCTGACATAATCTCGGTTTGCATAAGCACATCACAAATATTGCATCCTCTGCAATAAAAAAAAAAGTTCTCTTTTTCACTCTCTGCATTTCTTTTCTTCTGAACAACTATAAATCTCACTTTCTAAAGACTACAAAAACACTCTACAAATCTGATATCTTGCCTTACTATGGAATATTGTTTCCACATTTGGTGTAGTGCCACCAAAACCTCATTCAGTTTCCTAGAGCATACAAAACAGCCAAGTTAATTAATGACCCATCCTTATTTATTGCAAATTAAGGGCAAAATAATATATTTCAAAATTTATTGCAAAAAAAAAAAAAATAATCCATGCTCTATCCCATAGGTGTGACTCTCCAAACCAGAAATATGCTGCAACCAGTCAGCATTTACTCATTATCCAACTACAAATTAATGGAATCAACCTTTTCTCTTCATCACTTAACCCTTATCCCACTCTAATTTACTGGCCTACCAATAAAGAAATATTGTTCAAGATTTAGACCTAGATGGATGTCAGATGAACTAATTAGACATGTAATAGAGAAGAAAAATGCATGGGATACATATAAATTAACGTGTGACACAGAAGCCTAAGATAGATATAAGCTGATCTGTTACCAAGTTACAAAGGAGGTGAGGCAGGCGAAGGCAGATTACGAGAAATCTTTGGCAAAGGACGCAAAGAAAAACAGCAAAGAGTTCTTTAGTTATGTAAACTCTAGAAGGAAGGGGGTGAATCAGATTGGTCCACTTGATATTGATCGTTCAACTGTTGATGATCCTACTCAGATAGCTAACAAACTAAATGAATATTTTGCATCAACATTCACACGAGGAGTTATTCAGGGTAATGCCAGAGGTGTATTCAACTCTGGCAGTAAGCTAGATAATCTTGTAATAACTGAGAGTAAAGTGGAGGAGAAATTGTTGAAGATAAACACAAGATAGGTACCTGGCATGGATGGAATCTATCCAGTTATATTAAAGGAGGTGGCAAAGGAAGTAAGCAAACCCTTAGCCATAATTATGAGCTTCCCTGGACTCAGGGGAGGTACCCATGGACTGGAGATGTGCAAATGTGACCCCAATCCAAAGGAGGATCAAATGGAGACACAGTTAATTACAGACCTGTTAGTTTAACTTCTGTTCCAGGGAAATTAATGGAGGCACAGCATGGGTTTGTTAAGGGGAAGTCTTGTCTGACTAATTTGATTGGATACTATGATGTAGTCACAAAGGAACTGGATGCAAAGAATAACTTTGATATCATATATTTGGATCTTAGAAAACCTTTGATACTGTTGCACTTGAAAGACTGCTACACAGATTGGAGCAGTGTGGCATTGGAGGCAAATTGCTGCTATGGATAAAGGGATTGTTGAGTGGGAGAAGGCAGAGAATGGTAATCAATGGACACTGTTCTTCGTGGACTAAAGTTAATAGTGAGTCCCTCAGGGTTCAGTGTTGGGTCCATTGTTGTTTTCTGTATTTATAAATGATATTGATGATGGTATATCAAGCTTAATGTCCAATTTGCAGACGATGAAAAGGTTAGACGACAGTATGCTGTTGCAACAGGATCTGGAAAGGTTGAGCAGATGGGCTGAGGGGTGGCAAATGAAGTTTATCATTGACAAATGTAAAGTAATACATATGGGAAACAGTAACCCCCAGAGCAATATATCAACTCTGTGGTACTACACTGACAGTGGTAGAGAATGAAAAGGATCTGAGGGTAATTGTGCAGGCAGACATGAAGTTTTCTGAGCAGTGCAGATGGGCTGCAAGAGTAGCTCATGGTGTCTTGTCAATGATATATAGGAATTTTTCTAGCAGAGATAAGGAGGTTATTATTCCCTTGTATAAGGCAATGGTCAGGCTGCACCCTGAGTACTGTATACAGGTCTGGACGCTTCATTTCAAGGCGCCTCCGTAGCCAGGTGGGCAGGAGCAGCAGTGCATAGCTCACGCTTCTTGATTAGACTGGAGTTCAAGCCCATGACCACCAAATACAGAGAATGCGGAAAGGTCAGGGAATAAGCACCGCATATCCACTGCATGTTAACATGAGAGACTGCTTCTACAGGGATGGGATACTTAAATAGAAAGGGTGCAAGAATGTTTGGTGATGCTATCGAGGCAGTGTTAGGTGGGTGGGAAAACTGCTAGATTGGGGGGATACAAGGACTAATAGATTAACAGTAGCCACTGGCAGAGGAGAAAGTGATTCTTGCACTGCTTTTATTGGAAAGAGCAGCAGCCTGGAAAATAAGATGCAGGATATTTCAGAGACTGCTGGGAATCATGGGGGTACAAGTGAACACATGGGTCGTGTTAGGGTGGCTAAGAGGAAGGGCAGGTGCATGTATACTTGCATGTACACCAATGCTAGGAGTTTAGTAAATAAATTTGATGAATTTCAGGTATTACTCAAAACATCAAAGGCAGATATTGTTGGGATTTCAGAGACGTGGTGTCACACAGATATAAGGAATGCAGAACTGGAATTTGGGGAATACAATGTGTATAGACAGGATAGACAGGTAGGAGGGGAGGAGGGGTTATGCTATTAATTAAGAAACACACAAAATCCAAGGAAGTGAAGCCAGTCGACATCGCTGGACAGTGCAGTGTCGAGTCAGTTTGGTGTGACATAAGCATTGGGAGATCAAAATTGAGAGTAAGAGTGTGCTATAGGCCTAATGACTCTGATGAGTGTAATAAGAAACTGTACAGAGAAATAGAGTGGGCCAGTAAATCAGAGAGTCTTATAATGGGGGATTTTAATTTCCCAGATATTGACTGGAATTTGGGGGCTGGTCATTCACACACTAGCAAGGCTTTTGTGGATTTATTGGATGATTGTTTTCTACATCAGCATGTTCGGGAGGCAACTAGAGGAAGTAACACTCTTGATCTGATTTTCCAAGTAGTGATTCTTCATCCATTAACAATCTGCAGATAGAGGAACCACTAGGTGGCAGTGATCAGAGTGTGCTGAAGCGGGATTTGCTCAAAGAGGCGACTACGGTGGTCTCAGACAGTATTTAAATTCTATACAGTGGGACCAACTGATGATGTTACCAACAGCAAATTCAAAACGGGAAGCATTGAAAGAACTTATCTTAGAAACTACTAAGCTTTACATACCCACTAAGAAATATTGTTCAAGGTTTAGGCCCAAATGGATGTCAGATAAACTAATGAGGCATATGGCAGAGAAGAAAAATGCTTGGGATACATACAAATTAACACGTAACACAGTAGCCTATGATTGATATAAGCTGATCTGTAACCAAGCCACAAAGGAGGTTAGGCAGGCGAAGGCAGATTATGAGAGATCCTTGGCAAGGGATGCAAAGAAAAACAGCAAAGAGTTCTTTACTTATGTAAACTCTAGAAGGAAGGGGATGAATCAGATTGGTCCACTTGATATCGATGGGTCAACTGTTGATGACCCTGCTCAGGTAGCTAACAAACTAAATGAATATTTTGCATCGACATTCACACATGAGGAGTTATTCAGGGAAGGGAATGCCAGAGGTGTATTCAACTCTAGCAGTAAGCTAGAGAATCTTGAAATAACTGAGAGTAAAGTGGAGGAGAAATTGTTGAAGATAAACACAAGAAAGGCACCTGGGATGGATGGGATCTATCCAGTTATATTAAAGGAGGCAGCAAAGGAAGTAAGCAAACCCTTAGCCATAATTATGAGAGCTTCCTTGGACTCAGGGGAGGTACCCATGGACTGGAGATGTGCAAATGTGACCCCAATTCACAAGGGAGGATCAAAGGCTGACACAAGTAATTATAGACCTGTGGGTTTAACTTCTGTTCCTGGAAAATTAATGGAGGCACTGGTTAAAGAAGCACTGCAGGATCATCTAGACAAGACTTCAGTTATAGCTCGGACACAGCATGGTTTTGTTAAGGGGAAGTCTTGCCTGACCAATTTGATTGGATACTATGATGCAGTCACAAAAGAACTGGATGCAGGGAATAACTTTGATATTATATACTTGGATCTTAGAAAGGCTTTTGATACTGTTGTACATGGAAGACTGCTGCACAAATTGGAGCAGTGTGGCATTGGAGGCAAATTGCTGCTATGGATAAAGGGGTGGTTGAGGTGGAGAAGACAGAGAGTGGTAATCAATGGACACTGCTCATCGTGGACTAATGTTATTAGTGGAGTCCCTCAGAGTTCAGTATTGGGTCCTTTATTGTTTTCTGTATTTATAAATGATATTGATGATGGTATATCAAGCTTAATGTCCAAGTTTGCAGACGATACGAAGGTTGGCAGGGTTGTCAAGGACTACTGACACTATGCTGCTTCAACAGGTTCTGGAAAGGTTGAGCAGATGGGCTGAGAGGTGGAAAATGAAGTTTAACATTGACAAATGTAAAGTACCACATATGGGAAACAGCAACCCCAGAGCAACGTATCAAATCTGTGGTACTACACTGACAGTGGTAGAGAATGAAAGGGACCTGGGGGGGGGGGTTGTGCAGGCAGATATGAAGTTCTCTGAGCAGTGCAGACGGGCTGCAAGAGTAGCTCATGGTGTATTGTCATTGATATATAGGAATTTTTCTAGCAGGGATAAGGACGTGATTATTCCCTTGTATAAAGCAATGGTCAGGCCACACCTCGAGTACTGTAAAGAGGCCTGGAGGCCTCATTTCAAAAAGGATGTAGAGCTGCTGTAACGAGTACAGAGAAGGGCAACAAGATTAGTGAATGGAACAAAGGGGTGCTCTTACAAAGAAAGGCTTAAGTTTTGCGAATTACAGTGTCTGGAGACTAGGCACCAGCGAGGTGATCTGATAGAGGTGTACAAAGCCTTGAATGGTTTGAGCATGCTCAATGCTGATGGGATTCTCCCTCTTGCTCAGAATAATCACCTGAGAGGGCATAAATTCAAATTGAGGAAAGACAGATGTAGGATAGATGTGCGGAAAGTTGCCTTTAGCCAGCGGGTGGTTGGTAGGTGGAACAGACTTCCATCCCTTGTTGTGGAAGTTGATAGCCTAAATAAATTTAAGGCTCAGCTGGACAGGTATTTTGAACGAACAGAGGGGTGAAATGGGAGTGGGGTTTTTTTTTTTTTTTTTTTTTAGCTGATGCTGCATAAGCTTACTTTCTTGCATCATATGCCTGTACTAATGCTAATGCTAACTTATCAAACTTTAACTGGGAGCATAATGATACTGTAATAAGTAATAGCATGGTGGAGGATAAATTAGGGAAGTTAAATGTAAGAAAGGCACTTGGGGTGGATGAGATCTATCCAGTTATATTAAAGGAGGCAGCAAAATAAGAAAGCAAACCCTTAGCCATAATTATAAGAGTATTCTTGGACTCTGGGAAGGTTCCCATGGACCTTTCCTTGAGTCCAATGTATCCTCAATTTGCCAAGGGTGATCAAAGATGACACAATTAATTAGAGACCTGTTAGTTTAATGTCTGTTTTGGGGAAATTAATGGGGGCACTGTTTACAGGAGCACTTCAGAACCATGGGTTTGTTCAGGGGAAGCCTTGTCTGACCAGTTTGTTTGGATACTAGAATGTGGGCACAAAGGAATCGGATGCAAAAAGCAATTTTGATATTATATACTTGGATTTCAGGAAAGCTTTTGATACTGTTGCACATGGAAGACTACTGTACAAATTAGAGTAGTATGGCATTAAGGGCAAGTTGCTGCTATGGATAAAGGATTGGTTGAGTGGGAGAAGACTTAGAGTGGTAATCAGTGGACACTGCTCTTCGTGGACTAATGTTATTAGTGAATTTCCCCTGATTTCGGTGTTGGACCCATTTTTGTTTTCTATATATATATCAATGATATTAATGAAGATATATCAGGCTTAATGTCCTAGTTTGCAGATGATACAAATGTTGGTAGGGTTGTTAATGACAGTACACTACTGCAACAGGATTTAGAAAAGTTGAGCACATGGGCAGATAGGTGGCAACTTAAGTTTAATATTGGCAAGTGCAACGAACTGTATATGGTTAGCACTAACCCCAAAGTAATGTACCAAGTGTGCTGTACTACTCTCAGGGTAGTGGAGAATGAAAAAGACCTGGGGGTAATTGTGCAGTTAGATATGAAGTTTTCTGAGCAGTGCGGACAGGATGGAAGACAAATTAAAAATCTTTTGATTTTTAATTTGTCTTTATTTTTAACGTAGTATATTTTGTCTTGTTTTAACCAAAATTGTCTTAATGTTTATCAGTTGTTGGTTACAGCACTATTATTTTAGTAACAAATAGCTTCAGCAAACATAAGGTAAAAAATTAAGTTTTAACAGTTTTAAATAATTTTACATTAGCAATTTGGTTAATAAGATTAATAATAAATCAATTTATATTAAATAAATGGGTAATTATGAATATTAATTCATGTATTAAGAATCTGCAGATAAAGGAACCACTAGATGGCAACAATCAGTTTACTAATGAGGAATTTATTTAGAGATGAAGCTACCTTCAGGGGTAAAAGAGTTTTTGCTTTCATAAAGGTGTATTTCAGACAGTTTTTAAATTCTATACAGGGTGACCAACTGATGATGTTACCAACACAAATTTTAAATGGGAAACAGTCAAGGAATTAATCTTGGAAGCAACTATGCTTTTCATATCAACTAAGAAATACTGTTCAAGATTTAGACCTAAATGGATGTCAGATGAATTAACAAGGCTTGTGGCAGAGAAGAAAAGTGCATGGGATGAATATAAATTATCAGACTACACAGAAGCCATTGGTAGATATAAGCTAGTTTGTAATCAAGTCGCAAAGGAGGTTAGGCAAGTGAAGGCAGATTATGAGAAATCTTTGGCAAAGGATGCAAAGAAACACAGCAAAGACTTCTTTACTTATGTAAACTCTAGATGGAGGGGGGTGAATCAGATTGGACCAGTTGATATCGATTATTCAACAGTTGATGATCCTGCTCAGGTAGCTGACAAACTGAGTGAATATTTTTCATCTGGAGGAGAAATTATTGTTGAAAAGTGGAGGAGAAATTGTTGAAAAACATAAGAAAACCAACTGGGGGTGGATTGGATCTATCCAGTTATATTAAAGGAGGCAGCAAGGGAAGTAAGCAAACCCTACCCATAATTATGACAACATAAATGGATGCAGGGGAAGTCCCCGCAAACTGGAGATGTGAAATGTATCCCCAATTTACAAAGGGAGAGAAAAGGGTGATACGTGTAATTACAAACCTGTTAGTTTAACTTCTGTTATGGGGAAAATAATGGAGTCCCTGATTGATGAAGTTCTTGGGGGGGGGGTAGGAATTCACAGACTAATAGATTACGAGTAGCCGCAGGCAGAGGTGATAATAATTCTTGCATTGCTTCTATTGGAATGAGCAGCCACCCAGAAAGCAAGTTGCTGGGTTATTTCAGGAACTGCTGGGAGTGTTGCCTGTGTGATGATGTCACTGCGATATAACACCCCCTATATTGAGGGCTCGTTAGCGAAGTGCTGCATCCTTTGATTCCCCGCAAGAAAGTCATAAAACAAGTAAATACATGGGCTGTGTTAGAGTAACCAGAAGTAAGAACAGGTGTATGTATATGCACCAATGCTAGGAGTATAGTAAATAAATTTGATGAATTTGAAGTGCTGGTTAAGACACCCAAGGCAGATATTGTTGAGATATCATAGAGGTGGGGTCACTCAGATATAAGGGATGCAGAATTGGAATTTAGGGAGTACAATGTGTACAGAAAGGATAGGAAGGGAGGAGGGGTTATGCTGTTAGTTGAGAAACAAATAAAATCAAAGGAAGTGCATTCAGTTGACATATATGGACAGTGCAGTGTTGAGTCAGTTTCGTGTGACATAAGCACTGGGAAAGCAAAAATGAGGGTAGGAGTTTGTTATACATCTAATGACTCTGATGAGTACAAATTAACAATTATACAGAGAAATATAGAGTGGGCCAGTAAATCTGAGTGTCTTATAATGATGGATTTTAACTTCCCAGATACAGACTGGACCTTGTGGGTTGGTTACTCGTACACCAGCAAGGCTTTTGTGGATTTATTGGATGATTGTTTTTTGCAGCAGCATGTTAGAGAGACAACAGGAGGGAATAACAGCTTGATCTGATTCTCAGCAATGATTATTTATGCATTAAGAATTTACAGATAAAGGAACCACTAGCAGGCAGTGATCACAGTGTACTGATGTGGGAATTTTGATGAGCAAATTTACTTAAAGAAATAATTACCATCAGGGGTATAGGGAAGGGTTTTGGTTTCGTAAAGGTGACTACAGTGGTCTCAGAGATTTTTTAGGTTCTGTACAGTGGGACCAACTGATGATGTTACCAACAGCAAATTCTAAATGGGAAGCATTCAAGGAAGTAATTTTGTAAGCTACTAGGCGTTCTTTCCAACTAAGAAATACTGGTCTAGGTTTAGGCCCAAATGGATGTCAGATGAACTAATGAGACTCGTGGCAGAGAAGAAAAATGAATGGAAGGCACATAAATTGTCAGGTGACATAAATTGTCTTGTATCTATGGTAGATACAAGTTAGTCTGTAATCATGTCAAGTCACAAAGGAGGTTATGTAAGCGAAGGCAGATTATAAAAAATCTTTGGCAAAGGATGGAAAGAAAAACAGCAAAGACTTCTTTACTTATATAAATTCTAAAAGAAAGGGGATGAATCAGATTGGTCCACTAGATATCAGTGGTGTGACTGTAGATAATCATTTTCAGAGGTAGCTGCCGAATTAAATGAGTATTTTTCACCTACATTCACACATGAGAAATTGTTTAGGGAAGTGGCGGACAGAAGCTTATTAAACTCTAACAAGAAGCTTAACGATTTTGTAATGACTGAGAGCAAAAGTGCAGGAGAAATTGTTGAAGTTACACATAAGAAAGGCAACTGGGTTGGATGGGATCTATCCAGTGATATTAAAGGAGGTGGCAAAAGAAGTAATAGAGCCCTTAGCCATAATTATGAGAGCATCCTTGGACTCAGGGTAAGTCTCCATGGACTGGAGATGTTCAAATGTATCTCCAATTCATAAAGGGGGATCAAAGGGTGACATGAGTAATTACACACCTGCTAGTTTCACTTCTATTCCAGGGAAAATAATGTAGAGTCACTGGTTATAGAAGCATTGCAGGATCATCTAGACAAGACAGTAGTAATAATTCAGAAACAGCATGGGTTTGTCAAGTGGAAGTCTTGTCTGACCAATTTGATTGGATACTAAATTTGATTGCAAAAAGAACTTGATGGAAAAAATAATTTTGATATCATCTATGTGGATTTCAGGAAAGCTTTTGATACTGTTACACATGGAAAATTACTTTACAAATTGGAGCAGTTGCTACAATGGGAAAGTTGCCCATGCAAATTAAGGGCAAGTTGCTACAATGGATAAAAGGATGGTTCAGTGGGAGAAGACAGAGAGTGGTAATCAATGGATACTGCTCTACTGGACTAATGTTATTAGTGGTGTCCCTCAGGATTCGGTCTTGAGCCCATTGTTGTTTTCTATATTTATCAATGATATTGATGAAGGTATATCAAGCTTAATGTGAAAGTTTCCAGATGATACAAAGGTTGGCAGGGTTATTAATAACTGTAATGACAGTATGCTACTGCAACAGGATCTGGAAAAGTTGGTCAGATGGGCTGACAAGTGGCAACTGAAGTTTAACATTGAAAAGTGCGAAGTACTGCATATGGGCATTAGCATTAGTAGAGGCATATGATGCAAGAAAGCAAGCTTATGCAGAATCAGCCAAAAAAACAAAAAAACGCTCCCATTTCACAGCTTCGTTTGTTCCAAATACCTGTCCAGCTCAGCCTTAAATTTATTTAGGCTATCAACTTCCAGAAAAAAAGATGGAAGTCTGTTCCACCAATCAACTACCCGCTGGCTAAAGGCAAACTTCTGCACATCTGTCCTACAACTGTTTTTCCTCAATTTGAATTTATGCCCTCTGAGGTAATTATTCTAAGCAAGAGGAAGAATCTCATCAGCATTGAGCATTCTCCTCAAACCATTCAAGGCTTTATACACCTCAATCAGATCACCTCGCAGGTACCTAGTCTCCAGACACTGTAACTGCAAAACTTAAGCCTTTCTTCGTAAGAGCAACCCTTCGTTCCATTCACTAATCTTGTTGCCCTTCTTTGTACTCATTCCAACAGCTCTACATCCTTCTTAAAATGAGGCCTCCAGACCTGTATACAGTACTCAAGGTGTGGCCTGACAATTGCCTTATACAAGGGGATAATTACCTCCTTATCCCTGCTATAAAAATTCCTGTATATCATTGACAAGACACCATGAGCTACTCTTGCAGACCGTCTGCACTGCTCATAAAACTTCATATCTGCCTGCACAATTACCTACCAGGTGCTTTTCATTCTCTACCACTGTCAGTGTAGTACTACAGAGTTGATACGTTACTCCGAGTTTACTGCTTCCAATATGTAGTACTTTACTTTTGCCAATGTTAAACTTCATTTTCCACCTCTCAGCCCTTCTGCTCAACTTTTCTAGATCCTGTTACATCTGACATCCATTTAGGCCTGATCCTTGAACAGTATTTCTTAGTTGGAATGAAAAGCCTAGTAGCCTTGAAGATTAAGTCTCTGAAGACTATTTAGAATTCCCCATTGGTAACATCATCAGTTGATCCTACTGTACAGAATTTAAAAACTGTCTGAGACTCCTGTAGTCAGTAAACTTTACAAAAGCCCTTCCCTTTATCTTTGATGGTAGTTACATTTTTAAATAATTCCCATATCAGTACATTGTGATCACTGCCACCCAGTGGTTCCTTTATCTGCAAATTATTAATGCATGAATAATCACTGCTGATAACCAGATCAAGAGTATTTCCTCCCTCTGATTGCCTTTTGAACATGCTTCTGTAGAAAACAGTCATCCTATAAATCTCCAAAAGTCTTGCTAGTGTGCAAGTAACCAACCCACAAGTTCCAGTGAATATCTGGAAAGTTAAAATCCCACATTATAAGACATTCTGATTTACTGGCCTACTCTATTTCTCTGCACAATTGCTGATTATACTCATCAGATTCATTAGGCCTATAGCACATACCTACTCTCATTTTTCTTTTCCTGTGCTTATGTCACACCAAACAGACTCAACATTTCGTTGTCCACCGACATCAGTTGGATGCACTTCCTTATATTTTACGTGTTTCTTAACTAACAGCATAACCCCTCCTCCCTTCCTGCCCTGTCTATCCTTTCTGTACACATTGTAGTCCCGAAATTCCAATTCTGCACTGCTTATATCTGTGTGACACCACATCTCTGATATCCCAACAATATCTGCCTTTGATGTCTTGACTAGCACTTCAAGCTTGACTAGCACTTCAAGCTCATCAAATTTATTAGCTATACTCCTAGCATTGGTGTACATGCACCTGTTTCTACTCTTAGTTACCCTAACACAGCCCATGTATTTATTTGTTCCACTATGACTCCCAACAGTCCTGGAAATCTCCATTGCCTTGCTTTCCATGCTGCTGTTCATTCTAATAGAGCCAGTGCAAGAATCACTTTCACTTCTGCCAGCGGCTACTGTTAATCTATTAGTCTATGTATCCCACCAATCTAGCAGTAACACTGCCTCGCTAGCATCAGCAAATATTCTTGCACCCTTTATATTTAAGTGTATCTCATCTCTGTAGAAGCAGTCCCTCCTGTTAACAAACAGGCTAGGCTGAGAAAAAATTCTTCAAAATTAAAGCATTTTGTACAGTAATTGAATGTTTATAAAAGTTTGATGGTGGAATTTGGAAAGAATCTTGAAATTTTAGATAATTTTGTATTGTATTGTCCTTGTAAATAATATTGTACATATCAAATAAATCCTCTTTGGTTTTTCCAGTCTGTGCTATTATATACACTGCCCTACCATTAATATCCATTCACCTGCAAATCTAGAAATAACCTTTATTTACAGGAAAATTAAGAACTGTACTGAAAACTTTAGTCTTTTCGAGAGTATCTAGTCTCTTTGGAACACTCCATCAGTTTTTTATGAATGTCGTCTGAAATTTTCTGCAATCAGCCTTCTGAGTTCAGTTCAGCTCTGTTTTTAGTATTAGTAGTGACAAACAATGCAAGAAAGCAAGCTTATACTCCACCAGATAAAAAAAAAATACCCATATCATCTGTCCATCCTGTCTGATAGGTTGTACAGTTTTTACATTCAATTTATTTAAACTGTGCACTTCTACACCAGATGGAAGTTTGTTCTAACAGTCAACTACCTGCTGGGTAGTTGACTGTTAGAACAAAGACAAGCATCCACAATTTGAATTTATGCCCTGTGTTGTAGTCTGAGCAAAAGGAAGGATTCTGTCAGCATTGAGCTTACTCAATCCATTCAAGCCTTAACTTCAGTCATATTCTGAAGAGTGCCTAGTCTCCAGAAGCTGTACCTTGCTGAACTAAAGCCTTTCTTGGAGAGAACACTCTTTTGCTCTCTCGCTTCTTTGCACTTATTCCTCTCACTTCTTTGCACATCTTCCAGAAATGAGCCTTCCAGACCTGTATGCAAGATGTGGCCTAACAATTGCCTTATACCAGGGATTCGCAATGGGGGCAAAAATCATGGGTATTACAATGGTTTGTGGCCCTCCAAAGTTCAGTTCTACCTGACGACATCTTATTCCTTAATATTTAATTTCTCTCATTGGGTTTTCTTTTCCCCTGAGACAACTGATTTTTAACATTAGGTATATTATATTAGGAGTGAGTTAGAAATTTTGATAAAAGGAAGATAGTGAGTGTGATTTAATTCAATCACCTTTGTTTTTCATAGACATTAAATGTCTAAATGCTTTCAGAGGTAATATCTCCGCAATCCTTGGCATTTGTGTCTTTCCGACAACTCCGGCCTTGATGGTGGCCTGGTTTATTTATTCTTTTGTTTCATTGATCAATATATGAGGCATGGATGGGATAAGGAAATGTTTTAGTCTATTGTTTCTACTTTCTCGTCTGCACAGGTAGCACAGTGGTATCGTCACCATCCTCCCCACACCGAGTGGAAAAGGCCCGGGTTCGAATTTCGTCGATGACAAGAGGAACTCTAATGGGTTTTTTCACTCTGTGGCTGAGTAAGTTGGTCTCGGGCATAGATAGCTAGGTTTTTCCCCAAACACTGGGGTTTTTCGTCCAGCAAAGCATGCAAATCGACCAGAGAACACACAATTTACAGACATAATACATACATGGGCATATATAAGAAATTATGAGTGGCCCTAATATAATAGTCGAGTTATTTTATTATTATTTTTTTTTTTCTACTTTCTAAGCGAAAATTAGTCTTGATTTATTATTTCCTCATGGAAGTTTATTTTTGATCCACAGCTTTTGTGAGTGTTAAATAAAAATAGTTTATATTTTTATTTAATTCTTTGTACTTATTCAACCCATCATCAACCATGTCAAGTGCTGAAAAGAAAAAGTATGAGCAGTATCTGGGTGAATATCTAGCTTATGGTTTTTGAACATCCATTCAGCTCAAGACAGCCTATGTGTCTTATGTGTAATAGTTCTTTTTCAAATGAGGCTATGAAACCATCAAGACTTTTAGATCGCTTGAAAAGGAAACATCCTGATAAAATTGGTAAATATCAAATATTTAAAAAATTTAAAAAAGAATTTTTAGGAACGTAACACTGTTACTTCCTTATGTAAGAACACACGAACAAATGACAATGGAATGATTGCATCTTATAAAATTGTACAAATCATTGCAAAAACTGGGACTGAGACTGTTATACGACCCGCAATTAGAGACTGTAATTTCAACAGTGATGCATCAAAATCCTTCCAGTATTTTAAAAACATTGCCATTGAGCAATGATTCAATTCAAAGACGAATCGATGAGATATCAGTTAACATTGAAGAGCAGCTAATTGACAAACTAAAAATGAGAAAATTTTCTATTCAGATTGATGAATCCATAGTTACTGACAGTAAGGCTCTTCTAATGGCATACATTCGCTATTTCGATGATGATTGTAAATTGCAAGAAGAGATGTTGTTTGTAAAATTTATAGAAAGTACTGGAGCATCCATTTTTGTTGCTGTAAAAACATGGTTTGATGAAAAACAAGTACCATTGGAAAATTTGGTATCCTGTGCCACTGATGGAGCTACCTCCATGGTTGGAAGACAAAGGTTTTATAGCCACCTGTAGGAAGTATGTCCCAAAGTTCTTGCGATACACTGCACTGTGCACTGACATCATCTGGTTGCAAAAAATTTTTTTTTTCACAGAGCATTAGCATTAGTAGAGGCATTTGATGCAAGAAAGCAAGCTTATGCAGCATCAGCCAAAAAAAAAAAAAAAAAAAAATAAACCCACTTCCACTTCACCCCTCTGTTCGTTCAAAATACCTGTCCAGCTGAGCCTTAAACTTATTTAGGCTATCAACCTCCACCACAAGGGATGGAAGTCTGTTCCCCCAACCAACCACCCGCTGGCTAAAGGCAAATTTCCGCACGTCTATCCTACATCTGTCTTTCCTCAATTTGAATTTATGCCCTCTCAGGTGATTTTTCTGAGCTAGAGGAAGAATCCCATCAGCATTGAGCATGCTTAAACCATTCAAGGCTTTATACACCTCTATCAGATCACCTCGCTGGTGCCTAGTCTCCAGACACTGTAATTTGCAAAACTTAGCCTTTCTTCGTAAGAGCACCCCTTTGTTCCATTCACTAATCTTGTTGCCCTTCTCTGTACTCGTTCCAGCAGCTCTACATCCTTCTTGAAATGAGGCCTCCAGACCTGTATACAGTACTCTAGGTGTGGCCTGACCATCGCCTTATACAATGGAATAATCACCTCCTTATCCCTGCTGGAAAAATTCCTGTATATCATTGACAATACTCCATGAGCTACTCTTGCAGCCCGTCTGCACTGCTAAGAGAACTTCATATCTGCCTGCACAACCCCCCCCCCCAAGGTCCTTTTCATTCTCTACCACTGTCAGTGTAGTACCACAGAGTTGATATGTTGCTCTGGGGTTGCTGTTTCCCATATGTAGTACTTTACATTTGTCAATGTTAAACTTCATTTGCCACCTCTCAGCCCATCTGCTCAACCTTTCCAGATCCTGTTGCAGCAGCATAGTGTCAGTAGTGTCCTTGACAACCCTGCCAACCTTTGTATCGTCTGCAAACTTGGACATTAAGCCCGATATACCATCATCAATATCATTTATAAATACAGAAAACAATAATGGACCCAACACTGAGCCCTGAGGACTCCACTAATAACTTCAGTCCACGATGAGCAGTGTCCATTGATTACCACTCTCTGTCTTCTCCCCCTCAACCACCCCTTTATCCATAGCAGCAATTTGCCTCCAATGTCACACTGCTCCAATTTGTGTAGCAGTCTTCCATGTGCAACAGTATCAAAAGCCTTTCTAAGATCCAAGTATATAATATCAAAGTTATTCCCTGCATTCAGTTCTTTTGTGACTGCATCATAGTATCCAATCAAGTTGGTCAGGCAAGACTTCCCCTTAACAAAACCATGCTGTGTCTGAGCTATAACTGAAGTCTTGTCTAAATGATCCTGCAGTGCTTCTTTAACCAGTGCCTCCATTAATTTTCCTGGAACAGAAGTTAAGCTCAAAGGTCTATAATTACTTGTGTCAGCCTTTGATCCTCCTTTGTGAATTGGGGTCACATTTGCACATTTCCAGTCTATGGGTACCTCCCCTGAGTCCAAGGAAGCTCTCATAATTATGGCTAAGGGTTTGCTTACTTCCTTCGCTGCCTCCTTTAATATAACTGGATAGATCCCATCCACCCCGGGTGCCTTTCTTGTGTTTATCTTCAACAGTTTCTCCTCCACTTTACTCCCAGTTATTTCAAGATTCTGTAGCTTACTGCTAGAGTTGAATACACCTCTGGCATTCCCCTCGCTGAATAACTCCTCATGTGTGAATGTCGATGCAAAATATTCATTTAGTTTGTTAGCTACCTGAGCAGGATCATCAACACTTGACCCATCAATATCAAGTGGACCAATCTGATTCATCCCCTTCCTTCTAGAGTTTACATAAGTAAAGAACTCTTTGCTGTTTTTCTTTGCATCCCTTGCCAAGGATTTCTCGTAATCTGCCTTCGCCTGCCTAACCTCCTTTGTAACTTGGTTGCATATCAACTTGTATCTATCATAGGCTTCTGTGTCATGTGTTAATTTGTATGTATCCCATGCATTTTTCTTCTCTGCCATATGCCTCATTAGTTCATCTGACATCCATTTTGGCCTAAACCTTGAACAATATTTCTTAGTTGGTATGTAAAGCCTAGTAGCTTCCAAGATAAGTTCTTTGAATGCTTCCCATTTTGAATTTGCTATTGGTAACATCATCAGTTGGTCCCACTGTATAGAATTTAAATACTGTCTCAGTCCATCGTAGTCGCCTTTACGGAAGCAATAACCCTTCCCTTTACCCCTAATGGTAGTTACCTCTTTGAGTAAATCCCACTTCAGCACACTGTGATCACTGCCACCTAGTGGTTCATTTATCGGCAGATGCTTGCAGTCTATCACTGTAATTAACTTTCCTTGAAGTTGAAGTGATACTTCATTAAGTTTTCAAAAAATCCAAGCTGTACACAGTATATATTTTTTTTTTTTTTTTGCTAATCTCCTTTGCTAAATCTGTATCTCATTCACTTTCTAAAAAACTAACTAAACTCACTTTCTAAAAAAAAACTAAAATATTAGTCCAGTTGTTTATCAATCTCTCAGTATAGTTATTAAAACCATCAATAAAATAAAGTCACATAGCAAATATGACTGTCTTTTCAGAAAATTTTGTGTTGATAATGAAGAATAGTATGTGAGGCTTCTTTTACACGCAGAAGTCAGATAAAGGAAACAGTCTAACAAGATTTGTAAACCTTTTTGATATGATAATTAGTTTTTTAGAAAGTGAATGAGATACAGATTTAGCAAAGGAGATTAGCAAAAAAAAAAAAAAAATATATACTGTGTACAGCTTGGATTTTTTGAAAACTTAATGAAGTATCACTTCAACTTCAAGGAAAGTTAATTACAGTGATAGACTGCAAGCATGTCTATCACTTCTATCACTAAAAGCTTTTACTGAAAAACTGGAAATATTTGAAAGGAATTTAATGAGAAAACAATTTCATGGTATGCAAGAGTTAGCTGAAATCAACGAATCTCAGCGAGAATTATTCAGATCATTTGTGTTCTTTAAAAGGTGAAATGAAAAACATTTTCAGATTTATTTTCTTTTGAAGTGAAGCACGGATGTTAGATCCGATTGGATTCAAGAAGAACTCATTGAATGAAAATGTAACGAAGAATGCAAATATAAATTCAAAAAAGGTGGAATGGCTGAGTTTCAGGGGTCATAAACAACTAAACTTATTTATCCAGCAATGTGGTCTGAAATGGCAATGTCTTTTATGGTTGAAAGTGGTTTTAGTTCAGTAAATAAAATATTAAAGGAAAGAAACAGAATTGATATATGTTCAAGAGGAGACATTAGAATTAAACTTATTAACATCATACCGAACATTGAACTTTTAGCTAAGAAGCATCAGGCTCAGGGATCCCATTGAATAAAGAGTAAGTATTTTCTAAGTATCTTTTGTTGTGGAACTTGATAGCTAAATAAATTTAAGGCTGAGCTGGACAGGTATTTGGAATGAACGGAGGGGTGAAATGGGAGCGGTTTTTTTTTTTTTTTTTTTTTGACTAATGCTGCATAAGCTTGCTTCCTTGCATCATATGCCTCTACTAATGCTAATGTACAAAGTATTTTCTTGTTTAAAATTTCATGGGGCGATAAAAGAAAAAATATTGTCTAAAAAAGCCTTATCGGCCCCTAAAAAGCCCTTTAGGGGGTGATAATTAAAAAAAGGTTGAGAGACACTTCCTTATACAATGGGATAATCACCTCCTTATCCTTGCTACCCAAATTCCTTTATATCACCTACAAAAGCCTGTGAGCTGTCTTGGCAGCCTGTCTGTACTGCTCAAAGAACTTCATATTTAACTGCACAATTATTCCTGGTCTTTTTCATTCTCGACTACTATGAATGTGGCACTACAGAGTTGGTATGTTATTCTGAGATTACTACTACCTGTGTGCATTACCTTACCTTTGTCAGTGTTAAAAGTCAGTTGCCACTTCTTGGCCCATCTGCCTAATGTTTCTAGATCTCGTTAGAAGCATGCCGTGCAATACTGTCACACTGTCATTGACCACCCTGACAACCTTCACATCTGCAAACTTAGACAGTAGGCTTGATGCCTTCATCAGTATCATTATTAAATACTGAAAATGACAGGCCTGGCAGTAAATCCTTGGGGAAAAGGGTTCACTGCTGTAGGTGTGGAATGCATTATTGTCTGGGTCATCTGGATAGACTCAAGCATTGGTAGTTTTGTAAAAAAAAAAAAACCAGTGGTCCCAGGTCTACCCATGAAAAATAACCACTGTACATTTTTCCAAGAAAAGCAGTGGTCGTTTATAACAATTGTCTTCTTCCTCTCATCCTTCCGGTTTTCCATAGCAGTAACTTTCCGTTAATGCCACACTGCTCTTGTTTGTACAGCATTTTTTCATGGGGAATAATATCTTTACTGAAATCTAAGCATATGATATCAAAATTATTTGTTTGTTTATACAATTAAATTGTTTTTGCATTACTTCTTTGCCAGCAACTTTATTATTTTCCCTAGATCAGAAGTCAAGCTGTCAACATTAGTAGACACATATGATGAAAGAAAGCAAGCTTATGCAGCATCAGCCAAAAAAAAAAAAAAAAAAAATCACAAAAAAACACTTCCCATTTCACCTATCCATTCACTCCAAAAGTTTGTCTGATTCATCCAAGGGTTACTCTGTAGGATTGAAATTAGGGCTCTGGGCTGACCACTCCAACTTCTTGATGCTCATGTTCTCAAAACAGGTTGTCACAATGTGAGCAGTATGGTGGAGCATTGTCCTGCTGATACAAGTATTGGCCTTCCCCGGTGCCCTGCCACAAATATGTAATGCTTTATTGTCTGGGTCATCTGGATGGACCCCAGCATTTGTGGTTTTGTTGAAAACAAACCAGTGATCCCAGATCTAACCATGAAAAACAACCACTGACCATTATGCTGCCTTCACCAAACATCATTGTCAGGACAAACAATAGTCCAGCAGTTAGCTTTCTCTGGGCAAACACCTCACCCTGGTACTACCATCCCTAGGTGGTACCATAAAGGTAATGGAGAACAAAAAAGACCTGAAGGTAATTGTACAGTCTGACACGAAGTTCTTTGTAGAGGCACTGCTAGGACAGCTTGTGGTGTTCTGTCATTGGTATACAGGAAATTTTGCCTGCTGGGACAAGGAGGTAATTATCCTTTTTATAAAGCAGTGGTTAGGCATTATCTTGAGTACTGCATACAGGTTTGGAAGCCCCATTTTGGAAAGGATGGTGATGCATTGAAACAGGTACAGAGAAAAGCAGTAAGATTAGTCTGGGATACAAAAGGATACTCTTACCAAGAAAGACTTCAGTTCTGAAATGGCAGCATCTGGAAAGTAGGTAACTCTGAGATGATCTGTTGAAGTGTTTGAGGTTTTAAATGAATTGAGTTAATGATAGGTGCCATAGCCAAGTGGTCGGGTATGAAGTTACAAAGTATATGTGCTTTGGTTGATTGTGGTTTGATCCCATATTCTCTCTATCTTGTGAACAGTATGGTCATCCAGTGTACAAGCAGGAAATTTATAATTGGTCAGAGTTGGCGGCATTAATTATGGATAGATTTCCTGACCACAGAGGCCTTTTTAGTGAAGCAGGAAATTTATTGTTACTTATAAATGCATTATGAATTTGCAGATAAAGGAACCACTAGGTATTCTAAATACTTGAAATAAGCTCAAGGGAAAAAACTGGATGGATCTCAAGGGTAACGACCTAGGCAATGGGTATGGGACTACAATTAAGGAACTTAAAGTAGCAACTTGGGACATTAGGGGAATAAATCACAAATTAGATGAATTGACCATGGAACTAGAAAATAGAAATATTGACATAGCAGTCATTACCGAAACAAAAAAGAACAACAAAGGATCCAAAGAAATAGGTAACTTCATAATGATATACGCCGGCATACCAAGTGAAATGTGGGCATCATCGGGAGTTGCTGTTATAATAAAGAAAGAAAGGGAAAACAAAATATTAGACTACTCTTGGATATCACCCAGAATATTGAAATTAAGACTAAAAATTCTATCTTATACAATAACAATCATTGGCATCTACGCACCAGTAGAAGGCAACATTGATGAAACTACAGAATTTTATGACGAATTACAACAGATCATTGACCAAACTAACAAAAACGAGTATCTCATACTAGCAGGAGATTTTAATTCAAGGGTTGGTGCCCAATCAGTAGACAAATGTATAGGATCAGAAGGCGAACACGTGGTCAACAATAATGGAAGATGCCTGACAGACTTCTGCATTTTTAATAAACTTAAAATTACAAATACTTTTTTCAGACATAAGAATATCCATAAATTCACATGGGAAGCAAAAAACACAGTCTATAATAGATTAAGTTTTTAACAGGACTTTTTAATCATTTCTGATTTTACGAAAATTTCTTGTTTCCTTATATTATATATGAATATTTGTAAAATAATAAGAGGAGTATACCTCAATATAGTACGTAGAACAGTTCCGTATGATACTCTCCAGAAATTAAAACGAAAAAATCGAAATAAAACAAAAAAATATTATATTATCATTAATGAAAATTTAAATGACAAAATTAGAGACACGAGAGTATTCGGAGGCAGTGAAATTGACAGTGATCACTACCTAGTAGAAAGCACTTTCAAAATAAAAAGAAATTATCTTAATAAAAAGAAGAAAATACCAACAAAAACTACTAAGAAATTAAAAATACATTTGTTGGAAGACGAAAGCACTAAATTCCTGTATGAAAGTCGATTGAAAGTTAAACTCAAATCAGGTGAAAGTGATTATTAGCATTAGCATTAGTAGAGGCATATGATGCAAGAAAGCAAGCTTATTCAGCATCAGCCAAAAAAAAAAAAAAAAACACACACACCACTCCCATTTCACCCCTCCGTTCGTTCGAAATACCTGTCCAGTTGAGCCTTAAATTTGTTTAGGCTGTCTACTTTAACTTCCATCACTTGTTAGTGATGGCAGTCGGTTCCACCAACCAACCACCCGCTGGTCAAAGGCAAATTTCCGCACATCTATCCGACATCTGTCCTTCGTCAATTTGAATTTATGCCCTCTGAGGTGATTATTCTGAGCAAGAGGAAGAATCCCATCGGCACTGAGCATGCACAAACCATTCAAAGCCTTATACACCTCTATCAGATCACCTCGCCGGTGCCTAGTCTCCAGACTGTAATTTGCAAAATTTAAGCCTTTCTTCGTAAGAGCAACCCTTTGTTCCATTCACAAATCTTGTTGCCCTTCTCTGTACCCGTTCCAGCAGCTCTACATCCTTATTGAAATGAGGCCTCCAGACCTGTATACAGTACTCAAGGTGTGGCCTGACCATTGCCTTATACAAGAGAATAATCCCCTGCTAGAAAAATTCCTGTATATCATTGACAAGACACCATGAGCTACTCTTGCAACTCGTCTGCACTGCTCAGAGAACTTCATATCTGCTTGCACAATTACCCCAGGTCCTTTTCATTCTCCACCACTGTCAGTGTAGTACCGCAGAATTGATACGTTGATCTGGGGTTACTGTTTCCCATATGTAGTACTTTACATTTGTCAATGTTAAACTTCATTTGCCACCTCTCAGCCCATCTGTTCAACCTTTCCAGATCCTGTTGCAGCAGCATAGCGTCAGTAGTGTCCTTAACAACCCTGCCAACCTTTGTATCATCTGCAAACTTGGTCATTAAACTTGATATACCATCATCAATATCATTCATAAATACAGAAAACAACAACGGACCCAACACTGAATCCTGAGGAACTCCACTAATAACATTAGTCCACGTTGAGCAGTGTCCATTGATTACCACTCTGTCTTCTGCCACTCAACCATCCCTTTATCCATAGCAGCAATTTGCCTCCAATGCTACACTGCTCCAATTTGTGCAGCAGTCTTCCATGTGCAACAGTATCAAAAGCCTTTCTAAGATCCAAATATATAATATCAAAGTTATTCCCTTCATCCAGTTATTTTGTGACTACATCATAGTATCCAATCAAATTGTTCAGGCAAGACCTGCCCTTAATAAAACCATGCTGCATCTGAGCTATAACTGAATTCTTGTCTAGACGATCCTGCAGTGCTTCTTTAACCAGTGCCTCCATTAATTTTCCTGGAACAGAAGTTAAACTAACAGGTCTATAATTACTTGTGTCAGCCTTTGATCCTCCTTTGTGAATTGGGGTTACATTTGCACATCTCCAGTCTATGGGTACCTCCCCTGAGTCCAAAGAAGCTCTCATAATTATGGCTAGGGGTTTGCTTACTTCCTTTGCTGCCTCCTTTAATATAACTGGATAGATCCCATCTACCCCAGGTGCCTGTTTTATGTTTATCCTCAACAATCTCTCCTCCACTTTCCTCTCAGTTATTACAAAATCATCTAGCTCACTGCCAATGTTTACTTTACCTACGTCATTCTCCTTCCTGAATAACTCCTCATGTGTGAATGTAGATGCAAAATGCTTGTTTAGATTGTTAGCCACCTGAGCAGGATCCTCAACTGTTGAACCATCAATATCCAGTGGACCAATCTGATTCATCCCTTTCCTTCTTGAGTTTAAATAGGTAAAGAACTCTTTTCTGTTTTTCTTTGCATCCTTTGCCAAGGATTTTTCGTAGTCTGCCTTTGCCTGCCTAATCTCCTTTGTGACTTGGTTACAGACCAACTTATATCTATCATAGGCTTCCATGTCACCGATTAATTTGCATGTATCCCATGCATTTTTCTTCTCTGCCACATATCTCATTAGTTCATCTGACAACCATTTAGGCCTGAACCTTGAACAATATTTCTTAGTTGGTATGTAAAGCCTGGTAGCTTCCAAGATTAGTTCCTTGAATGCTTCTCATTATGATTTTGCTGTTGGTAACATCATCAGTTGGTCCCACTGTATAGAATTTAAATACTGTCTCAGACCATCATAGTCGCCTTTACGAAAACAAAAACTCTTCCCTTTACCTCTGATGGTAGTTACCTCCTTGAGTAAATCCCACTTCAACACACTGTGATCACTGCCACCTAGTGGTTCATTTATCTGCAGATTCTTAATGCATGAAGAATCACTACTGATAATCAGATCAAGAGTATTGTTCCCTCTTATTGCCTCTCGAACATGCTGATGTAGAAAACAATCATCCAATAAATCCACAAAAGCCTTGCTAGTGTGCGAGTGACCAACCCACAAATTCCAGTCAATATCTGGGAAATTAAAATCCCCCATTGTAAGACTCTCTGATTTACTGGCCCACTCTATTTCCCTGTACAGTATCTTATTATACTCATCAGAGTCATTAGGCCTATAGCACACTCCTACTCTGAATTTTGATTTCCCTATGTCGCACCAAACTGACTCGACACTGCCCTGTCCATCAATGTCGACTGGCTTCACTTCCTTGGATTTTATGTGTTTCTTAACTAATAGCATAATCCCTCCTCCCCTCCTGTCCTGTCTATCCTTTCTATACACATTGTATTCCCCAAATTCCAGTTCTGCATTCCTTATATCTGTGTGACACCACGTCTCTGATATCCCAACAATATCTGCCTTTGATGTTTTGAGCAATACCTCAAATTCATCAAATTTATTTACTAAACTCCTAGCATTGGTGTACACGCAAGTATACATGCACCTGTTTCTATTCTTAGCTACCCTAACACAGCCCATGTGTTTACTTGTACCGCAATGACTCCCAGCATTCTCTGAAATATCCTTCATCTTGTTTTTCAGGCTTCTGCTCATTTCAATAGAAGCAGTGCAAGAATCACTTCCACCTCTGCCAGTGGCTACTGTTAATCTATTAGTCCTTGTATCCCCTCAACTAGCAGTTTTCCGACCCACCTAACACTGCCTCGACAGCATCAGCAAATATTCTTGCACCCTTTCTATTTAAGTAAGCGCATCGGCTTCTTTCTACAGAAGCCGATGCGCCAAAACTACCAAATCAAAAAAAAAAAAAAAAAAATTTAAATATGGGGGTGCCTTTCTAAAAAATGCACTACTAAAATTATTTAACATCATATGGCTTGCAACAGATACCCAAAGATTGGTAAACAGGAATAGTAATCAGTTTACACAAAAAAGGCTCCAGAAATGACCCTAACAACTATAGACTGTCAACTGCTACAAAGCTATACTCTAATATACTAAAGAATAAACTTAATAAATACAGTGAACAATTCTTAGAAGAAGAACAATGGGGGTTCAGAAAAGGGAGAAGCGCAATAGATGCCATTTTCTCACTACAACAAATTTTGGAGAAAATAAGAGAATTCAATCTACCAACATTTCTGTTGTTTATTGATTATGAAAAAGCATATGGCAATGTAAACCGGGAAAAACTTTGGGAGATTCTATGTGAAGAAAATATCCCAACCCAACTCCGGAAAGTGATCCAAAGCCTATATAAAAACTCAAAAGTCTGTATAAAATATTCTAATGGCCAACTATCAGATCCAATTAACACCAATAAAGGAGTGAAACAAGGATGTGGACTATCACCAAATTTATTTAATATCTAAATCAATAAAATTCTTAAAGAATGGAAACAAACAATTAACAACGGAATACAGTTGAACAACAGGAATAAAATCCAAACTATATTATATGCTGATGATCAAGTTATAATTGCAAAATCCGAAGATGAACTACAGATAGCAGCAAATGAACTTAATAAAATAGGTAAAAAGTACGAGATGAAAATCTCCACCTCAAAAACAAAATGAATGGGATTACGTGGAAAAAACATACAAAGAGTCAAAATTGTTATTGATGATAAAATAATATAACAAATATCTGGCTTCACCTGTTTGGGAAATTTAATATCAAATGAAGGGAAAGACATCCACACTAAACTACAGAAATATAATGGTTTGAGCATGCTCAATGCTGATGGGATTCTTCCTCTTGCTCAGAATAATCACCTGAGAGGGCATAAATTCAAATTGAGGAAAGACAGATATAGGATAGATGTGCGGAAATTTGCCTTTAGCCAGCGGGTAGTTGGTTGGTGGAACAGACTTCCATCCCTTGTTGTGGAAGTTGATAGCCTAAATAAATTTAAGGCTCAGCTGGACAGGTATTTTGAACAAACGGAGGGGTGAAGTGGAAGTTTTTTTGTTTTTTTTGGCTGATGCTGCATAAGCTTGTTTTCTTGCATCATATGCCTCTACTAATGCTAATGCTAATAATAAAATGAATGGAATGATTAAACGCCACTTCGGAAAATAAATGACAACTGAAACAAAATTATGACTGCACAACATCACTTCAAAACCAGCCCTCTTTACAGCTGTGAGACGAGTCATAAATAAGAAATATGCACACAAACTAGAAGCAGCACAAATGAGATTTTAAGACCATTATTAGGCTTTACAATACTAGACCACCAAAGAAATTTAGATATCCGCGAGAAATTAAAAGTAGATAACAGAGTAAATGACATAAAACGGTATCAGGAAAAATGGATCAGCCACATGGAAAGAATGAAATCAGACCGGATCCCAAAATTAGCCTTTTAACTACAAACCTACAGGCAAGAGAGATGTCGGTCGACCAAGACAACGATGGCGAGATCAAGACCACCTCCAAGAGTTACAACGGAACAGGTCTTAAAAAACCTAAGACAGACCAAGTTCATGATAATGATGATGAGGAACCGCTAGGTGGCAGTGATCGCAGTGTACTGCTGTTGGATTTAGTTAAAAATTGTAACTACCATCAGGGGTAAAGGGAAGGGTTTTTTTCTTTTGTAAAGGCAACTACAGTGGTTTCAGACATTTTTTAAATTTTATACAGAGAGACCAACTGGTGATGTTACCAATGGCAAATTCTATATGGGAAGCATTCAAGGAATTAATCTTGGAAGCTGCTAGGCTTTTCATACCAATTAAGAAATATTCTTCAAGGTTTAGGCCTAAATGGATGTCAGATGAACTAATGAAACTTGTGGCAGGGAACAAAAAATGCAGGGGATGCATATAAGTTATCAGGCAACACAGAAGCCTATGGTAGATATAAGCTAGTCTGTAATCGTCACAAAGGAGGTTAAGCAAGTGAAGGCAGATTATGAGAAACCTTTGGCAAAGGATGCAAAGAAAGAAAAACAGCAAAGACTCCTTTACTTATGTAAACTATAGAAGGAAGGGGATGAATCAGATTGGTCCACTTGATATCGATCATTCGGCTGTTAATGATCCTGCTCAGATAGCTGACAAACTGAATGAGTATTTTGCATCTACATTCACACATGAGGAATTCTGTAGGGAAGTGGAGGACAGAAGCTTATTGAACTCTAACAGGGAGCTAAATGATTTTGTAATAACTGAGAGCAAAGTGGAGGAGAAATTGTTGAAGTTAAGCATAAGAAAGGCACTTGGAGTGGATCAGATCTATCCAGTAATATTAGAGGTGGCGGCAAAGGAAGTAAGCAAACTATTAGCCATAATTATGAGATAACTCTTGTGCTCAGGGTAGATTCTCACAGACTGGAGATGTGTAAATTATCACTAATTTACAAAGCACTGATCAAAGGGTGACACGAGTAATTATAGACCTGTTAGCTTAACTTCTGTTCCGGGGATATTAATTGGGTCACTAGTTAAAGAAGCATTGCAGGATCATCTAGACAAGACTGATCTAGACAAGAATTATTAAAGAAAGAACCCATGCTGTATCTAAATAATAATTCAGATACAGCATGGGTTTTTTTAATGGGAAAGTCTTGTCTGACTAATTTGATTGGATACTATGATGTAGTCACAAAGGAACTGGATACAAAAAATAATTTTGATATCCTATACTTGGATTTCAGGAACGCTTTTGATAGTGTTGCACATGGAACTAGTGTACAAATTGAAGCAGTATGGCATTAAGGACAAGTTGCTACAATAGATAAAGGAATGGTTGAGTAGGAGAAGACACAGATGGTATTCAATGGGCAGTGCTCTTCGTGGACTAATTCTATTTTGTATATTTATCGAATGATATTGATGAAGGTATATCAGGTTAATGTCGAAGTTTGCAGATGATATAAAGGCTGACAGGGTTGTTAATGTGAGTATGCTACTGCAACAGGATCTAGAAAATTTGGGAAGATGGGCTGAGAAGTGGCAAATGAAGTTTAACATTAACAAATGCAAAGTACTGCATATGGGTAGCAGTAACCGAAGAGAAATGTACCAACTGTTTGGTACTACACTCAGGGTAGCAGAGAATGAAAAAGGCAGTGGTAATTTTGTTGTCAGATATGAAGTTTTCTGAGCAGTTCAGACAGGCTGCCAGAGCAGCTCATGGGTCTTGTCAGTGATAGCATTAGCATTAGTAGAGGCATTATGATGCAAGAAAGCAAGCTTATGCAGCATCAGCCAAAAAAAAAAAAAAAAAAAAAAAAAAAACCCACTTCCATTTCACCCCTCCGTTCGTTCGAAATACCTGTCCATGATATACAGGAATTTTGCTAGCAGGGATAAGGGGATGATTATCCCTTTGTATGAGGCAATTGTCAGGCCACACCTTGAGGACTGGAGGCATTATTTTAGGAAGGATTGTTAAAATGAGTGCAGAGAAGAGCAATAAGCTTGCTTTCTTGCATCATATGCCTCTGCTAATGTTATTAAACTCTAATGGCATCCTTATTCATCCTCTGAGAATACAAACTTAAATTGAAAATATGGCTGTAGGACAGATGTGAAAATTTGCTTTGAGTGACATAATTATTAGAGAGATTTTGTAGGTGATGTGGGAATTATTATTTATTTATTATTTATTTTTTGCTGATGCTGTATAAGCTTACTTCATGCATTATTTTCCACTGCTAATGCTAATTAGCATTGCCATTTCCATTAATCACTGAAAAGAAAGAAGTGCAGCTAATTTTATAAATAAAAACTGAATGTGACTAATGAGTCTTCAAAAGTCTGTACTGTTTTTAATGTTGAAATATATTATATATATATATATATCTATATATATATATGTCTATTAGGTTATATGTGTATATCACCTGATATACTGCTGGAAACCTGGAAGATTGTGAAAATAGTGAAAGAGGGGAGGTGTGGTGATAGGATTTAGGCATATGCTGCGTGAATGCCCGAGTCCTATCCCCTCTAGTATTTTGAGTTGTGCATAAGTTTAGACTAGCACTATTATTTATAATTTGGTTTGTTTTTGATTTGTATCCAAAGAATGCTTCTGGTCTTTTCAGAAATGAGTCAAAATGAGAATATTCATATATAAGATTTGAATTTATTCTTTAGACATCTTGTAAATATTTTAGTGATGCTTTCTTTTTTAATAGCATCTGAATATTTTTATGAAATTTATGGACATGTCCAGTTTTAGCTTTTTATAGGTTGTTGGCGGCCTTGATGTATAATCTCTGGCACGTTATTATATTCTTAACGTAAATAATTGTTGACATTTAACTGCTTAATAAGGTGCATTATTTAATTTGACATGAATGCGTCTGGTAAGATGTATTTCTTTTAGTGGTGTTCTGTCCCAATACCTTTTTGAGGTGGTGCATATGTAATAATAATTTTTTTACAGTTTTATAAGTAAAATATTTTACCTACAAAGCTGAAAATCTGATTAATTTTCTTTTGAAAATTAATTATTTTTAGAACTATCTGGAAGAGAAACATAAACAATGCCTAAAGAAAAGACACATATTAATATTGTGGTTATTGGCCATGTTGACTCTGGAAAGTCTACCACCACTGGTCATTTGATTTATAAGTGTGGAGGAATTGATAAACGAACAATTGAAAAATTTGAAAAGGAAGCTCAAGAGGTGAGTTTGAAAAATTGTAATTAGTTTCTCTAGCTGCAGCATAAAATTGTTATTTATACAGTTCAATATATTATGATTATTATTTATTAAGGTAATTTCAATTGTAATTTTTTTTTAATCAGTTAAAGTGTTGACTATATAGTATTATAGAATTACTTTCATAGGCTGCAAAATAATAAATGCAGTTGATTCCGGTTATTTGGGACACATTGGAACTAGTGCATTTTAGCCCGATTAAGCGGCTGCCCCAATTATCCGAAGTGTCACGTAAATACACTGGTGTGCAAAATTTAAGGACCAGTCAGGTTTTCACTGTAGCTTCTCATAGGAATGGCCTGGATATGGGAAAAACATACCAAAGGAACCTCGTGAGGTACAGAAATGATGAAGGAAACAACACCGACACAACAATGGAAATAAAACGGTACAGAGGAACTTTATTCAAAAATGGCAACATGGCACTGGCTGCCGTGATTCAGATGCATCACTACCAAGGTTGGAACAAAGGGAAGAGGTAGTTTTCAGTTGAAGTTATGGCCGCCACCCCCTAATGTTGATGCAGGCTTTGCACCGCCTGTCCATACTTATAACAATGTTGTTGATAAGTTCTTGCGGTAATATCATCCAATCCTCTGTCAGCGCCATTTTCTGGTGGGTGTGGATGTGCTGCTAGGTGTCTCCCCAGAGTGTCCCATATGTGTTCGATGGGACTAAGTTCAGTGGAATGGGCAGGCCAATCCATACAAACAATGTCCTCATTTTCCAAAAGCATATCAACAGCTGCAGTGCGATGGGGTGTGGCGTTATCATCTATAAACACGAACTCTGGGCCAATGGCACCTTGGAACAAACACACATGGGGAAGGATTACCTCAGTATAGTAGCGTGCACCGGTTACAGTATCGCCTTCCACTTTCTGGAGTTGTGTATGCCCATCCAAGATAAAGCCTCCCCAGACGAGAACACCTCGACTGCCATATCGATCCCTTTCACTGATGTTTGCGAGGTGATACCGTGTGCTAACCTCTCGCCAGATTAGCTGACGACCAGAATCACTGCTGAGACTGAATCTATTCTCATCAGCAAAGAGTGCTGCCATAAGTAAAGATTTTGTGGTTATAATCTTTAGAAATAGTGGTGGTCCTTAAGTTTTGCACACCAGTACAGTTAAAAATACAATGGCCCCCCAGCTTTACAATTGGTTCACTGTACAATCAAATCACATTATGATGGACTAACAATAGTAAAGTACCGTTCGCTATACGATGTGTAGTAAGCACCGGTCATTGTGATCACATTTGTGAATTAAATTTTAATTCTGTTAAACAGCGATTCTAATTAGCAAAAATAGGAGGAATATTATCCACAGGTTATAAAAGTAAAGATATATTAAGCACAAATTTACCCTTTATTACCTTACCAATTAAAAAAATTAAATGATACGTGAAAATTGGAAGAATATATGTGATAATCGGAATAATTAATACGTACTGTAATATGTACATACTAACTAGTTGACATTTCTGTTCACTGACATTTGTGTGTGGGGGTTAAAATTTAAAACAGTAAAAAGATAAGCAATCAATAACAAAGAACACGGCAC
This sequence comes from Mastigoproctus giganteus, assembly GCF_048544385.1. Classification (NCBI taxonomy): domain Eukaryota; kingdom Metazoa; phylum Arthropoda; class Arachnida; order Uropygi; family Thelyphonidae; genus Mastigoproctus; species Mastigoproctus giganteus. The sequence continues at coordinate 1,609,300 of NC_143585.1, read as the reverse complement.
ACACAAATTGCAAGTAACACGATATGTGCAAGTGAGAATGGAGTAACAAGTTATGAAGCGTTAAAAATAGGAATGAAGAGAAGATTCTGAAAATTAATTTTTTTATATGATTGAAGATTTCATGGAAGTGTAAACACATTTCACCATAATAACCCACAGAATTCCAGCTGTCGGTATTATCGTAAATTCAGTAAGATCGAGTTTACTATCCGTCTATGATAGATTGCACCAACAGAAAAGCCCAATAAACAGGTGACTGATAATTGTTTTTATTGTTTTATGGTTGTGACCTCCAGAAATCCAACCGAACCATGTGGTAGGGTCAGAGACAATCGTAGGGTAATATCCATGCTGTGGTCTCCTGTTCTGATTAAACGGCATGTTGTCCCAATTAAGTGAAGTAAACCCTGGCTATTTTCTCAATTGGGTTCTGTTTTTTAAGATTTGCTCCAAATAACCGGCCGGCTGCCCCGATTAACTGGTGGCCCAAATAACCAAAATCCACTGTATATTTTTTGTAATCCTTACTTTTGATATCAGATGCTGTGATGAATTAGATCATTAGTTCTGATAAACATAAATTTATTTTAACATGCAACCAGTTCTCATATTTTGCAATTTGAGAACATTTTGTCATATGTACAGTATATTGAAGAGGAAATTTAATGAAAGTACGGTATTTATTACAAAATACAGTATAAGTGAGTATTAAATGTTGTACTGGACCCTTTATGGTCAATTGATGAATGAGATTTGTTTTTCTATTCTGCTGGCATACCTAGAAATATCAAAATGGCAGTATACTGCCATTTTTATACTTCCTAAAAACAATTTTATTAACCTAATTATTGTTCACTGCTGTTAGTTGATTGTTGACAGCAGGTTTTTTTTTTTTTGAATGGATTATTTCGACATGGCATCAACATCTTGTAAAATCCTTTCTGATGAGCAAATTCAGAAATTCCTAATACTTTCTAATTTAGAATTTGATTTATCTTTGTTTAATAATTATCAAATACTCAAGATGTGGTCTGACTATTGCCTTATACAATGTGATAATCAGCTCCTTATCCTTGCTGGAAATATTCCTGTATATCATGACAAAAATTCCCATAAGTTGTTTTGGCAGCGTTTTGGAGAATTTCATCATCATCAGCCATTTTCAATCCACTGCAGGATAAAGGCCTCTCCAGCAACTTTCCAGTTCCTCCTGTTTTGAGCACTGGCCATCCATTTACTACCCACAAACTCATGAATTTCATCTATCCATCTCCTTTGTTGTCTTCCAAGTTTTCTTCTAGCTCCTCTTGGGTACCATTCTGTTATTTTCTTAGTCCATCTGTCATCATGTCTTCGAGCTATGTGTCCTGCCTAAGACCATTTTAGTGCTTTAGTTTTGATAAGAATGTCCTTTACTTGAGTTTGCTGCCTAATCCATGTGTTTCTCTTCTTATCTCACAGTCTGATTCCCAATATAATTCATTCCATTCTTCGCTGTGTAGTTCTCAGCTTCTCTTCCATTCTTTTGGCGAGTGTCCAAGTTTCACTTCCATAAGTCATGGTGGGAAGTATACATTGGTTCATTATTTTAAATTTCAGACAAACTGGGATGTTGCTCTTCAGTATGTGACTATATTTCCTGAATGCTATCCATCCAAAATTTATTCTTCTCTTGACTTCCAGCCATTTATCATTATTACAGCTAATAACTTGTCCCAGATAAGTATATGACTCCACCTTTTCAATTACTGCTCCTTCAACCATTATGTCCCTTTCTGTGGCATACTTGTTCATCATTACTTTTGTTTTAGCCATATTCATCTTTAGTCCAAAATCCTTACTAACTGTGCATAACTGATTAAGATTTTCCTCTAATTCTTTGGGATCGTGGCTTATGACCACATGTCATCTGCAAATCGTAAATGGTTTAGGAACTCTCCGTTCACATTGACTCCTTTCTGTGACCAGTCTAATCTTCTGAAAGCTTCCTCAAGGGCAGCAGTAAACAGCTTCGGAGATATTGTGTCTCCAAAGGAAGTAAGCAAACCCCTAGCCATAATTATGAGAGCTTCTTTGGACTCAGGGGAGGTACCCATGGACTGGAGATGTGCAAATGTAACCCCAATTCACAAAGGAGGATCAAAGGCTGACACAAGTAATTATAGACCTGTTAGTTTAACTTCGGTTCCAGGAAAATTAATGGAGGCACTGGTTAAAGAAGCACTGCAGGATCATCTGGACAAGAATTCAGTTATAGCTCAGACACAGCATGGTTTTGTTAAGGGCAGGTCTTGTCTGACCAATTTGATTGGATACTATGATGTAGTCACAAAAGAACTGGATGCAGGGAATAACTTTAATATTATATATTTGGATCTTAGAAAGGCTTTTGATACTGTTGCGCATGGAAGATTGCTGCACAAATTGGAGAAGTGTGGCATTGGAGGCAAATTGCTGCTATGGATAAAGGGATGGTTGAGTGTCAGAAGACAGAGAGTGGTAATCAATGGACACTGCTCAACGTGGACTAATGTTATTAGTGGAGTTCCTCAGGGTTCAGTGTTGGGTCCATTGTTGTTTTCTGTATTTATAAATGATATTGATGATGGTGTATCAGGCTTAATGTCCAAGTTTGCAGACGATACCAAGGTTGGCAGGGTTGTTAAGGACACTACTGATACTATGCTGCTGCAACAGGATCTGGAAAGGTTGAGCAGATGGGCTGAGAGGTGGCAAATGAAGTTTAACATTGACAAATGTAAAGTACTACATATGGGAAACAGTAACCCCAGATCAACGTATCAACTCTGCGGTACTACGCTGACAGTGGTAGAGAATGAAAAGGACCTGGGGGTAATTGTGCAGGCAGATATGAAGTTCTCTGAGCAGTGCAGACGAGCTGCAAGAGTAGCTCATGGTGTCTTGTCAATGATATACAGGAATTTTTCTAGCAGGGATAAGGATGTGATTATTCCTTTGTATAAGGCATTGGTCAGGCCACACCTTGAGTACTGTATACAGGTCTGGAGGCCCCATTTCAAGAAGGATGTAGAGCTGCTCGAACAACTACAGAGAAGGGCAACAAGATTAGTGAATGGAACAAAGGGTTGCTCTTACGAAGAAAGGCTTAAGTTTTGCAAATTACGGAGCCTGGAGACTAGGCATCGGCGAGGTGATCTGATAGAGGTGTATAAGGCTTTGAATGGCTTGAGCATGCTCAATGCCGATGGGATTCTTCCTCTTGCTCAGAATAATCACCTGAGAGGGCATAAATTCAAATTGAGGAAGGACGGATGTCGGATAGATGTGCGGAAATTTGCCTTTAGCCAGCGGGCAGTTGGTTTGTGGAATAGACTCCCATCGCTTGTTGTTGAAGTTGATAGCCTAAATAAATTTAAGGCTCAGCTGGACAGGTATTTCGAACGAATGGAGGGGTGAAATGGGAGTAGTGGTTGTTTTTTTTTTTTTTTTTTTTGGCTGATGCTGAATAAGCTTGCTTTCTTGCATCATATGCCTCTACTAATGCTAATGCTAACTCCTTTCTCGATTTTTAATTTCCTACTGTCTTTGTATAGTCTAATAAAGGAGGTAGCACTCTCATATATTTTCTTCAAAATCATAATATATGCGGTATCTATGCCTTGTCTTTCCAATGCCCGAAACATTGCCTTATGCTGCATGGAGTCAAATGCCTTTTCATAATCTACAAATGCCAGGAATAACGGTGTTTTATATTCATTTGCTTTCTCCATTAGCTGTGCTTTTACGTGAAGGTGATCCATAGTTGAGAATCCTGTCCTAAAGCCAGCTTGCTCTTTCGGTTGATTCTCGTCAAGTATTCTTTCTAATCTGTTAGTAATGATCCTTGTGAACAACTTGTAGATGTGGAATAACAAGCTAATTGGTTTATAATTTCCAATTTCTGATTTATCTCCTTTCTTATGCAGCAAAACTATGATTGCATTATTCCACTGCTTAGGCGTCACACCTTTTCTAATGCACTTTGTGAAGAGCCTGGCCAGTTTTTGTGTTGTCTTTTCCTCCCAATTTTAACAACTCTACAGTAACTTCATTTTCTTCAATGCATATTCTACCTCATCCGAAAGAATATTGGGTATGTCGTATGTGTTGCTACTTTGCAATCCATCTTCCCCACTGCTGGCATCATTCCCCTGCTCCTTGTATAATTCTCTATAGTAGTCTTCTGCTATTTGAATTATGCCTTCTCTGCTGTTTATAAGTAAACCATCTCTATTCTTCAGTTTCAGTATCATTTGTCTTTCTGTATTACTGCTCATGGCTGCTGATTTAAATCCTTTGTTTTCCCTTAATGCTTGTTCTACTTTTCTTGTGTTAAATCTTCTTATGTCCTCTCTGAGTCTTTTTCTAATGGCTTTGCATAACTCAGTATACTCAATTTTCACCCTGTCAGTGTTTTTCTTGCTCTTCATTTGTCGTCTTCGGTTCATCATGACAAGTGTTTCTTGACTAATTTTTTCTTCTTTGGATTTCTTTTTCCCTATAGGTTTTTTGGGCTTTATCACTTTCAGAAAGTTGTAATATTCCTTGTCGATATCTTGGTGCTGAGCAGTCTGCAGAAGCTCAAACTTGTTCTTAAGTTCAAGTACATACTGCTTTTTCTCCTCTTCTGTTATCTCAAAGACCTTTGTATTATTTACTCTAGTCAGTTTTTTCCTTTCCTTTCCTACATCTATATTAGCATTAGTATTAGCATTAGTAGAGGCATTTGATGCAAGAAAGCAAGCTTATGCAGCATCAGCCAAAAAAAAAACATAATAAATAAATAAAAAATAACCACTTCCACTTCACCCCTCTGTTCGTTCGAAATACCTATCCAGCTGAGCCTTAAATATCAAGTGTACATCTTACCATTCTGTGATCACTTCCAACATTTACCTTATTCAGGACTGTAACATCATTCACAATATATCTTCTGTTAGTGAGGATGAATAGAAATAGAAATAGAATTTAAATAGAAAGGGTGCAAGAATATTTGCTGATGCTATCGAGGCAGTGTTAGGTGGGTCGGAAAACTGCTAGCTTGGGGGGGAGACAAAGACCAATAGATTGACAGTAGCCACTGGCAGAGGTGAAAGAGATTCTTGCACTGCTTCTATTAGAATGAGCAGAAGCCTGAAAAACAAGATGCATGGTATTTCAGAGACTGCTGGGAGCCATTGCGGTACAAGTAAACACATGGGTTGTGTTAATGTAGCTAAGAATAGAAACAGGTGCAGGTATACTTGTGTGTACACCAATGCTAGGAGTTTAGTAAATAAATTTGATGAATTTGAGGTATTGCTCAAAACATCAAAGGCAGATATTGTTGGGATATCAGAGACGTGGTGTCACACAGATATAAGGGATGCAGAACTGTAATTTGTCGAGTACAACATCTACAGAAAGGGATAGACAGGATAGGAATGGGGGAGGGGTTATGCTATTAGTTAAGAACACATAGAAACCAAGGAAGTGAAGCCAGTCGACATCGCTGGAAAGTGCAGTGTTGAGTCAGTTTGGTGTGACATAAGCATTGGGAGATCAAAATTGAGAGTAGGAGTGTGCTATAGGCCTAATGACTCTGATGAGTATAATAAGGAACTGTACAGGGAAATAGAGTGGGCCAGTAAATCAGAGAGTCTTATAATGGGAGATTTTAATTTCCCAGATATTGACTGGAATTTTGGTGCTGGTTACTCACGCACTAGCAGGGCTTTTGTGGATTTGCCTCCGTAGCCGAGTGGGCAGGAGCGGGAGTGCAGTAGCACACGCTCTTTGAGTAGACCGGGGTTCAAGCCCCTGACTGCTGAATACGGTCGATCTGCCAACCCGCACTGGACCAGCGTGGCAGATTATGGTCCATTTCCCTCAACATGAATTGTTGAGGAGGCTTCCATCCTGCAGTGGGTTGATAATGGCTGCACTTTACTTTTTTTTACTTTTTGTTTTCTACATCAGCATGTTCGGGAGGCAACTAGAGGGAGTAATACTCTTGATTTATTATCAGCAGGGATTCTTCATGCATTAAGAATCTGCAGATAAACGAACCACTAGGTGGCAGTGATCACAGTGTGCTGAAGTGGGATTTACTCAAAGAGGCAACTACCATTAGGGGTAAAGGGAAGGGTTATTGCTTCAGTAAAGGCGACTACGATGGACTGAGACAGTATTTAAATTCTATACAGTGGGACCAGCTGATGATGTTACCAACAGCAAATTCAAAATGGGAAGCATTCAAAGAACTTATCTTGGAAGCTACTAGGCTTTACATACCAACTAAGAAATATTGTTCAAGGTTTAGGCCAAAATGGATGTCAGTTGAACTAATGAAGCATATGGCAGAGAAGATAAATGCATGAGATTCTTACAAATTAACACATGACACAGAAGCCTATGATAGATACAAGTTGATATGCAACCAAGTTACAAAGGAGGTTAGGCAGGCGAAGGCAGATTACGAGAAATCCTTGGCAACGGATGCAAAGAAAAACAGCAAAGAGTTCTTTACTTATGTAAACTCTAGAAGGAAGGGGATGAATCAGATTGGTCCACTTGATATTGATGGGTCAAGTGTTGATGATCCTGCTCAGGTAGCTAACAAACTAAATGAATATTTTGCATCGACATTCACACATGAAGAGTTATTCAACGAGGGGAATGCCAGAGGTGTATTCAACTCTAGCAGTAAGCTACAGAATCTTGAAATAACTGGGAGTAAAGTGGAGGAGAAACTGTTGAAGATAAACACAAGAAAGGCACCCGGGTGGATGGGATCTATCCAGTTATATTAAAGGAGGCAGCAAAGGAAGTAAGCAAACCCTTAGCCATAATTATGAGAGCTTCCTTGGACTCAGGGGAGGTACCCATAGACTGGAAATGTGCAAATGTGACCCCAATTCACAAAGGAGGATCAAAGGCTGACACAAGTAATTATAGACCTGTGAGCTTAACTTCTGTTCCAGGAAAATTAATGGAGGCACTGGTTAGCATTAGCATTAGCATTAGCAGAGGCATATGATGCAAGAAAGCAAGCTTATTCAGCATCAGCCAAAAAAAAAAAAAAAAAAAACCCACTCCCATTTCACCCCTCCGTTCGTTCGAAATACCTGTCCAGTTGAGCTTTAAATTTGTTTAGGCTATCAACTTCAACAACAAGTGATGGAAGTCGGTTCCACCAACCAACCACCCGCTGGCCAAAGGCAAATTTCCGCACATCTATCCGACATCCGTCCTTCCTCAATTTGAATTTATGCCCTCTGAGGTGATTATTCTGAGAAAGATGAAGAATCCCATTGGCATTGAGCATGCTCAAACCATTCAAAGCCTTATACACCTCTATCAGATCACCTCGCCGGTGCCTAGTCTCCAGACTCTGTAATTTGCAAAACTTAAGCCTTTCTTCGTAAGAGCAACCCTTTGTTCCATTTACTAATCTTGTTGCCCTTCTCTGTACCCGTTCCAGCAGCTCTACATCCTTCTTGAAATGAGGCCTCCAGACCTGTATACAGTACTCAAGATGTGGCCTTACCATTGCCTTATACAAGGGAATAATCACCTCCTTATCCCTGCTAGAAAAATTCCTGTATATCATTGACAAGACACCATGAGCTACTCTTGCAGCTCGTCTGCACTGCTCAGACAACTTCATATCTGCCTGCACAATTACTCCCAGGTCCTTTTCATTCTCCACCACTGTCAGTGTAGTACCGCAGAGTTGATACGTTGCTCTGGGGTTACTGTTTCCCATATGCAGCACTTTACATTTGTCGATGTTAAACCTCATTTGCCACCTCTCAGCCCATCTGTTCAACCTTTCCAGATCCTGTTGCAGCAGCATAGCGTCAGTATTGTCCTTAACGACCCTGCCAACCTTTGTATCATCTGCAAACTTGGACATTAAACTTGATATCCCATCATCAATATCATTCATAAACACCGAAAACAACAACGGACCCAACACTGAACCTTGAGGAACTCCACTAATAACATTAGTCCACGTTGAGCAGTGTCCATTGATTACCACTCTCTGTCTTCTGCCACTCAACCATCCCCTTATCCATAGCAGCAATTTGCCTCCAATGCCACACTGCTCCAATTTGTGCAGCAGTCTTCCATGTGCAACAGTATCAAAAGCCTTTCTAAGATCCAAATATATAATATCAAAGTTATTCCCTGCATCCAGTTCTTTTGTGACTACATCATAGTATCCAATCAAATTGGTCAGGCAAGACCTGCCTTTAACAAAACCAGTTAAAGAAGCACTGCAGGATCATTTAGACAAGACTTCAGTTATAGCTCAGACACAGCATGGTTTTGTTAAAGGGAGGTCTTGCCTGACCAACTTGATTGGATACTATGATGCAGTCACAAAAGAACTGGATTCAGGGAATAACTTTGATATTATATACTTGGATCTTAGAAAGGCTTTTGATACTGTTGCACATGGAAGACTGCTACACAAATTGGAGCAGTGTGACATTGGAGGCAAATTGCTGCTATGGATAAAGGGGTGGTTGAGGGGGAGAAGACAGAGAGTGGTAATCAATGGACACTGCTCATCGTGGACTGATGTTATTAGTGGAGTCCCTCAGGGCTCAGTGTTGGGTCCATTATTGTGTTCTGTATTTATAAATGATATTGATGATGGTATATCGGGCTTAATGTCCAAGTTTGCAGACGATACAAAGGTTGGCAGGGTTGTCAAGGACACTACTGACACTATGCTGCTGCAACAGGATCTGGAAAGGTTGAGCAGATGGGCTGAGAGGTGGCAAATGAAGTTTAACATTGACAAATTTAAAATACTACACATGGGAAACAGCAATCCCAGAGCAACGTATCAACTCTGTGGTACTACACTGACAGTGGTAGAGAATGAAAGGGACTTGGGGGTGGTTGTGCAGGCAGATATGAAGTTCTCTGAGCAGTGCAGACGGGCTGCAAGAGTAGCTCATGGAGTATTGTCAATGATATACAGGAATTTTTCCAGCAGGGATAAGGAGGTGATTATTCCATTGTATAAGGCGATGGTCAGTCCACACCTAGAGTACTGTATACAGGTCTGGAGGCCTCATTTCAAGAAGGATGTAGAGCTGCTGGAACGAGTACAGAGAAGGGCAACAAGATTAGTGAATGGAACAAAGGGGTGCTCTTACGAAGAAAGGCTTAAGTTTTGCAAATTACAGTGTCTGGAGACTAGGCACCAGCGAGGTGATCTGATAGAGGTGTATAAAGACTTGAATGGTTTAAGCATGCTCAATGCTGATGGGATTCTTCCTCTAGCTCAGAAAAATCACCTGAGAGGGCATAAATTCAAATTGAGGAAAGACAGATGTAGGATAGACGTGCGGAAATTTGCCTTTAGCCAGCGGGTGGTTGGTAGGTGGAACAGACTTCCATCCCTTGTGGTGGAGGTTGATAGCCTAAATAAGTTTAAGGCTCAGCTGGACAGGTATTTTGAACGAACAGAGGGGTGAAGTGGAAGTGGTTTTTTTTTTTTTTTTTTTTTGGCTGATGCTGCATAAGCTTGCTTTCTTGCATCAAATGCCTCTGCTAATGCTAATGCTTTCATTTCTTTCACCAATTTCAAAATTTCCTATAGTTCCTCTTTCTGCGCTGTTTTGTCTTTTTCCAACCTAGTCTAGAAGACTCAATTTCGGTGTACATTTCTTCAACCTCTTCATCATCATGGCTCGATGTTGGTGCATAAATCATTATAACCTTTAGCTTGTACCTCTTAGAAATCTTGAGTATTAGTCTTGACACCCTTGATCAAAACTAATACTCAAGAAATCTTCAGGATTATAAGTACTTAACACAGTTTGCCAAGTGGTTTTCAATCAATTGTCAGCTGCAGAACCTTGGAATCATATTTTTCTCCTTTAAGTTTTTTTGTAAATAAAATCGTGCCTCTCATTTCACTTTGTCAGTCATCTGTCTGTTGCCTTAAACTCTTTGTGTAGTTTTTCAGCAAAATCATTTGCTTTTTGAAGAAGAATGCTACAGTTTATTGGTGCATTAAATGAGCTGGCCTGCTTGAACCAAATGAACAGAGCTTCATCTACTGTTTAGTATGAGAATAATGTAACTGGGAGTTTGTCAAGGACTCGAGACTCTAGCAACTTACCAAGTGATGCACTCCTTATTCGGGCCCCAGAACAGAATTACCAAGTGCAAACTACTCTGGTTCAAAAGGACTTAGTTCTATTGGGAGATTCCATTGTCAGGGATACGGGAAATATTTTTGTTATAAGGATAGGTGGATTAGAACCAGGGTATGTCTGCCAGGAGCAACTATTAATGATGTCACCAACAGACTATCAGATTTTAAGGGGAGAAAAGAAAATATTATTATTCATGTGGGGACTACATGACATTAAGCATACATGATCTGATGATTTGTTAGACAAATATAGGACCATTATGAAGAAATGTCGTGAATTAGGTCACAATGTCTACGTGTCTGCAATCCTGCCCATGCACAATAGGAGGGATTATATGCTGAAAGCCTTGTGACTTGAAGGATTCAGCAAAGCTTTGTGGGGGGGGGATTTCTATCAGCTTGGCCTGCACTTGTAGGTAGAAGGAATCTGTTTTGTAGAGACAGGATACATTTAAACAAAGGTGGTGCAAGAGGTTTTACCAGTATTATTGAGAATACTTTAAAGGTTCAGGGAAACTACTAGTTTGGGGGGACAAGGGTAATATAGATACGCATCTATCGGATAATGTTGGTCAAATTAACGCTTGCACATAGCTTAAGAGTATTTGTTTGTTACCGCAACAGAACATAGTAGTAAGATGTTCTGAGAGCAAAAGCATTTCAAATGAGCAGGTAGCAAATGCTAGGGAAGCTTGCTTAAATAACTTTAAGGAGTGTGTCAGGGTAGTTAACTATACAAGAACACTAAGTCTTAATTGTTTATACAGTAATGTCAAAAGTGTCGTCAATAAAATGAGTGAATTTGAACTGCTGGTTAGGACAAGAAACACTGACATAATAGGGCTTACAGAAATGTGGTTAAATCCACCTGGAGTTAAGGGATGATGAGTTTCAGTACAGTAAAGTCCCTGTCCTTCCTAAATACATATACTGTATATAGGAAGGACAGGGAAGATAGAGGAGTGGTAGGGTCATGCTTCTTATCAAAAGTAGCCTGAGCATGACGAAAGCTTTCCTGGATTCAGACGTTTTGCTTGCTAGTATAGAATCTGTATGGTGTGAAATAGTTGGAAGCAAAGGTATAATGAGAGTGGGAGTAATCTATAGGTCAGGTGATTGTGAAGATTATGATGAGAGCCTCTACATGCAAATGGAATAGGCAAATAAGCCTGAATGTCTTATTAGGGTGATTTCAATTTGCCTCTAATTGATTAGAGCAAATGGGAAGGAAACTCCACATGGGGGACAAAATTTTTAAATCAACTAGATGATTGTTATTTGTATCAACATATCAGGGAAAGTACTAGGGAAAAGAATACTCTAGACCTCATCATCACCCATGAACCAGATGACATAATAGGACTGACAGTACAGGAACAAGTAGCAGGAAGTGATCATGGAGTTCTATAGTGGACGAAGAAGAGAGCAGTAGCAGTAGTTAAAGGCAAAGGAATGGGTTGTAATTTCAGGAAAAGAAATTACGATGCCTTAAAGTGCTACGTGGCCTCTATTAACTGGGTAGGATATCTCACAGAGAGCGAATACAGTTGAATTATGGTATACCTTTAAAACATTAATCACAGAAGCCTTGAATGCTTATATACCATTAAAAAAATACTCAATTAGGAGATTATAAGATATTGGATAAATAATGAATTTGGCAACTTCATTATTGGATAAATAATGAAGTTGCCAAATTACTTGAGCAGAAAAAGGTGGCATGGAAAAGTTACAGAGCAATAAAAAGTACTGAAGCCTATTACAGCTACAAATTGATCTGTAATAATGCCACTGAAAAGGTTAGGCTGGCAAAGGCAGTTTATGAGGAAATTGCTGGCAAAGAGAGCAAAGAGGGGGAATAAGGAATTCTTCACATATAAATGCAAAGAAGAGAAGGACAAACCAGATTGGACCCTTATGTAATGCAGGTGGGATAGTATTAGATAGTCCAGCTGAAGTTGCAGATGAACTCAACAGTTACTTTGCATTGATATTTACAGAAGAAAAACCCTTCATGTCAATGAGAAATTCTGGGAGTGAAGTTGAAAAAAATGTAATTAATGATGTTGAAGTTTCACACTTTTATTTAATGAAAAAACTTTCGAGCTTATAGGCTAGTAAGGCTCCTGGGATTAGTAGCATTTACACTCTAATCTTAAGGGAAGCGGCAAGTGAGTGCATCGAACCATTGAGGCTAATTATGAGAGCATCACTGGACTTGGGAGTGATACTGTTGGATTGGAAAAGTGCCAGTATATCTCCAATACATAACAGCAGTTCTAAGAGTGAAGTGGGAAATTGCCGGCTTATTAGTCTAATTTCATCAGTAGTAGAAAAAATCATGGAGACCATGATCAAAGGTGGAATTCAGGATCACTTAGATAGAAATGGAATTCTGAAGGATACTTTTTGTTATTTTATTTTATTATTATTTTTATTTTATTTTTTTTATTTTTGGCTGGTGCAGCATAAGCCATAAGGCTTCCTTGTAACATGTGGCCATTACTAATACTAATTATACTTGTGCTTCCAACTAATTCACACCACACTGATTCTATGCTGGCAGGCATAACTACAGACTTATCGAAAGCTCCTTTTGCAATCAGTTTGCTTTTGATGAGAAGCATGACACCATTACCCCTCCTATTTTCCCTGCCTTTCCTAAATACATTATATGTACCATAGTGGAACTTGTCATCCCCAATTTCTGGGTGGCACCATGTTTTTGTTAGCTCTATTATGTCAACATTAGATATCCTAACCAGGAGTTCAAATTCAGCTATTTTATTGGTTATTTTATTGTAGTTATTTGAATTTATTTAGGCTTGTTTCCCTGTCTTTCACATTCTGCTCATTTGAAACTTTGCTACACTCAGAACATCTTGCCAACATATCGGCTGTTGTGATAACAAACAAGAATTCTTGAGGTGAGTGCAAGCATTATTTTGACCCATATCACAGATAAATGCAGATCTATATTACCCTTCTTTTCCCTAACTAGCAATTTCCCTGAACCCTTAAGGTATCCTCAGTGATATCAGCAGAAATCCTTGTACCTAGTCTCCACATGAATAATAATGCTCTCTTTTTTCCCCCCTTAAAAATCTGAAAGTCTGTTGGTGACATCATGAATTGCTGCTCCTGGCAAACACACCCTGGTTCTAGTCCACCTGTCTTTATCACAAAAAATATTACCCATTTCTCTGACAGTAAAGTCTCCAAATAAAACTAGATCACTAGTGTGCAATATGTTCCATTAATGGATCCATTGAAGAGTTTTTTTGAAAAGCAGTGGATATAATATTTCTTATCAGTCTGCTCCAAGGGTTCCCCATAACTCCATTATGTGAGCATTGTGACACAGTACAAACTCTGTAAAGGCCAGATAGTGTGTTGTTATGTAGTGTTGGGTTACATTGGTCTGTTGTTCACTGACCATTTGTGTAGGGGGCCCACAGAACATCACAGATCCCCCCGTTTCCATCCAGTACCATAGAGAAATGGGCCGGCCATTAAGGTGTGAAATATCTGTTGCTGGAGTAAATCCTGGCCATTGCCTGATCTTGCCAGTGAGGGCCCCTAAAAGAAAAAGAACACTGAAAGTTTTTATTAGAAGAGGAGCACATGTGATAGTTTGAACAAAAAGTGAAGATTGGAAGTTAAGGAACAGAGGGGCACCTTGTAGGGGAATGCTATCCTCCACAGGGGTTGACTGTTGAGAACTGGGACAGATTTAAGGGGGTACAGCCCATTAGGCAAAAAGTTTGGAGTGGAGAGAGAGAGAGAGAGAGAGAGAGAGAGAGAGAGAGAGAGAGAGAGAGAGAGAGAGAGAGAGAGAGAGAGAGAGAGAGAGAGAGAGAGAGAGATCACTATGGTTATAATCCATTGTGTTAAATCTCGCACTGGACAGAACCCCTTGGCGGCTTGCAGCATGCTTATCCAAAGCAATGTATAAGGTGAATTCGAGTGGATTTCACTACTAAGTGAAAATTTCCGTAGATCAGGTCTGCATGATTAAAAGAGAGAATCTTTAAGGGACCTGTAATTGGAAAGCTTCTGCAGGATTGAGTTTTGAAAAAATGACTCGATGTATTATAACCAAAAACAATGGTAGGCTTTCAAATGGCTTTGGGGAAACTTTTTGGGTAACCACAGATCTCCTGCATAAAAAGGATGGAGTTCAAAAATTGCTTTTGCATATAAAGAAATAGGATGTTATGCATGCTGAAACTACATTTCTGGCATTTGCATTTAGGCTTCTTTCCTAAAACTTTGGCTTGGTGGCTGAAGATTAAGGGGAAACGATTCCATCAAGATATTGAGTAAACAGAAAATCACTGCCAGGGTTTCTGAAATGAATATGTTCAGGCAGACAACTCTGGATGTTGTTATGATATCCTAGACAAAATGTACCAAAAGAAATCATCTGAACAACAATTTTTAAATTGTACATATCTTTTTTACAATAATATATATTATATATTATTTTCACATAGTTTAAACTGTAAAAGTTTTAAAAATGTAATTGAAAGTACTCTCATTTGTTTTGTAATGGTATTGTCTTAATTAATTTGTACCAATATTATCAGCAGTTGTACTAAAAAACTACATGCTAGAAAAAAAGCAGAGAAAACATATCAGCATACAAAACTGACTTAGTGTGTTTACATCTTTGTTATAAAAAAACAAAAAAAAACAAAACAAAACAAAAGAATTTCATTTTGTTGACATAGACTATTGTCGTACAATAAATAGTAGTAGTAGTGGCATGTGATGCAAGAAAGCAAGTGTATGATCTTATGCAGCATCAGCCAAAAAAGAAGAAAAAAAAAATTTCACACATCCATTCCCTCTAAATGTTTGTCCAGTTCCTCTTTAAATTTATTCAACCTATCAATTTCCACAAAAGGATCACAGTGTACTGATGTGGGATTTACTTAAAGATTTAATTACCATCAGGGGTAAAGGAAAGGGATTTTGCTTCCGTAAAGGTGAGTACAGTGGTCTCAGACAGTTTTTAAATTTGTACTGTGGGATCAACTGACAATGTTACCAACAGTAAATTCTAAGTGGGAAGCATTCAAGGAATTCATTGTGGATGCTACTAAAAGTTTCATACCTATTAAGAAATATTGTTAAAGGTTTGGGCCTAAATGGTTGTAAAATGAACTAATGAGACTCGTAACAGAGAAGAAAAATGCATGGGATGCATATAAATTATCAAGCGACTCAGAAGCCTATGGCAGGTATAAGCTAGTCTGTAATCAGGTCACAAAGGAGGTTAGGCAGGTGAAGGCAGATTATGAGAAATCCCTGGCAAAAGATGCTAAGAAAAACAGCAAGGATTTCTTTACTTATTTAAACTCTAAAAGGAAGGGGATGGATGAATATGATTGGTCCACTTGACATCGATGGTTCAACCGTTGATGATCCTGCTCAGATAGCAAACAAACTGAATGAGTATTTTGCATCTGCATTCACACGTGAGGAATTATTAAGGTTTGAAAATGGCAGAAGGTTATCAAATTGTAGCAGGATACTTAATGATTTTGTAATAACTGAGAGCAAAGTGGAGGAGAAATTGTTGAAGTTAAACATAAGAAAAGCACCTGGGATGGATGGGATCTATCCAGTTATATTAAAGGAGGTGGCAAAGCAACTAAGCAAAACATTAGCCATAATTATAAGAGCATCCTTGGACTCAGGGGAGGTTCCCGCGGACTGGAGATGTGCAAATATATCCCCAATTCACAAAGGGGAATCGAAGGATGACACGAGTAATTACAGACCAGTTAGTTTAATTTCTGTTCCTGGTAAAATAATGGAGTCACTGGTTAAAGATGCATTGCAGGATCATCTAGACAAGACTGCAGCAATAATTCAGACACAGCATGGGTTTGTTAAGGGAAAGTCTTGTCTGACAAATTTGATAGGATATTATGATGTGGTTACAAAGGAACTGGATGCAAAAAATAATTTTGATATCATATATTTGGATTTCAGGAAAGCTTTTGACACTGTTGCACATGGAAGACTATTGTACAAATTGGAGCAGAATGGTATTAAGGGTAAGTTGCTACAATGGATAAAAGGATGGTTAAGTGGGAGAAGACAGAGGGTGGTAATCAGTGGGTGCTGCTCTTCGTGGACTAATGTTATTAGTGGTGTCCCACAGGGTTCGGTGTTGGGTCCACTGTTGTTTTGTATATTTATCAATGATATTGATGAAGGTATATCAGGCTTAGTGTTGAAGTTTGTAGATGATACAAAGGTTGGCAGGGTTATTAATGACAGTAATGGCAGTGTGCTACAGCAACAGGATCTAGATAATTTGGGCAGATGGGCTAAGAAGTGGCAACTGAAGTTGAACCTTGACAAATGCAAATACTGCATATTTTCTCTCGGGTTACTTCTACCCAGTAGAAGTAACCCGAGGTTTCTCTCAGGTTACTTCTACAGGTTACTTTTCTCTCAGGTTACTTCTACCCAGTAGAAGTAACCTGAGAGAAAAGTACCAACTGTGTGGTACTACATGTAAGGTGGCACAAAATGAAAAAGACCTGCGAGTAATTGTGCAGTCAGATATTAAGTTTTCTGGGCAATGCAGACTGGCTGCCAGGGCAGGTCATGGGGTTTTGTCAATGATATATAGGAATTTTGCTAGCAGGGAAAAGGAGTTGACTGTCCCTCTGTATAAGGCAATGGTCAGGCCACGCCTTGAGTACTGCGTCCAGATCTGGAGGCCTCATTTTAGGAAGGATGTCGATTTGCTTGAGTGTGTACAGAGAAGGACAACAAGATGGTAAGGGGAATGAAGGGATCCTCTTAACAAGAGAAGCTAAAGTTCTGCAAATTGCAGTGGCTGGAGACTAGGCACCTGCGCGGTGATCTGATTGAGGTGTATAAGGCTTTGAATGGGTTGAGCACTCTGAATTCTGATGGGATCCTTCCAATTGTTCAGATTACGAACCTAAAGGGGCATAAATTCAAATTAAGAACGGACAGATGTAGAATAGATGTGCGGAAATTTGCCTTTAGCCAGCGAGTGGTTAATTGCTGGAACAAACTTCCATCTGTCATTGTGGAAGTTGATAGGTTGAATAAATTTAAGGAGGAACTGGACAGGCATTTGGAGCGAATGGTGTGATTTTTTTTTTTTTTTTTTTTTTTTGGCTGATACTGCATAAGCTCATACACTTGCTTTTTTGCATCACATGCCACTACTACTACTACAACAACAGATGGAAGTTTGTTTCAGCAATTAACCACCCACTGGCTAAAGGCAAATTTCTGCACATCTATTCTACATCTGTCTTTCCTTAATTTGAATTCATGCCCCCTTAGGTTCATAATCTGAACAAGTGGAAGAATCCCATCAGAATTCAGCATGCTCAACCCATTCAAGGCCTTATACACTGCAATCAGATCACCGTGCAGGTGCCTAGTCTCCAGCCACTGCAATTTGCAGAACTTAAGTAAGCCTCTCTTGGTGCCCTTCACCAATCTTTTTGCTCTTCTCTCTACACTCTCAAGCAAATCTACATCCTTCCTAAAATGAGGCCTCCAGACCTGGACGCAGTACCCAAGACGTGGCCTCACCACTGCCTCCTTATACAAAGGGACAATCACCTCCTTTTCCCTGCTATCAAAATTCCTATATATCATTGACAAAATCTCTCACCTGCCCTGGCAGCCTGTGTGCATTGCTCAGAAAACTTCATATCTGACTACACAATTACTACCAGGTCTTTTTCAT
This sequence comes from Mastigoproctus giganteus, assembly GCF_048544385.1. NCBI lineage: Eukaryota > Metazoa > Arthropoda > Arachnida > Uropygi > Thelyphonidae > Mastigoproctus > Mastigoproctus giganteus. Next base: position 1,591,361 of record NC_143585.1, on the reverse strand, counting down.
TTTCTAACATCTTAAGTGTAGTACCACACAGTTGGTACGTTTCTCTGGGGTTACTTTTACCCATGGCGCCTCCGTAGCCAGGTGGGAAGGAGCAACAGTGCGTAGCACACGCTTCTTGATTAGACCGGGGTTCGAGCTCGTCACCGCCAAATAGGGAGGATGCGGAAAGGTCAGGGAATGACCACCGCATATTCCCGGAGCAATATGGCCTTAGTTGCTAATGCTCCTAAAAACCAAAACAACAAACAAACAACTTTTACCCATATGCAGTACTTTGCATTTGTCAAGGTTAAACTTCAGTTGCCACTTCTTAGCCCTTCTGCCCAAATTATCTAGATCCGGTTGCAGTAGCACACTGCCATTACTGTCATTAACACCCTGCCAACCTTTGTATCATCTGCAAACTTCGACAGTAAGCTTGATATACCTTCATCAATATCATTGATAAATATACAAAATAACAGTGGACCCAACATCGAACCCTGTGGGACTCCACTAATAACATTAGTCCACGAAGAGCAGCACCCATTGATTACCACCCTCTGTCTTCTCCCACTCAACCATGCTTTTATCCATTGTAGTAACTTACCCTTAATACCATTCTGCTCCAATTTGTACAGTAGTCTTCCATGCGAAACAGTGTCAAAAGCTTTCCTGAAATCCAAGTATATCATATCAAAATTATTTTTTGCATCCAGTTCCTTTGTAACCACATCATAATATCCTATCAAATTTATCAGACAAGACTTTCCCTTAACAAACCCATGCTGTGTCTGAATTATTGCTGCAGTCTTGTCTAGATGATCCTGCAATGCATCTTTAACCAGTGACTCCATTATTTTACCCAGAACAGAAGTTAAACTAACTGATCTGTAATTACTTGTTCAGTCACCCTTTGATCCCCTTTTTGAATTGAGGATACATTTGCACATTACCAGTCAGTTGGGTCCTCCCCTGAGTCCAAGGATGCTCTTATAATTATGGCTGATGTTTTGCCGCCTCCTTTAATATAACTTGATAGATCCCATCCACCCCAGGTGCCTTTCTTATGTTTAACTTCAACAATTTCTCCTCCATTTTGCTCTCAGTTATTACAAAATCATTAAGCACCCTGCTACAGTTTAATAACCATCTGGCATTTTCAAACCTTAATAACTCCTCATTTGTGAATGTAGATGCAAAATACTCATTCAATTTGTTTGCTATCTGAGCAGAATAATCAACAGTCGAACCATCGATATCAAGTGGACCAATCATATTCATCCATCCCCTTCCTTTTAGAGTTTATATAAATAAAGAAATCCTTGCTGTTGTTCATAGCATCCTTTGCCAAAGATTTCTCGTAATCTGCCTTCGCCTGCCTAACCTCCTTTGTGACTTGATTACAGACTAGCTTATATCAGCCATAGGCTGATATAAGCTAGTCTGTAATCAAGCAAAAGGCTCAAGCTAATGGGAGTGCTGTGGTTCAGGGGAGAACTGAGGGGGGGGGGGCAGTTACCCTCTGAATCACCTTTTAAAATGCACTGCTTGCATAATGTTTATGAAGCAATCGGGTACGAGACATGATATTGCCATGGGGGATGTCTTTGTGTGTGTGTGCGATGTAAGTAGTGTAAGAAAATCAGGCGACAACTCAGCGTTGTTATGGGCCTATATGAGAGCTTGAAGGACAGAGTGGATGCCCGCGAAGGATCTAAATTGATGGGCCCATCAAGCTCTCAGCTGCCCACATCAACGCCAGAGCTTGCGCTTGTTCATCACACAACACAGCGGCAACCCCCAAAGCAGAATGCGCTAGTCCCACAGGAACTAGTAGTTGTTGGTGACTCTACTGTCAGGGAAACGGGGAACATGCTTTGAAAAAAAGGATAGGTGGAACAGGACCAGGGTATGTCTGCCAGGGGCAAAGTTTGATGACGTTGTAGAGTAGATATCATCTTTTAAGGGTACAAAAGGTGATATAGTTGTACATGTTGGCACTAATGATATTAAGAGTAGGAGACCGGCGGAATTACATAACAAGTACAGGTCACTGATGAAAAAAAGCCGTGAATTAGGGTTGAATTTGAAAGTGTCTGCAATTCTGCCGAGACACAATAGGAGGGAGTATATAATGAAAGCCTTGTCGATCAATTTGGCCCTGAAAAGATTGTGCAAGGCTCAAGTGGTAGAATTTTTTCCAGCCTGCTCTGTACTTGGTAACAGGAGAGACTGCTTCTACAGGGATGGGATACACTTAAATAGAAAGGGTGCAAGAATGTTTGCTGATGCTATCGAGACAGTGTTAGGTGGCTCGGAAAACTGCTAGCTTCAGGGTATACAAGGACTAATAAATTAACAGTAGCCACTGTCAGAGGTGAAATTGATTAATGCACTGCTTCTATTGAAATGAGCAGTAGCCTGGAAAACAAGATGCAGGGTATTTTAGAGACTGCTGGAAGTCATTGCAGTACAAATAAACACATGGGCTGTTTTAGGGTAGCTAAGAATAGGAACAGGTGCATGTATACTTGTGTCTAAACGAATGCTAGGAGTTTGGTAAATAAATTTGATATATTTGAGGTAGCTCAAAACATCAAAAGCAGATATTGTTGGGATATCAGAGACGTGGTGTCAAACAGATATAAGGAATGCAGAACTGGAATTTCGGGAGTAAAATAGCATTAGCATTAGTAGAGGCATTTGATGCAAGAAAGCAAGCTTCTGCAGCATCAGCCAAATAAAAAAAAATAATAAATAAAAAATAACCACTTCGACTTCACCCCTCTGTTCGTTCGAAATACCTGTCCAGCTGAGCCTTAAATTTATTTAGGCTATCAAATTCCACAACAAAAGATGGAAGTCTGTTCCACCAACCAACTACCTGCTGGCGAAAGGCAAATTTCCACACATCTATCCTACATCTATCTTTTCTCAATTTGAATTTATGCCCTCTCAGGTGATTATTCTGAGCAAGAGGAAGAATCCCATCAGCATTGAGTATTCTCAAACCATTCAAGGCTTTATACACCTCTATCAGATCACCTCCTGGTGCCTAGGCTCCAGACACTGTAATTTGCAAAACTTAAGCCTTTCTTCGTAAGAGCACCCCTTTGTTCCATTCACTAATCTTGTTGCCCTTCTCTGTACTCGTTCCAGTAGCTCTACATCCTTTTTGAAATGAGGCTCCAGGCCTGTATACAGTACTCTAGGTGTGGCCTGACCATTGCCTTATAAAAGGGAATAATCATCTCCTTATCCCTGCTAGAAAAATTCCTTTATATCATTGACAAGACACCATGAGCTACTCTTGCAGCCCGCCTGTCTGCACTGCTCAGAGAACTTCATATCTGCCTGCACAACCATCCCCAGGTCCCTTTCATTCTCTACCACTGTCAGTGTAGTACCACAGAGTTGATATGTTGCTCTGGGGTTGCTGTTTCCCATGTGTAGTACTTTACATTTGTCAATGTTAAACTTCATTTGCCACCTCTCAGCCCATCTGCTCAACCTCTCCAGATCCTGTTGCAGCAGCATAGTGTCAGTAGTGTCCTTGACAACCCTGCCAACCTTTGTATCATCTGCAAACTTGGACATTAAGCTTGATATACCATCATCAATATCATTTATAAATACAGAAAACAATAATGGACCCAACACTGAGCCCTGAGGGACTCCACTAATAACATTAGTCCACGATGAGCAGTGTCCATTAATTACCACTCTGTCTTCTGCCACTCAACCATCCCTTTATCCATTGTAGCAGCTTACCCTTGATGCCATACCTCTCCAATTTGTACAGCAGTCTTCCATGTGCAACAGTATCAAAAGCTTTCCTGAAATCCAAGTACATGATATCAGAATTATTTTTGCCATTCAGTTCCTTTGTGACCACATCATAGTAACAAATCAAATTGGTCAGACAAGACCTCCCTTTAACAAACCCTTGCTGTGTCTTAACTATTACTGCAGTCTTGTCTAGATCCTGCAAAGCTTCCTTAACCAGTGATTCCATTATTTTCCTCCGAACACAAGTTGAACCAACAGGTCTGTAGTTATTTGTGTCACCTTTTGAACCTGCTTTGTGAATTGGTGATACATTTGCACACCTCCAGTCCAGGGGACTTCCCGTGAATTCAAAGAAACTCTCATAAGTATGGCTAAGGGTTTGCTTACTTCCTTTGCTGCCTCCTTTAATATAACTGGATAGAGCCCATCTACCCCCAGGTTCCTTCCTTATGTTTAACTTCAAAAATTTTTCCTCCACTTTGTTCTCAGTTATTACAAAATCACTTAGTTCCCTGTTAGTGTTTGATAAACTTCTGGCACTCACCTCATTGAATAACTTCTCATGTGTGAATGTAGATGCAAAATATTCATTCAGTTTATCAGCTACCTGAGCATGATCATAAATAGTCAACCCATCTATGTTAAGTGGTCCAATCTGATTCATCCCTTTCCTTCTAGAGTTTACATAAGTAAAGAACTATTTGCTGTTTTTCTTTGCAACCTTGGGCAAAGATTTCTCATAATCTGCTTTCGTCTGCCCAATGTCCTTTGTGACTTGATTACAGACTAGGTTATACCTGCCGATAGAGATACCTTATATGCATCCCATACATTCTTCTTCTCTGCCACTAGCCTCTTTAATTCATCTGACATCCATTTAGGCCTAAACCTTGAACAGTATTTCTTAGTTGGAATGAAAAGCATAGTAGCCTCCAAAATTAAGTCCCTGAAGGCTTCCCATTTAGAATTCACTGTTGGTAACATCATCAGTTGATCCCACTGTACAGAATTTAAACACTGTCTGAAACCTCTGTAGTCACCTTTACGAAAGCAAAAGCCCTTCCCTTTTGCCTTGACGGTAGTTACATCTTTAAATAATTCTCACATCAATACATTGTGATCACTGTTGCCCAGTGGTTCCTTTATATGCAGATTCTTAATGCATGAAGAATCAATACTGATAATCAGATCAAGAGTATTACTTCCTCTGGTTGCCACTCAAACATGTTGCTGTAGAAAACAGTCATCCAATAAATCCACAAAAGTCTTGCTAGTGTGCAAGTGACCAACCCACAAATTCCAGTCAAAATCTGGAAAGTTTAAATCTCCCATTATAAGACATTTTGATTTACTGGCCTACTCTATTGCCCTGTACAATTTATTATTATACTCATCAGAGTCATTAGGCCTATAGCACACTCCTACTCCCAATTTGGATCTCCCAATGCTTATGTCACACCAAACTGACTCGACACTGCACTGTCCAGCGATGTCGACTGGTTTCACTTTCTTGAATTTTATGTGTTTCTTAACTAATAGCATAACCCCTCCACCCTTCCTATCCTGTCTATCCTCTCTGTACACATTGTACTCCCCAAATTCCAACTCTGCACTGCCTATATCTGTGTGACACCACGTCTCTGATATCCCAACAATATCTGCCTTTGATGTCTTCACTAGCACCACAAGCTCATCAAATTTATTAACTATACGCCTAGCTTTGGTGTACATGCAGCAGTGCGTAGTACACACTTCTTGATTAGACCGGGGTTCAAGCCCGTGACGACCAAATACGGAGGATGCGGAAAGGTCAGGGAATGACCACAGCATATCCCCGAGCAGTATGGCCTTAGTTGCTTATGCTCCTAAAAACCAAATAACAATTCTAGCCACCCTAACACAGCCCATGTATTTATTTTTTCCACTACGACTCCCAGCAGTTCTGGAAATATCCACTCTGCTGCCCATTCTAATAGAAGCAATGCGAGAATCACTTTTGCCTCTGCCTGCGGCCACTGTTAACCTTTTAGTCTGTGTATCCCCTAATGTTAGCAGTTTTCCGACCCACCTAACACTGCCTCGATAGCATCAGCAAATATTCTTGCACCCTTTCTATTTAAGTGTATCCCATCCCTGAAGAAGCAGTCTCTCCTGTCAACAAGCACAGTCCAGGCTGAAAAAAAGTCTACCCCTTGAGCCTTGCGCAATCTCTCCAGGGCCGAATTGATTGACAAGGCTCTCATCATGTACTCCGTCCTGTCGTGTCCAGATAGAATTGCAGTCACTTTCACATTCAACCCTAACCCGCAATTGTTTTTTCAACATTGACCTGTACTTGTTGAGTAAATCTGCAGATCTCTTACTCTTAATGTCATTAGTTCCAACGTGTACAACAATATCACCTTTTGTGCCCTGAAAAGATATCTGCTCTACATCATCTTTTGCACCTGGCAGACATACTCTAGTCCTGTTCCACCTATCCTACACCTCAAACTTTCATAGACGCCCATCAGAACGCTGAGTTGGTGCCTAATTTCTTGACACTTTAGACACCTAGCACGCACAAAGGCACCCTCCTTGGCTGGATCATATCCTGTTTTAGAAAGGTCGGCAAACATTTCACACTTCGCACTTTTGTTGAGACTGATGCGTTGGAGAATAGCCCCCTTCGTTTCTCCCCCGAGCCATAGCACGCTTGCTAGGCTGTGATCTTTGCTTCGCAGCTATAGTCTTGGTCATGATTTCCATTTAAATACAATTTAATTAGTAATATAATTTAATAATATTAATAATATTTTTGATTAATTGAAAATACTATAATAAGCTAACAGATTTCTAATACAGTTCTTTGTATTACGCTATCTAGTTTAACTTTATACCTTACGCTATCAGTTCGAGATATATATCCGTTAAGCTATTTCTTATCGACTACAATATGGCAGCTAGTTCAACAATATTGGCGCCAACACTGGCAGTCGTAACTTCCAAAAATCGCTGGTTAAATTCAAAATAAGAATCTAACAAACGCTACTAAACCTATTTAATATCTGCATAAAACACAATCATTATATTCATTCCATGCACTTTCTTCTCTGCCACACATCTAGTTAATTCATCTGACATCTATTTAGGTCTAAATCTTGAACAGTATTTCTTAGTTGGTATGAAAAGCATAGTTGCTTCCAAGATTAATTCCTTGACTGCTTCCCATTTAAAATTTGCTGTTGATGACATTATCAGTTGGTCATCCTGTATAGAATTTAAAAACTGTCTGAAACCACCTTAGTCACCTTTACGAAAGCAAAAACTCTTTTACCCCTGAATGTAGTTTCATCTCTAAGTAAATTCCTCATTAGTACACTGATCATTGCCATCCAGTGGTTCCTTTATCTGTAAATTCTTAATGCATGAATTCATATTCATAGTTACCCCATTTACTTAATGTAAATTGATTTATTATTAATCTTATTAACCAAATTGCTAATGTAAAATTATTTAAAACTGTTAAAACTTAATTCTTTACCTTATGTTTGCTGAAGCTATTTGTTACTAAAATAACAGTGCTGGAACCAACAATTGATAAACATAAAGAATTTATTAAAACAAGACAAAATAGACTATGTTAAAAATTAAGACAAATTAAAAATCAAAACGTTAAAATACAAAGTTAAAACCGCAAAATTAGCAGAAAAGGCAAAAACTTCTTTGTGAACTTGTTTAATTTGACAAAAAGGCTCTTCGTAAACTTGATAAATAAGCTCTTTAGTAAACTTGATTATTTTCCTAAAATTTACTTTGCAGTTTTTTTTTAATATTTCTTAGAATTAGTTATTTTCTTGTATACCTCTCCCAAGAAAAAAAAAAAAAAAATTTATGACCATATACAAAAGATAAATAGAAAACTGCTCTCTCCATGGCTAATAGACACAGTTCACACAGACTTTATTGGTAATCAAGAACTGTGTCATCACTGTTCTTAGCACTGTCTTGCAAGGAAGCATCTTGAAATCAAGCCATATCCAAGAACTTTGTTCTTCGCTATAACTGCCTGACAACCTATCTGTGAGTTTTAATGTTGTGAGTATAAAATTTAGGATTTGTTATTTTAAAGTGCTGAAGATTTCAGATCCCAGTTTTTCACTCAGTGGAATTGGCCAAAAAATACACCTTAAAGACTTTTTTTAGCACTGGAGGTTGTTGAGATTGTCATTGCTAGTTGGTTATAAAGATAAACGTGTTAAGAATGTCTTAACATTTTATTTTTGAAAATTAGCATCCATACAAGAGCTTTTGTTTAACTACACAAAAATATATTTTTTCCTGTTCATGTTCTAATAATATTCATTTTATATATTGTTTTTTTTCCCCCCCTCTAGATGGGTAAGGGATCTTTTAAATATGCTTGGGTCCTGGATAAGTTAAAAGCCGAAAGGGAACGTGGTATTACAATTGACATCACTCTGTGGAAATTTGAAACTCAGAAGTACTATATAACTGTCATTGATGCTCCTGGTCATAGAGATTTCATCAAGAATATGATAACTGGAACTTCTCAGGTAAAAAAAAAAAATTAATCTCTCTCTCTCGTGATATCTTATTCTTGATTACTAGCGTTGTAAGCAGTACAGTGCTCACAATTTAATGAATTACATATTTCCAATAAATATCACATTGGCTGTTTCACGTAATCTTTATTGTTAGATAAAGGGGTTGTCTTCCTAATATCAGGTTTGTTTACAAGTTGCACTTTTTATGCATTTTTTTATTATTTTTCTAACAATAAAGATTGTTAGATAAATAGAAAAAAATAAAATCTTGCCTCTCTAATCTCACTTTGTTAATGAGAATGTTGATTATCACAACAAATGGAGGTGAATAACATTGGAATGAGAATTTATATTCAATAAAGGATGAGCTATTTTCCTGCACAATTTAAACTTTGCTGGTTTTAAAAGAGCATATAAAGATCAAGGTAATCATGTTTTTTCTTCTTTTTTTTCGCAAATTTTTGAAAACATGTATAGGTTCTGTCTGTATAAATTTTTTGCCATCATTATACACATTACAGTATGAAATGTGGTTTCGTTTTAACTTGTTTAGATACAGACCTAGCAGAATTGTAATTTAATTGATTAAATATAAATGTGATCTGCATAAGATTGCCATATGTATAGCAGAATTTAACTTGGTTAAGGCTGATATTTATTCGTTGAGCAATTTTATTTTGCATATTTTCTTATAGATAGAGAAATTAAATTGAAAGATTGTTATAATCTAGCAAAGTTTTCCCTAAATTTAGAAAAAAATTATTAATTTTATCATTTCTTTTATTTTACTAATTTTAATTAACTTTTTTAATTTATAGTTCAAATAATGTGATAAAATGGTATTTGTGAAAATTTTTGAAAAGTTCTAAACCTCTCAACCACTTAATTGTTCATTTCAGAAATATATGTGATCTCAATTCCAATCTCAGTGATGTCCATTCTGATAGTCCCTCCGAGTCAGAGACTTAGTAATATGGAATCTCCTCTTTTCGATCTTTTCTGGCATAAAATCTCTCTACCACATTCTGTCAAATTCATCTGTTGCCTCTTTCATTCTCAAAACTCACTAATCACCTGGGAATCTGACTTCCTTTCTTTGAAACTTGACTTTTTCGGGTCCAACTTTCCTAATAGTGAGGTAATTTTAATGTTCACTAATTCCAGCCGACTTGTTTTCTAGTCTCATTGGCCAAGCTAGTTGAGATGCTAAGACTTTTTTTGCAGTTACTAATGACTTCACACAGATTGTTCAGTTACCTACCAGAATACCAGACAATCCTAGCCACACAGCCAACACTCTTTATCTTTTGTCACAAAAACATTGATGATCTTGTTCAAGTACATGGTCAAGGTGAGTGGTCCTCTAGGCACCTCAGATCGTAACTTAGTGATGGTGTCTTCTCCAGTGGAGACTTTCTCTCATGGCTATTCTCAACCTCGTGTTGTTTGGCATTACAAGAAAAAAAAACTTGGTTTTTCCAATAAATGTGCTAAGGCTGTTCAAGATAAGAATGTTGCATATTGCAATTGGCTTGCATGGTCTGCTCCAGGTTCATTTTCTGCCTGCACCAAAGCTCTCAAAAATTGTAAAGCTGTTATTAATCAGTTCAGACTAGATTTTGAACAGGTTGAGAATAGAAACTTGCTTCTTGTTCAAATGTTAGTTGAGCATTCTGTCTCTAGCCAAAGCTGTTGGTTGCAAATTTGTCCATTTTTACTCCCACCTCTTTTACTCCCACAGTATCTATTTTCACCTCTGCTAAGATAAAACCAATCTATTATCTTACTTTTCTTTTAACTGTTGTATTGATGACCTTGTTCAACTCTCTCTTACCATTCCCTGTACACTCCTTTCAATGCCTGCTGCAGTTTTCTGTTGAAACAGGCGCCTCCATAGCCAGGTGGGAAGGAGCAGCAGTGCGTAGCACACACTTCTTGATTAGACCGGGGTTCGAGCCCGTCACCACCAAATACGGAGGATGCGGAAAGGTCAGGGAATGACCACCGCATATCCTGGAGCAATATGGCCTTAGTTGCTAATGCTCCTAAAAACCAAATAACAAACAACAAACAAACAAACATTCTGTTGAAACCTTGTCAGAAGAATTTTGAATGGTCTTGATTCTAAGAAGGCACGATGCGCTGATGGTGTTTTTTCACTTGTTTTCGAAACCTGTGCTCCACAGCTTACCTCTATTTTTTGTCACCTTTTTAAACTTTCTTATTCCACTGGTGTTTTTCGTTCTGCTTGAAAATTTGCTCATATCCAGCTAGTTCCTAAAAAGGTAACAACTCCCTCTCATCCAATTATTGTGCCATTGCATTTACTCCTACTCTTTCTAAAGTAATGAAGAAATCCATTAACTGCCAACTCCTAAACTATCTAGAAACTTTCCATCTGATCAGTGATCGGCAATATGGATTCCATCATTATCAATGGACTGAAGATATATTATTAATTTTGGCTTATTTTACCATCTATGGATAAATTCAATGAAAAGGTTTGGTGAAATTTAAGTAGTTGCTCTTGACATTTCAAAGGCTTTTGATAATGTTTGATATAAAGGTCTTCTAAATAAGCTTCCATCTAATAGTTTGCCAACTGTTGTTTTCTTGTCTTTCAATGCTTACTGCAGGCCATGGTAGATGGCTCTCTCTCATCTGATTTCTCCATTAATGCTGGTATTCCTCAAAATTCAGTTCTTTCTCCCACTCTTTTCCTCTTTTATATTAATGACCTTCCATTGACTGGAAATCTTATCCATAGTTCTGCTGATAATAGCACATTATATACCAACTTCCATTTTTAAGTAACCTTGCCATACAAACAGCCTCAACATCTCAAATATCTGCTATCAATTCCTTAAATGCTGATCTGAAGGTAATTCACTGTTGGGGCAAAGCTAATTTAGTTAATTTCAATCCTTCTAAAACTAAGTCCTGTCTTACATCTGCAAGTTGCAGCATCTGGAGGCTAGGCACCTGTGAGGTGATCTGATTGAGGTATATAAGGGCTTGGGCAGGCTCAATACTGATGGGATTCTTCTGCTTACTCAGATTACAAATCTGAGGGAGCATAGATTCAAACTGAGGAAAGACAGTTTTAGAATATATATGTGCAGAAGTTTTCCTTTGGCCAGTGGGTATTTGATTGCTGGGATTCGTCTTGTTGTGGAAGTTGACAGCCTTAAATGTTTGGCTTCTTGATTCCATTCAGAAGAGGGCAGTTAGGTTAATTAATGATTCATCTCTAACAGAGTCTCTCCACTCGCTGTCTCATAGACGTACTGTTTCTGCTGCATGCCTCTTCTACAGATACTTCCATGGGCACTATTCTTCTGAATTGGCTTCTATAATTCCCGCTCTCTCTTTCAAAATAGTCCGAACACGTGCTGCCACCAGCCAACATCCATTTACTGTCCAACTTCAAACTCACAGAACCAACTTTTCATCTTCCTCGTTTATTCATTCAGCTGCCGTTTTTTGGAAAAACCTTCCTTCATATGTATTTACTGAAAATTACAGTTTACAAAAGTTCAAGTCTAATGTCAACAAATATCTTCTTTCGTCTTCTCAACTGCCAACCCGAGCACGGTACTAAGTACTATAGGTTCTAAAACCTCTCGTGTTTGGGGTTTACATAAAAAATAATAATAATAAAATAAAAATAAAAATTTAAGGCTGAACTAGGCAAACATTTGGAGTAACTGGAATGGTGAAATGGGAATTTTTTTGGCTGATGCCTGATGCTGTATAGGCTTGCTTTCTTGCATCATATGCCTAAAGGGTACAGCTCTAAAGCGGTTGATCTGATTGAGGTATATAAGGGCTTGAGCAGGCTCAATATTGATGGGATTCTTCTGCTTACTCAGATTACAAAACTGAGGGGGCATAGATTCAAACTGAGGAAAGGCAGTTTTAGAATATATGTGCAGACGTTTTCCTTTGGCCAGTGGGTATTTGATTGCTGGAACAGACTGGTGTTTGCAGGCTGGCCGCTAGTTAGTACACTGGAATGAACCTATTGGTAACTCTTTAGGAGGCTTCCAGTCAGCTAGTGTTATAATCTTGCTACATCTGCTCTGCCAGATAGTGACTGGAGGAAGTCCGAGTAGTGTGTATACGGGGAGGGGGGGGGGCATTGTCGAGGCCACATTATGTCGATGATCTGGGTATATTCTTACCATGTGGAGTTTATTAGTGGAGTCCCTCAGGGTTCAATGTTGGGTCCACTGTTGTTGTTTTCTGTATTTATAGATAATATTGATGATGGTATATCAGGCTTAATGTCCAAGTTTGCAAACGATACAAAGGTTGGCAGGGTTGTTAATGACACTAATGACAGTACACTACTGCAACAGGATCTAGAAAAGTACATTACATTGACAAATGTAAAGCATTAGCATTAGTTAGCATTAGTAGAGGCATATGATGCAAGAAAGCAAGCTTATTCAGCATCAGCCAAAAAAAAAAACACACACCACTCCCATTTCACCCCTCCGTTCGTTCGAAATACCTGTCCAGTTGAGCTTTAAATTTGTTTAGGCTATCAACTTCAACAACAAGTGATGGAAGTCGGTTCCACCAACCAACCACCCGCTGGCCAAAGGCAAATTTCCGCACATCTATCCGACATCCGTCCTTCCTCAATTTGAATTTATGCCCTCTGAGCTGATTATTCTGAGCAAGGTGAAGAATCCCATTGGCATTGAGCATGCTCAAACCATTCAAAGCCTTATACACCTCTATCAGATCACCTCTCCGGTGCCTAGTCTCCAGACTCTGTAATTTGCAAAACTTAAGCCTTTCTTCGTAAGAGCAACCCTTTGTTCCATTCACTAATCTTGTTGCCCTTCTCTGTACCCGTTCCAGCAGCTCCACATCCTTCCTGAAATGAGGCCTCCAGACCTGTATATAGTACTCAAGATGTGGCCTAACCATTGCCTTATACAAGGGAATAATCACCTCCTTATCCCTGCTAGAAAAATTCCTCTTTATCATAGACAAGACACCATGAGCTACTCTTGCAGCTCGTCTGCACTGCTCAGAGAACTTCATATCTGCCTGCACAATTATCCCCAGGTCCTTTTCATTCTCCACCACTGTCAGTGTAGTACCGCAGAGTTGATACGTTGCTCTGGGGTTACTGTTTCCCATATGTAGTACTTTACATTTGTCAATGTTAAACTTCATTTGCCACCTCTCAGCCCATCTGTTCAACCTTTCCAGATCCTGTTGCAGCAGCATAGCGTCAGTAGTGTCCTTAACAACCCTGCCAACCTTTGTATCATCTGCAAACTTGGACATTAAACTTGATATCCCATCATCAATATCATTCATAAACACCGAAAACAACAACGGACCCAACACTGAACCCTGAGGTTGTTATTTGTTATGTTGTTGTTATTTGGTGTTTTAGGAGCATTAGCAACTAAGGCCATATTGCTCCGAGATATGCGGTGGTCATTCCCTGACCTTTCCGCATCTTCCGTATTTGGTGGTGACGGGCTCGAACCCCGGTCTAATCAAGAAACGTGTGCTACGCACTGCTGCTCCTTCCCACCTGGCTACGGAGGCGCCTGAACCCTGAGGAACTCCACTAATAACATTAGTCCACGTTGAGCAGTGTCCATTGATTACTGTCTTCTGCCACTCAACCATCCCCTTATCCATAGCAGCAATTTGCCTCCAATGCCACACTGCTCCAATTTGTGCAGCAATCTTCCATGTGCAACAGTATCAAAAGCCTTTCTAAGATCCAAATATATAATATCAAAGTTATTCCCTGCATCCAGTTCTTTTGTGACTACATCATAGTATCCAATCAAATTGGTCAGGCAAGACCTGCCCTTAACAAAACCATGCTGCGTCTGAGCTATAACTGAATTCTTGTCTAGATGATCCTGCAGTGCTTCTTTAACCAGTGCCTCCATTAATTTACCTGGAACAGAAGTTAAACTAACAGGTCTATAATTACTTGTGTCAGCCTTTGATCCTCCTTTGTGAATTGGGGTTACATTTGCACATCTCCAGTCTATAGGTACCTCTCCTGAGTCCAAAGAAGCTCTCACAATTATGGCTAGGGGCTTGCTTACTTCCTTTGCTGCCTCCTTTAATATAACTGGATAGATCCCATCCACCCCAGGTGCCTTTTTTATGTTTATCCTCAACAATCTCTCCTCCACTTTCCTCTCAGTTATTACAAAATCATCCAGCTCACTGCCAATGTTTACTTTACCTACATCATTCTCCTTCCCGAATAACTCCTCATGCGTGAATGTAGATGCAAAATACTCGTTTAAATTGTTAGCCACCTGAGCAGGATCCTCAACTGTTGAACCATCAATATCCAGTGGACCAATCTGATTCATCCCTTTCCTTCTTGAGTTTAAATATGTAAAGAACTCTTTTCTGTTTTTCTTTGCATCCTTTGCCAAGGATTTTTCGTAGTCTGCCTTTGCCTGCCTAATCTCCTTTGTGACTTGGTTACAGACCAACTTATATCTATCATAGGCTTCCATGTCACCCATCAATTTGTATGTATCCCATGCATTTTTCCTCTCTGCCACATGTCTCATTAGTTCATCTGACAACCATTTAGGCCTAAACCTTGAACAATATTTCTTAGTTGGTATGTAAAGCCTGGTAGCCTCCAAGATTAGTTCCTTGAATGCCTCCCATTTTAAGTTTGCTGTTGGTAACATCATCAGTTGGTCCCACTGTATAGAATTTAAATACTGTCTCAGACCATCATAGTCGCCTTTACGAAAACAAAAACCCTTCCATTTACCTCTGATGGTAGTTACCTCCTTGAGTAAATCCCACTTCAACACACTGTGATCACTGCCACCTAGTGGTTCATTTACCTGCAGATTCTTAATGCATGAAGAATCATTACTGATAATCAGATCAAGAGTATTGCTCCCTCTTGTTGCCTCACGAACATGCTGATGTAGAAAACAAAAGTACTACATATGGGGAGCAGTAAACCCAGAGGAACGTATCAACTCTGTGGTACCACACTGACAGTGGTGGTAGAGAATGAAAAGTACCTGGGGGTAATTGTGCAGACAGATATGAAGTTCTCTGAGCAGTGCAGACGGGCTGCAAGAGTAGCTCATGGTGTCTTGTCAATGATATACAGGAATTTTTCTAGCAGAGATAAGGATATGATTATTCCCTTGTATAAGGCAATGGTCAGGCCACACCTTGAGGTTCAATTGGACAGGTATTTCGAACGAACGGAGGATTGAAATGGGAGTGGGTTTTTTTTTTTTTTTTGGCTGATGCTGCATTAGCTTGCTTTCTTGCATCATATGCCTCTACTGTTTGTTGTTTGGTTTTTAGGAGCTTTAGCAACTAAGGCCATATTGCTCCGCGGATATGCGGTGGTCATTCCCTGACCTTTTCGCATCCTTCGTATTTGGTGGTCACGGGCTTGAAAACCAGTCTAATCAAGAAGCGCGTGCTATGCACTGCTGCTCCTGCCCACCTGGCTACGGAGGCGTCCATGCCTCTACTAATGCTAATACTCTCTGGATTAAAATCTCTCTACCTCATTCTGTCAGATTCATCTGTTGTCTCTACCGTTCTCCCAGCTCCACTAATCACTTGGAGCCCTTCGACTTCCTCTCTTTGCAACTTGACTTTCTCCAGGCCAACTTTTCTAACAGTGAGGTAATTTTCCTTGGTGATTTTAATGTTCACAACTCCAGCAGGTTTCCATTTCCTAGTTACACCTACCCAGCTGGTCGAGATGCTGAGGCTTTTGCAATTACTGATGACCTTGCACAGATTAATAATACCGGACAATCCTAACTATACAGACAAAACACTTGATCTTTTTCTCACAAACAACCCTTCTAAATACATGGTCAAAGTGAGTGGTCCCTTAGGCACCTCAGATCAAAACTTGGTGATAGTTTCTTTTCCAATGGAGCCTTTATCTCATGGCTATTCTCATATTGTTTTGCATTACAAGAATGCAAAATGGGATGACCTGCGAGATTTCTTTTCTTCTTTTCCTTGGTCGGATTACTGTTTCGAAACTTCGGATGTCAACGTTTGCTCAGATTGTGTGAGTGAAATTATTCTTGTAGGAATGGAATCCTTTATTCCACACTCCACTTTAAAATCTCGTCCTTTAACTAAACCTTGGTTTTCCAATCAATCTGTTAAGGGTGTTCAAGAGAAGAACATTGCATATCGTAGTTGGCTTGTTTCATTTTCTGCCTACACCAAGGCTTGCAACAATTTCAAAGCGGTTATTAATCAGTCTAAACTAGATTTTGAACAGGCCCATCTCTGCTCCCACCTCTGTCAAAAACAGATGGTTCTGTTGTCACTTCAGCCAAGTATAAAGCTAACCTGGTAGCATCCCATTTTTCTTCCAACTCATGTGTTAATGATCTTGGGAAAACACCTCCCACTATTCCCAATATGCTCCATTCAATGCCTCCTGTGGTCTTCCGTCAAAAGGATTTCAGAAGGATTTTGACGAATCTTGATGCTAAGAAAGCTCCAGGTCCCAATGGTATTTCTACAATTGTTCTCAAAACCTGTGTTCCTGAACTTACTCTTATTCTTTGCCGCCTTCTTTCACTTTCTTATTCTAAAGATGTTTTTCCTTCTGCTTGGAAATTTGCTCATATCCAGCGAGTTCCTAAAAAGGGTGACAAATCCTTCAGATCCAATTATCGTCCCATTGCAATTACTTCTATTCTTTCTAAATTAATGGAGAAATCAATTAACCGCAACACTTAAACTACCTAGAAACCTTCCGTCTAATCAACAATCACCAGTATGGATTCTGTCAGTGTCGATCCACTGTGATATTCTAGCTTGTTTCCCATTTATGTACAAATTCAATGTAAAAGTTTGGTGAAACACAAGCAGTTGCTCTTGACATCTCAAAGGCTTTCAATCGTGTTTGGCATAAAGGTCTTCTAAACAAGCTTCCATCTTAAGGGCACAAAAGGTGATATAGTTGTACACATTGGCACTAATGATATTAAGAGTAGGAGACCGGCGGAATTACTTAGCAAGTACAGGTCACTGTTGAAAAAAAGCCGTGAATTAGGGTTGAATTTGAAAGTGAATGCAATTCTGCCCAGACACGATAGGAGGGAGTATATGATGAGAGCCTTGTCGATCAATTCGGCCCTGGAGGGATTGTGCAAGGCTCAAGGGGTAGAATTTTTTTCAGCCTGGACTGTATTTGTTAACAGGAGAGATTGCTTCTACAGGGATGGGATACACTTAAATAGAAAGGGTGCAAGAATTTTTGCTGATGCTGTCGAGCAGTGTTAGGTGGGTCGGAAAACTGCTAGTTGGGGGGGATACAAGGACTAATAGATTAACAGTAGCCACTGGCAGAAGTGGAAGTGATTCTTGCACTGCTTCTATTGAAATGAGCAGAAGCCTGAAAATCAAGATGCAGGATATTTCAGAGACTGCTGGGAGTCATTGCGGTACAAGTAAACACATGGGTTGTGTTAGGGTAGCTAAGAATAGAAACAGGTGCATGTATACCTGCGTGTACACCAATGCTAGGAGTTTGGTAAATAAATTTGATGAATTTGAGGTATTGCTCAAAACATCAAAGGCAGATATTGTTGGGATATCAGAGACGTGGTGTCACACAGATATAAGTAATGCGGAACTGGAATTTGGGGAATACAATGTGTATAGAAAGGATAGACAGGACAGGAGGGGAGGAGGGGTTATGCTATTAGTTAAGAAACACAAAGTCCAAGGAAGTGAAGCCAGTTGACATCGATGGACAGGGCAGTGTCGAGTCAGTTTGGTGTGACATAAGCATAAGGAAATCAAAATTGAGAGTAGGAGTGTGCTATAGGCCTAATGACTCTGATGAGTATAATAAGATATTGTACAGGGAAATAGAGTGGGCCAGTAAATCAGAGAGTCTTATAATGGGGGATTTTAATTTCCCAGATATTGACTGGAATTTGTGGGTTGGTAACTTGCACACTAGCAAGGCTTTTGTGGATTTATTGGATGATTGTTTTCTACATCAGCATGTTCGTGAGGCAACAAGAGGGAGCAATACTCTTGATCTGATTATCAGTAGTGATTCTTCATGCATTAAGAATCTGCAGATAAATGAACCACTAGGTGGCAGTGATCACAGTGCGTTGAAGTGGGATTTACTCAAGGAGGTAACTACCATCAGAGGTAAAGGGAAGGGTTTTTGTTTTCGTAAAGGCGACTATGATGGTCTGAGACAGTATTTAAATTCTATACAGTGGGACCAAGTGATGATGTTACCAACAGCAAACTCAAAATGGGAAGCATTCAAGGAACTAATCTTGGAGGCTACCAGGCTTTACATACCAACTAAGAAATATTTTTCAAGGTTTAGGCCTAAATGGTTGTGAGATGAACTAATGAGACATGTGGCAGAGAAGAAAAATGCATGGGATACATACAAATTAATGGGTGACGTGGAAGCCTATGATAGATATAAGTTGGTCTGTAACCAAGTCACAAAGGAGATTAGGCAGGAAAAGGCAGACTACGAAAACTCCTTGGCAAAGGATGCAAAGAAAAACAGAAAAGAGTTCTTTACATATTTAAACTCAAGAAGGAAAGGGAAGAATCAGATTGGTCCACTGGATATTGATGGTTCAACAGTTGAGGATCCTGCTCAGGTGGCTAACAATCTAAACGAGTATTTTGCATCTACATTCACGCATGAGGAGTTATTCCTGAAGGAGAATGATGTAGGTAAAGTGAACATTGGCAGTGAGCTGGATTATTTTGTAATAACTGAGAGGAAATTGGAGGAGAGATTGTTGAGGATAAACATAAAAAAGGCATCTGGGGTGGATGGGATCTATCCAGTTATATTAAAAGAGGCAGCAAAGGAAGTAAGCAATCATCTAGATAAGAATTCAGTTATAGCTCAGACGCAGCATGGTGTTGTTAAGGGCAGGTCTTGCCTGACCAATTTGATTGGATACTATGATGTAGTCACAGAAGAACTGGTTGCAGGGAATAACTTTGATGTTATATATTTGGATCTTAGAAAGGCTTTTGATACTGTTGCACATGGAAGACTGCTGCACAAATTGGAGCAGTGTGGCATTGGAGGCAAATTGCTGCTATGGATAAGGGGATGGTTGAGTGGCAGAAGACAGAAAGTGGTAATCAATGGACACTGCTCAACGTGGACTAATGTTATTAGTGGAGTTCCTCAGGGTTCACTGTTGGGTCCGTTGTTGTTTTCGGTGTTTATGAATGATATTGATGATGGGATATCAAGTTTAATGTCCAAGTTTGCAGATGATACAAAGGTTGGCAGGGTTGTTAAGGACACTACTGACGCTATGCTGCTGCAACAGGATCTGGAAAGGTTGAACAGATGGGCTGAGAGGTGGCAAATGAAGTTTAACATTGACAAATGTAAAGTACTACATATGGGAAACAGTAACCCCAGAGCAACATATCAACTCTGTGGTACTACACTGACAGTGGTGGAGAATGAAAACTACCTGGGGGTAATTGTGCAGGCAGATATGAAGTTCTCTGAGCAGTGCAGACGAGCTGCAAGAGTAGCTCATGGTGTCTTGTCAATGATATACAGGAATTTTTCTAGTAGGGATAAGGAGGTGATTATTCCCTTGTATAAGGCAATGGTTAGGCCACATCTTGACTACTGTATACAGGTCTGGAGGCCTCATTTCAAGAAGGATGTAGAGCTGCTGGAACGGGTACAGAGAAGGGCAGCAAGATTAGTGAATGGAACAAAGGGGTGCTCTTATGAAGAAAGGCATAAGTTTTGCAAATTACAGTGTCTGGAGACTAGGCACCAGCGAGGTGATCTGATAGAGGTGTATAAGGCTTTGAATGGTTTGAGCATGCTTAATGCCAATGGGATTCTTCTTCATGCTCAGAATAATCACCTGAGAGGGCATAAATTCAAATTGAGGAAGGACGGATGTCGGATAGATGTGCGGAAATTTGCCTTTGGCCAGCGGGTGGTTGGTTTGTGGAACCGACTTCCATCACTTGTTGTTGAAGTTGATAGCCTAAACAAATTTCAAGCTCAACTGGACAGGTATTTCGAACGAATGGAGGGGTGAAATGGGAGTGGTGTGTGTTTTTT
The DNA here is from genome assembly GCF_048544385.1 of Mastigoproctus giganteus. Taxonomy (NCBI): domain Eukaryota; kingdom Metazoa; phylum Arthropoda; class Arachnida; order Uropygi; family Thelyphonidae; genus Mastigoproctus; species Mastigoproctus giganteus. The sequence continues at coordinate 1,570,916 of NC_143585.1, read as the reverse complement.
TTTTTTTTTTTGACCGATGCTGTATAAGGTTGCTTTCTTGCATCATATGCCTCTACTAATGCTAATGCTAATCTTTTGGTTTGCTAACTGTTTTTTGTAATTGGTAATCCAATTTTCTCTCTGATCACTCACTGAGGGTGATGGTAGGTAGCTTTCTGTCCTCTGATTTCACCACTAATGTTTTGTGTCCCCCAAGGTTCAGTTTTTTTCTCCACTCTTTTCCCCTTATATACTAATGACCTTCTTCCATTGACTGGAAATCCTATCCATAATTTTGCAGATGATAGCATATTGCATTCCACTTTCCATTTTGAGAAACCTTGCCCTGCTCACTCAGCTTCAACTTCTTGAATATCCACTACCAATTCCTTCTCAAGACCCTGGGGTGAATGGGATCTATCCAGTTATATTAAAGGAGGCAGGAAAGGAAATAAGCAAACTTTAGCCATAATTAGGAGAGCATCCTTGGAAAAATAGAAGCCCATGGACTGAAGATTTGCAAATGTATCTCCAATTTGGCAGTTTCTTTTGGCCGTTGATCATGCTTGCCATGCAATTTTTAGCTTTTGAATTATCGATTTTTAATAGTGAAAATAACGCAATTAATCTCTGAAGTTTGTTATCAATTCTGAAATTTGTTATCAAAAAAAGACGAATAGATTAACAGTAGCCACTGGCAGAGGTGAAAGAGATTCTTGCACTGCTTCTATTGGAATGAGCAGAAGCCTGAAAAACAAGATGCACGATATTTCAGAGACTGCCGGGAGTCATTGCGGTACAAGTAAACACATGGGTTGTGTTAGGGTAGCTAAGAATAGAAATAGGTGCATGTATACTTGCGTGTACACCAATGCTAGGAGTTTAGTAAATAAATTTGATGAATTTGAGGTACATCGAAGGCAGATATTGTTGGGATATCCGAGACTTGGTGTCACACAGATATAAGGAATGCAGAACTGGAATTTGGGGAGTACAACGTCTATAGAAAGGATAGACTGGATAGGAAAGGAGGAGGGGTTATGCTATTAGTTAAGAAATACATAAAATCCAAGGAAGTGAAGCCAGTGGACATCGCTGGACAGTGCAGTGTCGAGTCAGTTTGGTGTGACATAAGCATTGGGAGATCAAAATTTCGAGTAGGAGTGTGCTATAGGCCTAATGACTCTGATGAGTATAATAAGAAACTGTACAGGGAAATAGAGTGGGCCAGTAAATCAGAGTCTTATAATGGGAGATTTTAATTTCCCAGATATTGACTGGAATTTGTGGGTTGGTCACTCGCACACTAGCAAGGCTTTTGTGGATTTATTGGATGATTGTTTTCTACATCAGCATGTTCGGGAGGCAACTAGAGGGAGGAATACTCTTGATTTGATTATCAGCAGTGATTCTTCATGCATTAAGAATCTGCAGATAAATGAACCACTAGGTGGTAGTGATCACAGTGTGCTGAAGTGGTATTTACTCAGAGGTAACTACCATTAGGGGCAAAGGAAAGGGTTATTTCTTTCGTAAAGGCGACTATGATGGACTGAGACAGTATTTAAATTCTATGCAGGGGACCAACTGATGATGTTACCAACAGCAAATGCAAAATGGGAAGCATTCAAAGAACTTATCTTGGAAGCTACTAGGCTTAACATACCAACTAAGAAATATTTTCAAGGTTTAGGCCTAAATGGATGTCAGATGAACTGATGAGGCATATGGCAGAGAAGAAACATGCATGGGATACATACAAATTAACACATGACACAGAAGCCTATGATAGATACAAGTTGATCTGTAATCAAGTTACAAAGGAGGTTAGGCAGGCGAAGGCAGATTACGAGAAATCTTTGGCAAGGGATGCAAAGAAAAACAGCAAAGAGTTCTTTACTTATGTAAACTCTATAAGGAAGGGGATGAATCAGATTGGTCCACTGGATATTGATGGTTCAACAGTTGATGATCCTGCTCAGGTAGCTAACAAACTAAATGAATATTTTGCATCCACATTCACACATGAGGAGTTATTTAGTGAGGGAAAAGCCAGAGGTGTATTCAACTCTAGCAGTAAGCTAGAGAATCTTGTAATAACTGAGAGTAAAGTGGAGGAGAAATTGTTGAAGATAAACACAAGGAAGGCACCCGGGGTGGATGGATCTATCCAGTTATATTAAAGGAGGCAGCAAAGGAAGTAAGCAAACCCTTAGCCATAATTATGAGAGCTTCCTTGGACTCAGGGGAGGTACCCACAGACTGCAGATGTGCAAATGTGACCCCAATTCACAAAGGAGGATCAAAGGCTGACACAAGTAATTATAGACCTGTGAGTTTAACTTCTGTTCCAGGAAAATTAATGGAGGCACTAGTTAAAGAAGCACTGCAGGATCATTTAGATAAGACTTCAGTTATAGCTCGGACACAGCATGGTTTTGTTAAGGGGAAGTCTTGCCTGACCAATTTGATTGGATACTATGATGCAGTCACAAAGGAACTGGATGCAGGGAATAACTTTGATATTATATACTTGGATTTTACAAAGGCTTTTGATACTGTTGCACATGGAAGACTGCTGCACAAATTGGAGCAGTGTGACATTGGAGGCAAATTGCTGCTGTGGATAAAGGGGTGGCTGAGGGGGAGAAGACAGAGAGTGGTAATCAATGGACACTGCTCGTCGTGGACTAATGTTATTAGTGGAGTCCCTCAGGGCTCAGTGTTGGGTCCATTATTGTTTTCTGTATTTATAAATGATATTGATGATGGTATATCAAGCTTAATGTCGAAGTTTGCAGACGATACAAAGGTAGGCAGGGTTGTCAAGGACACTACTGACACTATGCTGCTGCAACAGGATCTGGAAAGGTTGAGCAGATGGGCTGAGAGGTGGCAAATGAAGTTTAACATTGACAAATGTAAAGTACTACACATGGGAAACAGCAACCCCAGAGCAACGTATCAACTCTGTGGTACTACACTGACAGTGGTAGAGAATGAAAGGGACTTCGGGGTGGTTGTGCAGGCAGATATGAAGTTCTCTGAGCAGTGCAGACGGGCTGCAAGAGTAGCTCATGGAGTATTGTCAATGATATACAGGAATTTTTCCAGCAGGGATAAGGAGGTGATTATTCCATTGTAAAAGGCGATGGTCAGGCCACACCTAGAGTACTGTATACAGGTCTGGAGACCTCATTTCAAGAAGGATGTAGAGCTGCTGGAACGAGTACAGAGAAGGGCAACAAGATTAGTGAATGGAACAAAGGGGTGCTCTTACGAAGAAAGGCTTAAGTTTTGCAAATTACAGTGTCTGGAGACTAGGCACCAGCGAGGTGATCTGATAGAGGTGTATAAAGCCTTGAATGGTTTGAGCATGCTCAATGCTGATGGGATTCTTCCTCTCGCTCAGAATAATCAACTGAGAGGGCATAAATTCAAATTGAGGAAAGACAGTTGTAGGATAGACGTGTGGAAATTTGCCTTTAGCCAGCGAGTGGTTGGTTGGTGGAACAGACTTCCATCCCTTGTCGTGGAAGTTGATAGCCTAAATAAGTTTAAGGCTCAGCTGGACAGGTATTTTGAACGAACAGAGGGGTGAAGTGGAAGTGGTTTTTTTTTTTTTTTTTTTTTTTGGCTGATGCTGCATAAGCTTGCTTTCTTGCATCAAACTAATGCTAATGCTAATTTGAGGAGTTTCATCAGTGGAGTCACTTGGTGAGTTTGTTTTAGTTTATTCTCGGTTGTATAGCGAGTACTGAGATGTTATTTTTCCGTCAGTATTTTTAATGGTCAGGTCACCATGCAGCTATTAACATAGCTTTGGGGAGAGCAGCACTTGAATTTTGCCTTGCTGTCACACCCATTCCTCTGCTACTTTGATATGGGAAAGTAGTTCCCACTAAAAACTCCTTGGGCACTTAACATGCTCCGACCATCCATTTTGCTTTCAGGCTGCATTTTTATAAAATGTTCTACAGCCTACCATAGACTTAACATGGAAAATAGTTCTTTATAAAATGTCAGAACCACTAAGATGCATACCACCACCACCGTCGTGTTGAGTACCCTCAATAACCCTCGTAGGAAGTAGTCTGCTGACTTGCGACATTTCTTTGCTTCCACTACTGTTGATTCCCACATGACAAGTGGGAATAGCTTGAAATACAGCCAGCTTTGCTGTGTAGGCCCTAATTTACATAGAATCTTCAGTCAGGTGTTATTCCTCAGGACTTGTGACCTCATTAAAGAGGAACTATTTATACTTGCTTTTCCTATGAGCCATGTGATTTTCTGGATGCCATCGAACATGGATGAAACTGAGGTGGAAGCGCTAGATAAGCACACTGATCAGGAATCTACTGCCAACCCCAAACAAATGACCTTCCAAACTCCCGACAATGACCTTGGCAATGACGAGACAAGGCTAGACCCAGCCTACAAAAAGAGAACCAAAAAACAAATTGTCCCAAAAACAGACAGGGAAACAAGAGGCAACTGTGAGCCTAAAGACTCGCAACAGGCTTTAAGCTCACAAGCTGATACTGATGAGGGAAAAAAAAACCAGAGATGACTCCTCCATTGGATCCTACTATGCCTGAAGGGCCCGTCCTGGACAAAATGCACATACTGTGCACGTAACTAGAAAGCCTCATGGTTAAATCTAATAACAGAATAACCACTGGACTCCTTGGAGAGATTATAACCGTTTGGAGAAAAATGGAAACGATACTGGTTTCCACGCACCTGGAGCAAGAGAATGCCACATCAAAACTCGAAGCCCTTCTTGAAGTTAGGGCAAAACAAATTCCACAGTGCACGCCATCTTTTGAAGATGTTCTGAGGAATGGTACCCCATGTGTACCAAACCTTTCTAAGGCCCACAACTCAGTATGCCTCCAAGAACATCTGAATCTCAAGTGGTTTTAATTAAGCCAGTGGAGGAAGCGCAAATGGATACTAGTGAGGCCGTCAAAGAGACCATGAAAAGGAACCTCAAACAACAAATGAAAACAGTCAGGGTTAAGAGCATCAGAAAGACTAGACACCCAGGAATAATAATAGAGACCAATACTAGGGAGGAGGCACAATCCATCCTTAATAATAAAGACATAACAAGTTTGGACTGAGGGCTGAGGCCCCTAAGAAGGAAGGGCCCTCAATAGTTATAAATGACAAAGGCCAAAACATCACACCAAAGGCAATAAAAGAAGAAATTCTAAACAAGAACCCGAGTCACTTCATTGTTCACCTGAGTACCTGGCAAACTTTAAGCTAAAGATATAAATCCCAGGTACAAAACCAAAACAAAAGCTCCATTTCCATTTTTTCATTTATTTATAAACACAATTTTATGTACATTCTCATGATATATATACAATTTATATACAAGATTATATACAAGATTATATACAGTTTTATACACATTATCATATATATATCCATTCTATATAATATCAAGGTACTGTTTGTGTTCTTATATCGGGGTGGCTCCTAAGCATTAGCCCATCTCCACCTTTGTACTCTGTTATGGTGCAGAAACTCTGCATAATGGGCCTGAAAAAGTGTAAGTGTATGTGTGTTGTTTTGTTTGTGTCAGGCCACTTTTGTGTCAACACACAGCTGCCCATGTGTTGGCTGCGCCCTGGTGCAGCCAACACAAGAGCAGCTGGTGCTCATCCCTAGCACTGGGCCTGGGTCAACTGTCATCCTGTATCGGTGTAATTAAAACTGAAAATCTCGCACCTGCCAGAGGTAGGGCAATACTGGCGGGTGCAACAAAAGCTCCAGCCAGTGTCAACTGGGTTATTGAATTATCTACCTGAACATGGAAAATACTTTAACCGCAGGACAGAATCTTTATCGGGTGAGGCAGCCACAGGTTCAAAGAACACATTGCAATACCAAAATGTTTTTAGTGAATACGACTTACATTCAACCAATGGGAATCCACATGTGGACACTGGGCCCAAAAAGGGCACAACTTTAAGGACTGCCCTTCAAAGGACCAGCCCCCCACCTGCACAAATTGTAAAGCAGTAAAGGCTCCATATCAACACTCAATAAGGGATAGCCAGTGCCCCATACATCAAAAGGCAAAGAGTTTCTGCCAATCCTGGATCAATTATTGCCCAATTGCAGAATACAGCCCAGAGGTAAAAATTAATTCAACTCAGTGCACAGCGTGCCAGGGTGGTCATGGACCAACTGAAACTGAAGATGGAGGAGCATTGGGTGGACAACGCCATATTGCAAGAACCCTACGTGCATGCGGGTTAGGATCCAGGGCTACCCCTTGTCGTACAAAAAGTACAAGGCACAACAGACAAACCTTAGACAGCAATTATTGTAAGAAACCCAGACTTTTCAGTCACCAAAATTACACAGCTCTGTACTGCCATTAGTACCTATGCCCAAATTATAACTTCATTGGGAACAATATTTGTCCTCTCCCTATACAGTTACCCTGGCAAAAACATTTAAATGTGGTAGCAATTTAAAAAAAAAAAAAAGAGTCCAGTTTCATCAGCATTGAAAATGTCATTGTGGTTATGTCAGCAAAACATTTTTTCAGTGATTTTCCTTCCATTCCTTTGTAGCGTTAATGTCCACAACTGCACTTTTTTTGAAAGACAGGCCAACGACCAGTCTTAAATTTCTGGAACAATCCATCTGAACTTTATATAATGAGATCCTTGTCGATCAATTTGGCCCTGGAATAGATTGTGTAAGGCTCAAGGGGTAGAATTTTTTTTATCTTGGTCTGTGCTTGTTGACAGGAAAGACTGCTTCTACAAGGATGGGGTACACTTATATAGAAAAGGTGCAAGAATATTTGCTGGTGCTATCGAGGCATGTTAGGTGTGTTGGAAAACTGCTAGCTTGGCTGGATACACAGACTAAAAGGTTAAGAGTGGCTGCAGGCAGAGGTAAAACGGATTCTTGTAATGCTTCTATTAGAATGAACAGCAGCCTGAAAGAAAGGCAATGGAGATTTCCGGCATTGCTGTACTTGCATCCACACCAATACTAGGAGTGTAGTTAATAAAATTGATGAATTTCAAGTGCTGATCAAGGCATAAAAGGTGCATATTATTGTTGGAATATCAGAGACATGGTTTCACTTATATATAAGGGATGCAGAATCGGAATTTGGCGAGTACAATGTGTACAAGAAGGACAGACTACAGGAGGGGAGGAGGGGTTATGCTGTTAGTTAAGACACACATAAAATCTAAGGAAGTGCATCCAATTGATGTTGGTGGACAATGCAATATTGAGTCTGTGTGGTGTGAAATAAGCACTGGGAAAGAATGAGAATAGGTATGTGTTATAGGTATAATGAATATGATGAGTATAATGAGCAATTGTGCAGAAAAGTAGATTGGGCCAGTAAATCAGAATGTCTTTTAATGGGGGAGTTTAACTTTCCAGATATTGACTGGAACTTATGGGTTGGTCACTTGCACACTGGCAAGACTTTTGTGGATTTATCGGATGACTATTTTCTACAGCAACGTGTTTGTTTGTTATTTGGTTTTTAGGAGCATTATCAACTAAGGCCGTATTGCTCTGGGAATATGCGGTGGTCATTCCCTGATCTTCCCACATCCTCCGTATTTGGTGGTGACGGGCTCGAACCCCAGTCTAATCAAGAAGTGTGTGCTACACACTGCTGCTCCTTCCCACCTGGATACGGAGGCGCCTTACAGCAACATGTTCAAGATGTAACCAGAGGAAGTAATACTCTTGATCTTATTATCAGCAGTGATTATTCATGCATTAAGAATTTGCAGATAAAGGAACCACTGGTGAGAGTGATCACAATATACCGATGTGAGAATTACTTAATGATGTAACTACTATCAAGGCTCAAGGGAAGGGCTTTTGCTTTCGTAAAGGTGACTACTGGGGTCTCAGATAGTTTTTAAATTCTGTACAGTGGGATATACTGACGATGTTGCCAACGTTGAATTCTAAATGGGAAGCCTTCAGGGACTTAATTTTGGAGGCTACTAGGCTTTTCATTCCAACTAAGAAATACTGTTCAGGGTTCAGGCCTAAATGGATGTCAGATGAATTAATGAGGCTCGTGGCAGAGAAGAAAAATGTATCGGGTACATATAAAGTGTCAGGTGACACAGAAGCCTATGGCAGATATAAGCTAGTCTGTAATCAAGTCACAATGCAGGTTAGGCAGGTGAAAGCAGATTACCAGAATTTTTTGGCAATGTATGCAAAGAAAAACAGCATACAGTTCTTTACTTATGTAAACTCTAGAAGGAAGGGGATGAATCGGATTGGACCACTTAACATAGATGGGTTGACTATTGATGATCATGCTCGGGTAGCTGATAAACTGAATGAATATTTTGCATCTACATTCACACATCAGGAGTTATTCAAAGAGGGGAGTGCCAGACGTTTAACAAACTTTTTTTTTACAGGGAGCTAAGTGATTTTGTAATAACTGAGAGCAAAGTGGAGGAGAAATTATTGAAGTTAAACATAACGAAGCCAACTGGGGTGGACTTGATCTATCTAGTTATATTAAAGGAGGCAGCATAGGAAGTAAGCAAACTGTTAGCCATAATTATGAGAGCTTCCTTGGCTCAGGTGAGGTCCTCATGGACTGGTGGTGTGCAAATGTATCACCAATTCACAAAGGGCGATTCAAAAGGTGACACAACTAACTATAGACCTGTTAGTTTAACTTGTGTTCCTGGGAAAATAATTGAATCACTGGTTAAAGAAGCATTGCAGGATCATCTAGACAAGACTTGCAGTAATAGTTAAGACCCAGCATGGGTTTATTAAGGGAGGTCTTGTCTGACCAATTTTATTGGATACTATGGTGTGGTCACAAAGGAACTGAATGCCAAAAATAATTTTGATATCATAAACTTGGAATTCACAAAAGCCTTTGATACCATTGCACATGGAAGACTGCTGTACAAATTGGAGAGGTATGGCAATAAGAGTAAGTTGCTACAATGGATAAAGGGATAGTTGAGTGGCAGACGACAGAGAGTGGTAATCAGTGGACTGCTCTTTGTGGAGAAATGTTATTAGTGGAGTTCCCCAGGGTTTAGTGTTGGGCCCATGTTGTTTTGTATATTTATCAATGATATGTGACAATGTGGCAAATGTGACCCCAATTCACAAAGGAGGATCAAAGGCTGACACAAGTAATTATAGACCTGTGAGCTTAACTTCTGTTCCAGGAAAATTAATGGAGGCACTGGTTAAAGAAGCACTGCAGGATCATTTAGACAAGACTTTAGTTATAGCTCAGACACAGCATGGTTTTGTTAAGGGGAAGTCTTGCCTGACCAACTTGATTGGATACTATGATGCAGTTACAAAAGAACTGGATGCAGGGAATAACTTTGATATTATATACTTGGATCTTAGAAAGGCTTTTGATACTGTTGCACATGGAAGACTGCTACACAAATTGGAGCAGTGTGACATTGGAGGCAAATTGCTGCTATTGATAAAGGGGTGGTTGAGGGGGAGAAGACAGAGAGTGGTAATCAATGGACACTGCTCATCGTGGACTAATGTTATTAGTGGAGTCCCTCAGGGCTCAGTGTTGGGTCCATTATTGTTTTCTGTATTTATAAATGATATTGATGATGGTATATCAAGCTTAATGTCCAAGTTTGCAGACGATACAAAGGTTGGCAGGGTTGTCAAGGACAGTACTGACACTAAGCTGCTGCAACAGGATCTGGAAAGGTTGAGCAGATGGGCTGAGAGGTGGCAAATGAAGTTTAACATTGACAAATGTAAAGTACTATACATGGGAAACAGCAACCCCAGAGCAACGTATCAACTCTGTGGTACTACACTGACAGTGGTAGAGAATGAAAGGGACTTGGGGGTGGTTGTGCAGGCAGATATGAAGTTCTCTGAGCAGTGCAGACGGGCTGCAAGAGTAGCTCATGGAGTATTGTCAATGATATACAGGAATTTTTCCAGCAGGGATAAGGAGGTGATTATTCCATTGTATAAGGCAATGGTCAGGCCACACCTAGAGTACTGTATACAGGTCTGGAGGCCTCATTTCAAGAAGGATGTAGAGCTGCTGGAACGAGTACAGAGAAGGGCAACAAGATTAGTGAATGGAACAAAGGGGTGCTCTTACGATGAAAGACTTAAGTTTTGCAAATTACAGTGTCTGGAGACTAGGCACCAGCGAGGTGATCTGATAGAGGTGTATAAAGCCTTGAATGGTTTAAGCATGCTCAATGCTGATGGGATTCTTCCTCTAGCTCAGAAAAATCACCTGAGAGGGCATAAATTCAAATTGAGGAAAGACAGATGTAGGATAGACGTGCGGAAATTTGCCTTTAGCCAGCGGGTGGTTGGTTGGTGGAACAGACTTCCATCCCTTGTGGTGGAGGTTGATAGCCTAAATAAGTTTAAGGCTCAGCTGGACAGATTTTTTGAACGAACAGAGGGGTGAAGTGGAAGTGGGGTTTTTTTTTTTTGGCTGATGCTGCATAAGCTTGCTTTCTTGCATCAAATGCCTCTACTAATGCTAATGCTAATGCTAAAGTTGGTAGCCTAAATAAATTTAAGGCTGAGCTGGACAGGCATTTGTAGCGAATGGAGGGGTGAAATGGGAGTGTTTTTTTTTTTTTTTTTTTGACTGATGCTACATAAGCTTGCTTTCTTGCATTGTATGCCTCTACTAATGCTAATACTAACTTTTAAATTGTTCAATATATTTATTTGATGCAGAAACGATTCAACCTTAGCTTTTAAAATACTGTCATCTATGGGAATGTTTTTGTATGGCTTACACATCATCATTATTATTCTTTTGTCTGTATAGGAACTGCAGTGGGAATTTGTTGTATTTGTTACATGGATTAGTATTTTCTATTTGTAAATTGTGTGTAGCCAGTTCCAAAACATAATCCGTTTTCTCTTTAGCAAATGTGATTCACCCTTCCCCCTTTGTTATATAGGTTGCACAGTGTATATTATCTTTTTTCCATATTGTCATTCAGCAGTTTGTTATACGAAAGTAAGTAGAAAGGTTTTCATATATTATTATGACCATGGTTTTATGCTGTTTCTTATTATACCGCCTATTAATTTACATAAAGAGTGACTATTACTCTGGTGTGAATTTTTAGGAACACTGGCTTGGGAGGGTTACATTCAGAACACTATGGTATTTGTTACATATTCTGATATGTTACACATTTTAGAAAATGTAAGAGAAGAAGTAAGCATTTCATTGGTTGATTCTTTTTGGAATTATGCTATTGCCAATGGCTTTTATCTTAGTGCATCAGAATAAGTAAGGAAGAATATTAAGTATTTGATAATTATTTAATTAAAATGATAGCAGACATTCATTGATTACTTATTTTGGAATGTAATTTTGTTTTAGGCTGATTGTGCAGTCTTGATTGTAGCTGCAGGAACTGGTGAATTTGAAGCAGGAATTTCAAAGAATGGTCAAACTCGTGAACATGCCCTGTTGGCTTATACACTGGGAGTGAAGCAGATGATTGTTGGCGTGAATAAGATGGATACTACTGAACCACCTTTCAGTGAGGTTTGTGGATTCGTAAATTAAAATTTTTAATTTAAAATAAATAATTTAAAATGGCAGTCATGCTGAATTTTTATGAAAATAAATATCTTCAGTGAATAGTATGACTTGATTAGACTGGGGTTCGAGCCTGTCACCCCTGAATACGGAAGATGTGGAAAGGTCAGGGAATGACCACCACATATCCCGGAGCAATATGGCCTTAGTTGCTAATGCCCCTAAAAACAAAAAACAACAACAAAAAAAAAACAACAGCATAGTATGAGGACTGGTCTGTTACGAAAGTAATGCCTCCTAATTTTTTGCGTTCAGATGTGGTGCTGTAGATCATTCACATGTCTGGATGGTCACCAGTTTGACCTTACTGAGTGGCACTATGATCGGTCTCATGAGTGCAGCACATGGATAGTTCAAAATGGACCCCTGCTGTGGCCCAATGTTGCCTGCTTTCAGCCCTGTGGAGGCTGACCAGGTACCCAGTATTTTAGAATTTTATTACTCTGTCAGGCCCTGCCACCTAGTTTCCTGAGATTTCAGTGGCTAGGGCCTATGTTAAAAAAAAAAAAAAAAAAAAAAAAAACACAATTTTCAGGGACAAGATACTGATGGATTTAAAGGCCGAAAGTGGTAGTGGACATTTTAATTTGGGCAGTTAAATTTTTGATTGTGTGGGGCATACGCTGTGAGGTTTAGACAGAGTAGGGGGAGACTGGGGGGGAAAGGCAGAAATATGGGGCCAATTGGGGAGGAACCCCAACAAGGTCAGCGGGGCAAGCCCATGCCCCACCAGAGGGTAGAATAGGAGGGGACAGGAATCTGTCCCCTGCCAAGGAGAGAAGGTACTCTGCAAGAGAGCAGGGTATATATCGCCAAGATGACACATAGGCAGCAGAGCTGTGTTTGTTGAGTGAGGTCACTTCCGTGGTAAAGTTGCAGCAGGGACAAAGTCCCATCCCATAGGTCGGTTGGGTCCTGTTAGGTGGGTCAGTCCCAATGGTGTCTTGTCACAGCCAGTAGTTTGTCTCCTTCTGAGGTTTCTCGGGTATGTCTTGTGGGGCAGGCAGCAGGATCAATCGGATTCTGCAACTGCCGTCTGTACAGTAAATTTGATTTCTCAATTTCTGAATGTGATCTGGGTTCTTCTTGCAAAGAGGTCCTGATAGAATCTGGTGAACTTTAGATACTCATCCTTTGAATCCAAGAGATGATGTTCTTGTCGTTGTGGTCTGTACCTCAGTCATGTTATGAAGATTCCGTGCAGGTCTTCATTCGTGGGGCACTGGTACATAAGGTGCTCCCAGTTTTCCCCATTTCCGCAAGTACAGTTTGGATCCTCGAGCAGTCCAAGCATGGCAAGCCTATCATTAAAGGGCCCATGGCCCATCAACAGGAAGGTTGAGCAGAGGCCTGGTTGAGCTGAAACCAGGCAGTTGATTTCGGATAGGTTCTTTCTATGAGGAGGATGAATTTTCTCTTGATCTCACTCTTAAGGGAGGTTGACCATCTGGTCTGCCACGTTTGCTTAAGATGCACCTGTAGTCCTGTTTTTTCTTGTTTTTCTCCATTCGTTACTTCTGTTGTGCAAAAGAATTATGTAATACTTCATGCCCCTTCATTATGTAATACTTCATGCCACATCTGATAATTTCGAGATCCAGTGGTAGAACCCCCGCCAGGACCTGGAGTCCCTCCGTGCTGACAGTGTTACAGGCATGCATTTATTTTAGAAATATATATCCTTTAATTGGTGACTATCGTCATTTTGTGATATAAAATAGCAGCAGCATATGTAATTATAGGGATAAAAGTGGCTTTGTAATAAAGGGCCAATGTCTGTTTATTTAGTCCCCAATCTCGTTGTGTGAAACTGGTGACCGTGGCTGCATAATTCCTGATTTCCTTCTGAGTTGCGTAAGATGCAGTTTGAATGAGAAGTGTGAATCAGAAATGATGCCAAGATATCTCATTTGAGTGGCGAAATTTTTTGTAGCTCCATATATTTTTATCTGGGGTGGTCTTCTTGGATCAAGGGTTCCCTTGAGGAGTATGGATGTAGTTTTGGTTGGTGATATGACAAGATAATTCTCTTCTGCCCGTTTCTGCAGGGTGGTAATGGCTCGATTTGCTGAGATTTCCAGCTGGGCTCTGAAATCAGCCGCCACTGTTAATATAACGTTATTGCCGACTGCCTGTGACTTGACGTCCCTTAGGTCAGTGTGTAGGAAGATACTTTAAGAGTGAGGAAAGTGATATTGTTGTCAAGCCCTGAAGCAGCCGGCCAGTAACATCAGTGACAACAGAAGAGCTGGATCGATGCACTGATCAAAGAGGACTGGCACATAACAACATGCGAATTATACAATGCAGTAGGTATAGGGAAACCTATGATAACCATCATAAAGGAACCAGGCAACTAGGTTTGCACCTGGTGGGTCCTGAAAATGCTGATACATGAACACAAAGAATCCTGGAAATTCATCTGTATGGAACCTCTCCAGCGCTGTGAGAGTGAAGGCAAGGTTTTTCTTTTAGCCATAGATGCAGGTGACAAAGCCTGGGTCCACCATTATGACCCTGAAATGAAGAGACAGTCAATGGAGTGGCACCATCAAAATTCACCAAGCGAGAAGAAGTTCAAAAGACAGCTTTCTTTCAGTAAAGTCATGGCGACAGTGTTTTGGGACAAAGATGGGGTCTTGCTTGTGGACTTCTTGAAGCGTGACATCACAATCAACTCAGGTCGACATGTGAAAATGTTGAAAAAGTTGAAAGCCTGCATCCGCAGAGTTCAACAGGACAAAAACCTTAATGAGGTTCTCTGTGACAATGCGAGATCCCACACCAGTCTGCACACGATGGAGGCCATTGCAAAACAGGTGCACTGTTCTATCTCACCCCTCTCATAGTTCAGATCTTGCACCTTCTGACTATCACCTTTTTGGCTGTACTCAGTGAAGGATGCACTCTGTGGAACCCATTTTGCAGACAAAGACCAGCTCAAGCACAGTGTTCGCAAAACCCTCCAGAGCAAAAGTAAGGACTTTTACAGAATTGGGATACAGAGCCTGACTCTGTATAAGATGCTGGAAGTGCAAAGAAATTGATGATCACTTTGTGGAAAAATAACAGTGTGTTTATAATAATGATTGAGGAAATTGATGTAAAAGGCATAGTTGTAGGAATTAAATTTTTTGAGAAAAAAAATAGGAGGCATTGCTTTCATACTACTCCTAATATTCTGTACAGATATTAAGTATTTATTTTAAAAAGTGAAAGTTAAGTTTGCAAAATCCCAATCTATTTAGTATTAGTAATGGCCGCATGGTGCAAGAAAGCCTATGGCTTAAACTCTGTACCAACCAGAAAAAAAAAAAAAAAAAAAAAAACCCTAAATAAAACAGTGATAAAAAAAAAAACAAACTAATAATTAATAAAAGAAAAGGAAATTAAACCTATCATCCTATGTGTTTCCCTCACCCGAAGGTACTATCCAGGTGACCTTTGAATTTCCCCAAACTGTCAGCCTCTACCACCCATGTAGGCAACTTATTCCAGTAATTTATAACCTCCTGGCTAAAATAAAACTTCCTGCAGTCCAATCTAAACATCTGCCCCTGTAACTTGAATTTATGTCCCCTAGTTCTAGCATCATTTATAATCTTGAAAATTTTGTCCTCATCCATTTTATTGATGCCTCTCAGAGCCTTAAACACCTCAGTCAAATCTCCTCTAAGGTGTCTAGTTTCTAAACTCTGCAACCCACATATTCGAAGCCTTTCTTCATTAGGACACCCTTTTGCCGATCTCACCAGGGGAGTTACCTGTCTTTGCACCCTTTCAAGAAGCTCGATGTCTTTCTTTAGGTGCAGTCTCCATACTTGAATACAGTATTCCAAGTGTGGTCTAACAAAAGCCTTATATAATGGGATTATCATGTCCCTATCTCTACTTGCAAAAGTTCGATAGATCATAGATAGGATACCATGGGCCTTCCTTGCAACCTGTTTACAATGCTCAGAGAATTTCATGTCTGACTGTATCGTAACACCCAAGTCCCTTTCCTCCAGTACTGGATTTAGTTGAACTCCACCAAGTGAATAAGTTATTTTTGAATTACTGTTTCCCAGGTGTAATACCTTACACTTTGTTGGATTAAAGCGTAGCTGCCATTTTTCTCCATTCCTGACGTCTATCTAGTTCTCTCTGAAGAAGCTCAGCTTGACAGTGATCATTAACTATTCTACTAATTTTAACATCATCTGCAAATTTAGACATCATGCCCTCTATCCCTTCATCAATGTTGTTTATGAAAATTAAAAACAACAGTGGTCCTAATACTGATCCTTGGGGAACCCCACTTCTTACATCAACCCAATCTGAGAAATAGCCATTTATCACAACCCTCTGCCTCTTGCCCTGAAGCCATCCTGATATCCATCTAAGGATTTTCCCACTGATTCCAACCTGTTCCAGCTTATAAAGCAACCGCTCATGTGGGACTGAGTCAAAAGGTTTGCTGAAATCTAAATAAACAATGTCGAAATTATTCCCTAAATCCAGCTCATGAGTGACCCTTTCAAAATAGTGAACCAGATTTGTGAAACATGATTTTCCCTTTACAAAATCATGCTGAGTATCCTTGAGAATTTCAGTTCTACCCAAGTGATCCTGAATTCCACCCTTGATCATTGCCTCCATGATTTTCTCTACCATTGAAGTCAGATTGACAAGTCGATAATTTCCCACTTAACTCTTAGAAATGCCCCCAGAGTCTAGTGATGCTCGCATAATTAGTTCAATGCACTCACTTGCTGCCTCCCTTAAGATTATAGGTTCTTGCAAAATTTCAATATCATTAATGACATATTTTTCAACTTTGCTCCCACAATTTCCCATTGCCACAAAAGGTTTTCTTCTGTAAACATCGATGCAAAATAACTGTTGAGTTCATCTGCAAAGGCAGCTGGTGTAGTTAATACTATTCGGTTTCCCTTTCATAAAGGTCTGATCTGGTTTGTCCTGCTCTTCTTAGCATTTATTATGTGAAGAGTTCCTTATCCCACCCTCTTTGCTCTGTTTGCTAGCGATTTCTAATAAACTGCCTTTGGCTGTTGAACCTTTTCTGTGGCTTTATTACAGATCATCTTGTAGCTGTTATAGGCTTCAGTACTTTTTATTGCTCTGTAACTTTTCCATGCCACCTTTTTCTGATCAAGTAATGTGGCAACTTGACTATTCATCCAACTTGGAACCCTCCTCGTGGAGTTTTTTTTTAATGGTAAATACACATTCAAGGTGTCTGTGATTAATGTTTTAAAAGCATACCACAGTACAATTGTATTCGTTCTCTGTGTGATAACTACCCATTTAATACAGGCCATGTATCACCTTAAGGCATCGTAATTTCCTTTTCTGAAATTATAACCCATTCCTTTGCCTTTTGCAACTGCTACCTCTCACTTCATCATCCATTGTAGGACTCCGTGATCACTTCCTGCTACTGGTTCCTCTACTGTCAGCCCTGTTATGTCATCTGATTCATGTGTGATGATGAGGTCTAGGATATTCTTTTCTCTAGTACTTTCCCCGACATGTTGGTACAAATAAGAGTCATCTAGTTGATTTAAAAATTTTGTTCCCCATGTCGAGTTTCCTTTCCATTTTCTCCAATCAATTAGAGGCAAATTGAAATCACCCATAATAAGACATTGACACTTACTTGCCCATTCCATTTGCATGTAGAGGCTTTGCTTTCGCCATAATCTTCTTAATCACCTGGTCTGTAGATTACTCCTACTCGCAGTATACCTTTGTTTCCAACTATCTCACACCATACAGATTCTATACTAGCACGTGAAACGTCTTAATCCGGAAAAGCTATCGTCGCACACAGGTTGCTTCTGATAAAAAGCATGACCCCCCCCCCCACCACCCCTTCTATCTACCCTATTCTTCCTAAATACATTATATTGTACAAGCCGTACTGAAACTCATCATCCTCTATTTCCGGGTGGCACCACGTTTCCGTAAGCCCTATTATGTCCGCATTACTTGTTTTAACCAGCAGTTCGAATTCGCTCATTTTATTGACGACACTTCTAACATTACTATATAAACAATTAAGACTTGCTGTTCTTGTGTATTTAACAACCCTAACACAACCTTTGTTTTTTAGGCTTTCTTCCCTGGCATTAGCTACCCGCTCACTTGAAACGTTTCTGCCCCCAGAACATCTAGATAATATGTCCAGTTGGGGAAACAGATAAGAACTGTTGAGGTATGTGCAAGAGTTACTTTGACCAATATTATCAGATAAACACGTGTCAGTATTACCCACATCCCCCCTAACCTTTAAGGTATCCTCAGTAATACTGGCAAAAACTTTTGCACCACCTTTGTTTAAGTGTATCCCGTCTCTACAAAACAAATTCCTTTTATCTACAAGTGTGGGCGAAGCTAATAGAAATTTCCCCCCAAAAGCCTTGCAGAGTCCTTCAAGTCTTGAGTTAATCCACAAGACTTTTAACATATAATCCCTCCTGTCGTGTCTGGGCAGAATTGCAGACATATAGACATTGTGGCCCAGCTCACGGAATTTCCTCAGCATGGTCCTGTATTTTTCCAACAAATCGTCAGATCATGTACGTTTAATGTTGTTAGTCCTCACATGAATAATAATATTCTCTTTACCCCTCTTAAAATCTGACAATCTGTTGGTGACATCATTAATAGTTGCTCCTGGCAGACATACCCTGATTCTACTCCACCTATCCTTACTCCACCTATTATTACTAAAAATATTCCGTTTCTCTGACAATAGTCTCCTAATAAAACAAAGTCCTTTTGAACCAGAGTAGTTTCACTTGGTTTTTCTGTTTTGAGGCCCGAATCAGGAGTGTGTCACTTGGTAGATTGCTGAAGTCTTGAGTCCCTGACGAGCTCCCAGATGAATTATTCTCGAGGGCAAGCACCCGTTTTTTCAGTGACTAAAATTGTTCCATCAGTGCACCAAATTGTAATTTAAGATCAGTGCACTACTTACATCGATCACAAAGAAAAGAATCCCCGGGTGAGCTATCATTAGCATTAGCATTAGTAGAGGCATATGATGCAAGAAAGCAAGCTTATTCAGCATCAGCCAAAAAAAAAAAAAAAAAAAAAACAACCACTACTCCCATTTCACCCCTCCGTTCGTTCGAAATACCTGTCCAGCTGAGCCTTAAATTTATTTAGGCTATCAACTTCAACAACAAGCGATGGGAGTCTATTCCACAAACCAACTGCCCGCTGGCTAAAGGCAAATTTCCGCACATCTATCCGACATCTGTCCTTCCTCAATTTGAATTTATGCCCTCTCAGGTGATTATTCTGAGCAAGAGGAAGAATCCCATTGGCATTGAGCATGCTCAAGCCATTCAAAGCCTTATACACCTCTATCAGATCACCTCGCCGATGCCTAGTCTCCAGGCTCTGTAATTTGCAAAACTTAAGCCTTTCTTCGTAAGAGCAACCCTTTGTTCCATTCACTAATCTTGTTGCCCTTCTCTGTACTCGTTCGAGCAGCTCTACATCCTTCTTGAAATGAGGCCTCCAGACCTGTATACAGTACTCAAGGTGTGGCCTGACCAATGCCTTATACAAGGGAATAATCACATCCTTATCCCTGCTAGAAAAATTCCTGTATATCATTGACAAGACACCATGAGCTACTCTTGCAGCTCGTCTGCACTGCTCAGAGAACTTCATATCTGCCTGCACAATTACCCCCAGGTCCTTTTCATTCTCTACCACTGTCAGCGTAGTACCACAGAGTTGATACGTTGATCTGGGGTTACTGTTTCCCATATGTAGTACTTTACATTTGTCAATGTTAAACTTCATTTGCCACCTCTCAGCCATCTGCTAAACCTTTCCAGATCCTGTTGCAGCTGCATAGTATCAGTAGTGTCCTTAACAACCCTGCCAACCTTGGTATCGTCTGCAAACTTGGACATTAAGCCTGATACACCATCATCAGTATCATTTATAAATACTGAAAACAACAATGGACCCAACACTGAACCCTGAGGAACTCCACTAATAACATTAGTCCACGTTGAGCAGTGTCCATTGATTACCACTCTCTGTCTTCTGCCACTCAACCGTCCCTTTATCCATAGCAGCAATTTGCCTCGAATGCCACACTTCTCCAATTTGTGCAGCAGTCTTCCATGCGCAACAGTATCAAAAGCCTTTCTAAGATCCAAATATATAATATCAAAGTTATTCCCTGCATCCAGTTCTTTTGTGACTACATCATAGTATCCAATCAAATTGGTCAGACAAGACCTGCCCTTAACAAAACCACGCTGTGTCTGAGCTATAACTGAATTCTTGTCCAGATGATCCTGCAGTGCTTCTTTAACCAGTGCCTCCGTTAATTTTCCTGGAACCGAAGTTAAACTAACAGGTCTATAATTACTTGTGTCAGCCTTTGATCCTCCTTTGTGAATTGGGGTTACATTTGCACATCTCCAGTCCATGGGTACCTCCCCTGAGTCCAAAGAAGCTCTCATAATTATGGCTAGGGTTCTATTTAAATGTATCCCATCCCTGTAGAAGCAATCTCTCCTGTTAACAAGTACATTCCAGGCTGAAAAAAATTCTACCCCTTGAGCCTTGCACAATCTTTCCAGGGCCGAATTGATCGACAAGGCTCTCATCATATACTCCCTCCTATCGTGTCTGGGCAGAATTGCAGACACTTTCAAATTTAACCGTACTTCACGGCTTTTTTTCAACAGTGACCTGTACTTGTTAAGTAAGGGGTTTGCTTACTTCCTTTGCTGCCTCCTTTAATATAACTGGATAGATCCCATCCACCCCTGGTGCCTTTTTTATGTTTTCATGATTATTAGTCACCAGGTCAACCTTGGAAAACATTCCACAGGTTCTGCAATGGATTAAATCATGACTCACACCTAAATCACCATTGGCTATTTCCGTGTGAGTCACAATACCCTGAGATGTGTTTAAGAGAGACCTCGTAATTACTATTATAAAATTAGCTAAATATCAATGAAAATTAACTTTAAAAAATGATATCTATAATATTATAAAAATCAAACTGTTACAGGAAAACCTATAACAAAATAATTCAACAATATACTAAATAAATCAAATATTTAAAAGCAATAGTCAACAGTAATCCAATCCACTAAACTGAAGAGCCCTGACGAAGCATGTCCTCTCACCTCGAATGCCAACTCTCAAATGAGTGTTGGCATTCGAGGTGAGCGGAATAGTTTATTTCTGTGATAAAACTGTTGTGGATGTTGTGGTTTTCTATGAAATAAACTGTTTATTTCTATGAAATAAACTGTTTGGAGCATGATTTTCAGTGTATTTACTTAACAGCTGGGTTTTCAAGTTGCATTTGACTTTCAGTTACACTTGGTTTATTATTACTAATATTCCAATTTGCTCTCAGTCTTATTTTATATTTTTAAGCTGTTCACATATTTTGTAAATTCATTGGAGAAAAATTAATCTGATAGATTGATTTTATTTCCAGCCTCGCTTTGAAGAAATAAAAAAAGAAGTGTCTGCTTATATAAAAAAAATTGGATATAATCCTGCAGCAGTTCCCTTTGTTCCAATATCAGGGTGGAATGGGGACAACATGCTGGAGCCGAGTACTAATATGCCGTGGTATAAAGGATGGACTATTGAGCGCAAAAGTGGCAAAACAGAAGGGAAAACTTTGTTGCAGGCTCTTGATGTTATGGAACCTCCAAGTAGACCAGTTGACAAACCACTAAGATTGCCTCTTCAGGATGTGTATAAAATTGGAGGCAAGTATTTAATTTTTAAGGATCAATTCCTCTGTGTTATGCTAATAATATTTTGAATCTCATAATTTCAATAACTAATGTTGGGTATACTTGATGTAATTTAGCTAAATTACTAATGTTGATAAGAAAAAAGTTTTCATTTTATTTTCAACTTCAAATATTCTATAATTGTTTTAAGATTCATAATATTTTTGTTGCACATGTACAATGGTTGACTAATTTACATCCCATGTTTTCTTAGAATGATGCTTTGATCAATGATCCATTAAATTTTGGTTTTCGTTGAAGAAATCATCCTTGGAGACTATAATATATTTTTAAAGCATGTGGGCTTTATTGAAAGTTAGGATATTTGAATGGTACCAGCACTTTAAAGATGAATGTGATATCATTGAGGATGATGCAAGATGTGGGAGATCATACACATGAAATGATGAATTTATGTTTTATTAGAAGTATTATTCAGACTGATTCTCAAATAAGAATTGAAAAGTTGGCCTATCAAGTTGAAATATCATATGATAGTTGCTAAGTCATCATATCTAATATTTTTAATATGAAAAGATTATGCAAGCTTTGTTTTTAGCAGCAGATCAGATGTAAACAAGATTGGAATTTCAGAACTGGCTGATATTTGAAACCATGATGCAAGATTTTTAAAAAAACAGTGGTGACAGATGAAATGTATGAGAAATCCCCAGTCCTTTGAATGCAACTCTCCAACATCTTCTAGGAACTAAAAAATTTAAATTGACACGTGTAAAGTTATGCTGCTGTACAGATATTATTTTTTGACTATAAATCATGATTCATTATGAATTTAAATCAGAAGGTCATACTGTTAAAGATTGTGTACTTATTACAATCTGTGAATTATTTAGGACTTATTTTACAAAGTAAAGGCATTAGCATTTTAGCATTAGCATTAGTAGAGGCATATGATGCAAGAAAGCAAGCTTATGCAGCATCAGCCAGGAAAAAAAAAAAAAAAAACCACTTCCACTTCACCCCTCCATTTGTTCGAAATACCTGTTCAGCTGAGCCTTAAATTTATTTAGGCTATCAACTTCCACAACAAGGGATGGAAGTCTGTTCCACCAACCAACCAACCACCCGCTGGCTAAAGGAAAATTTCCGCACATCTATCCTACATCTGTCTTTCCTCAATTTGAATTTATGCCCTCTCAGGTGATTATTCTGAGCAAGAGGAAGAATCCCATCAGCATTGAGTATGCTCAAACCATTCAAGGCTTTATACACCTCAATCAGATCGCCTCGCAGGTACCTAGTCTCCAGACACTGTAATTTGCAAAACTTAAGCCTTCTTCGTAAGAGCATCACTGCAGCTCTACATCCTTCTCGAAATGAAGCCTCCAGACCTGTATACAGGGAATATACAAGGGAATAAACACATGGGTTGTAAACACATTGTGTTAGGATAGCATATTGCATTCCACTTTCCATTTTGAGAAACCTTGCCCTGCTCACTCAGCTTCAACTTCTTGAATATCCACTACCAATTCCTTCTCAAGACCCTGGGGTGAATGGGATCTATCCAGTTATATTAAAGGAGGCAGGAAAGGAAATAAGCAAACTTTAGCCATAATTAGGAGAGCATCCTTGGAAAAATAGAAGCCCATGGACTGAAGATTTGCAAATGTATCTCCAATTTGGCAGTTTCTTTTGGCCGTTGATCATGCTTGCCATGCAATTTTTAGCTTTTGAATTACCGATTTTTAATAGTGAAAATAACGATTAATCTCTGAAGTTTGTTATCAATTCTGAAATTTGTTATCAAAAAAAGACGAATAGATTAACAGTAGCCACTGGCAGAGGTGAAAGAGATTCTTGCACTGCTTCTATTGGAATGAGCAGAAGCCTGAAAAACAAGACGCAGGATATTTCAGAGACTGCCGGGGGTCATTGCGGTACGAGTAAACACATGGGTTGTGTTAGGGTAGCTAAGAATAGAAATAGGTGCATGTATACTTGCGTGTACACCAATGTTAGGAGTTTAGTAAATAAATTTGATGAATTTGAGGTATTGCTCAAAACATCAAAGGCAGATATTGTTGGGATATCAGAGATGTGGTGTCATGCAGATATAAGGAATGCAGAACTAGAATTTGGGGAGTACAACGTCTACAGAAAGGATAGACAGGATAGGAAGGGAGGAGGGGTTATGCTATTAGTTAAGAAACACATAAAATCCATGGAAGTGAAGCCAGTGGACATTGCTGGACAATGCAGTGTCGAATCAGTTTGGTGTGACATAATCATTGGGAGATCAAAATTTCGAGTAGGAGTGTGCTATAGGCCTAATGATTCTGATGAGTATAATAAGAAACTGTACAGGGAAATAGAGTGGGCCAGTAAATCAGAGAGTCTTGTAATGGGGGATTTTAATTTCCCAGATATTGACTGGAATTTGGGGCTCGTTACTCACGCACTAGCAAGGCTTTTGTGGATTTATTGGATGATTGTTTTCTACATCAGCATGTTCGGGAGGCAACTAGAGGGAGTAATACTCTTGATTTGATTATCAGTAGTGATTCTTCATGCAGTAAGAATCTGCAGATAAATGAACCACTAGGTGGCACTGATCACAGTGTGCTGAAGTGGGATTTACTCAAAGAGGTAACTACCATTAGGGGTAAAGAGAAGGGTTATTGCTTTCATAAAGGCGACTACGATGGACTGAGACAGTATTTCAATTCAAAAAGTGGGACTGACTGATGATGTTACAAACAGCAAATGCAAAATGGGAAGCATTCAAAGAACTTATCTTGGAAGCTACTAGGCTTAACATACCAACTAAGAAATATTGTTCAACGTTTAGGCCTAAATGGATGTCAGATGAACTAATGAGACATATGGCAAGAAGAAAAATGCATGGGATACATATAATTTAATGGGCGACATGGAAGCCTATGATAGATATATGCTGGTCTCTAACCAAGTCACAAAGAAGATTAGGCAGGCAAAGGCAGATTATGAGAAATTCTTGACAAAGGATGCAAAGAAAAACAGAAAAGAGTT
Source organism: Mastigoproctus giganteus (assembly GCF_048544385.1). Lineage (NCBI taxonomy): Eukaryota > Metazoa > Arthropoda > Arachnida > Uropygi > Thelyphonidae > Mastigoproctus > Mastigoproctus giganteus. The sequence goes on along the minus strand of NC_143585.1, from coordinate 1,546,490 downwards.
CTTTATCTATGTAAACTCTAGAAGGAAAGGGATGAATCAGATTGGTCCACTGGATATTGATGGTTTAACAGTTGAGGGTCCTGCTCAGGTGGCTAACAAACTAAACAAGTATTTTGCATCTACATGAGCAGTTATTCAGGAAGTGGAATGCCAGAGGTGAAGTAAACTCTGGCAGTGAGCTAGATGATTTCAGTGCAGAAATTGTTGAGGATAAACATAAAAAAGGCACTTTCGGTGGATGGGAACTATCCAGTTATATTAAAGGAGGCAGCAAAGGAAGTAAGCAAACCCTTAGCTGTAATTATGAGAGTTTCTTTGGACTCAGGGGAGGTACCCACAGACTGGAGAAGTGCAAATGTGACCCCAATTCACAAAGGAGGATCAAAGGCTGACACAAGTAATTATAGACCTGTGAGTTTGACTTCTGTTCCAGGAAAAGTAATGGAAGCAGTGGTTAAAGAAGCACTGGTTAAAGAAGCACTGCAGAAGTGCTTCTTTAACTCAGACACAGCATGGTTTTGTTAAGGGAAAGTCTTGCCTGACCAATTTGATTGGATACTATGATGCAGTCAGAAAAGAACTGGATGTAGGGAATAACTTTGATATTATATATTTGGATCTTAGAAAGGCTTTTGATACTGTTGCACATGGAAGACTGCTGCACAAATGGGAGCAGTGTGGCATTGGAGGCAAATTGCTGCTATGGATAAAGGGATGGTTGAGGGGGAGAAGACAGAGAATGGTAATCAATGGACACTGCTCATTGTGGACTAATGTTATTAGTGGAGTCCCTCAGGGTTCAGTGTTGGGTCCATTATTGTTTTCTGTATTTATAAATAATATTGATAATGGTATATCAAGCTTAATGTCCGAGTTTGCAGACGATACAAAGGTTGGCAGGGTTGTTCAGGACACTACTGACGCTATGCTGCTGCAACAGGATCTGGAAAGGTTGAGCAGATGGAGAGCAAAGGTTGAGAGGTGGCAAACGAAGTTTAGCATTGACAAATGTAAAGTAGTACATATGGGAAACAGTAACCCCAGAGCAACATATCAACTCTGTGGTACTAAACTGACAGTGGTAGAGAATGAAAAGGACCTGGGGTAATTTTGCAAGCAGATATGAAATTCTCTGAGCTGTGCAGACGAGCTGCAAGAGTAGCTCATGGTGTCTTGTCAATGATATACAGGAATTTTTCTAGCAGGGATAATGAGGTGATTATTCACTAGTATAAGGCAAGGTCAGGCCACACCTTGAGTACTGTATACAGGTCTGGAGGCATCATTTCAAGAAGGATGTAGAGCTTCTGGAACGAGTACAGAGAAGGGCAACAAGATTAGTGAATGGAACAAAGGGTTGCTCTTACAAAGAAAGGCTTAAGTGTTGCAAATTACAGTGTCTGGAGACTAGGCACCAGCGAGGTGATCTGATAGAGGTGTAAAAAGCCTTAAATGGTTTGAGCATGCTCAATGCTGATGGGATTCTTCCTTTTGCTCAGAATAATCGCCTGAGAGGGCATAAATTCAAATTGAGGAAAGACAGATGTAGGATAGATGTGTGGAAATTTGCCTTTCGCCAGCAGGTAGTTGGTTGGTGGAACAGACTTCCATCTCTTGTTGTGGAATTTGATAGCCTAAATAAATTTAAGGCTCAGCTGGACAGGTATTTCGAATGAACTGAGGGGTGAAATGGAAGTGGGTTTTTTTTTTTTTTTTTTTTTGGCTGATGCTGTATAAGCTTGCTTTCTTGCATCATATGCCTCTACTTATGCTAATGCTAACTGTCTGTTCTGACACTGTGGAAAGCTTTGCAGGAAGCATGGCTGATGCTTCCTGCAAGGATCCCTGTGCCCATCTTCAGATATCTAGTGGAGTCAATGCCTAGGCAAATAGTAGCTGTTATCCATGTGAGTGAGGGCCCAATACAGTATTATTAGCATTAGCATTAGTAGAGGCATTTGATGCAAGAAAGCAAGCTTATGCAGCATCAGCCAAAAAAAAAAAAAAAAAAAAAAAAAAACAACTTCCACTTCACCCCTCTGTTCGTTCAAAATACCTGTCCAGCTGAGCCTTAAACGTATTTAGGCTATCAACTTCCATCACAAGGGATGGAAGTCTGTTCCACCAACGAACCACCCGCTGGCTAAAAGCAAATTTCCGCACGCCTATCCTAGATCTGTCTTTCCTCAATTTGAATTTATGCCCTCTCAGGTGATTATTCTGAGCAAGAGGAAGAATCCTATCAGCATTGAGCATGCTCAAACCATTCAAGGCTTTATACACCTCTATCAGATCACCTCGCTGGTGCCTAGTCTCCAGACACTGTAATTTGCAAAATTTAAGCCTTTCTTCGTAAGAGCACCCCTTTGTTCCATTCACTAATCTTGTTGCCCTTCTCTGTACTCGTTGCAGCAGCTCTACATCCTTCTTGAAATGAGGACTCCAGACCTGTATACAGTACTCTAGGTGTGGCCTGACCATTGCCTTATACAAGGGAATAAACACCTCCTTATCCCTGCTAGAAAAATTCCTATATATCATTGACAATACACCTTGAGCTACTCTTGCAGCCCGTCTGCACTGCTCAGAGAACTTCATATCTGCCTGCACAACCACCCCCAGGTCCTTTTCATTCTCTACCACTGTCAGTGTAGTACCACAGAGTTGATACGTTGCTCTGGGGTTGCTGTTTCCCATATGTAGTACTTTACATTTGTCAATGTTAAACTTCATTTGCGACCTCTCAGCCCATCTGCTCAACCTTTCCAGATCTTGTTGCATCAGCATAGCGTCAGTAGTGTCCTTAACAACTCTGCCAACCTTTGTATCTTCTGCAGACTTGGACATTAAGCTTGATATACCATCATCAATATTATTTATAAATACAGAAAACAATAATGGACCCAGCACTGAACCCTGAGGGACTCCACTAATAACATTAGTCCATGATGAGCAGTGTCCATTGATTACCACTCTCTATTTTCTCCCCCTCAACCACCTCTTTAACCATAGCAGCAATTTGCCTCCAATGCCACACTGCTCCAATTTGTACAGCAGTCTTCCATGTGCAACAGTATCAAAAGCCTTTCTAAGATCCAAGTACAGGCATACCTCGAATAACGAATAGGATGCGTTCCACGAAATTACTTCGTTAAGCGAAACTTCGTTTTCAGAGGTAAAAATACTATGGCCGGAATAGGGATACGTTCCTACGTAAAGAAAATGAAAAGCTTTTTTTTTCGAACAAAGAAAAGTTTTATTAAATAAACAGTCAACTTACATACAAAGTGAAATCACATTTTAAAATATGAGTCTAAAGTTGATTGTTTATGCTCTTTTTCTCTTTCATTTAACAATTGCCTATACGGAGTTATTGCATTTAACACTGATCGCTTAAAAAATAACACTTCTTCCTAAATCAGGATCATTTTCACTAAAAAAATTTAAAACGTTTTCAATGTCATTTAAGCACCTTTTTAAATCTTTGGTTGTTAACACTTTTTCGGCAGGAACTTCTTTAACTTCGTCTTCATTATCTTTGTCTTCGTTGCTAACAAGGTTTTCTAAATCTTCCACTGAAAAACCATCATCTTCTGCATTCAATAAATTTCTAACATCCTCTTCATCGACATTTTCGAAACCTATTGATTGAGCCATCTGGATAACTTCATTTCTAATTTCTTGGATGTTATTTTCTTCTTCTAGTACAACTTCTGGCCATATTTTGCGCCAAACTCCATTTAAGCATTTCTTAGTGCCTTCTTTCCAAGAACTATCAATGTTTTCAATTGCGTTTTTAATGGTGTAGTTTTTCCAAAAAGTTTTAATTGTCATTTCCTATTTATCCTGGCGCCTCCGTAGCCAGGTGGGAAGGAGCAGCAGTGAGTAGCACACGCTTCTTGATTAAACCGGGGTTCGAGTCCGTCACCACCAAATACGGAGGATGCGGAAAGGTCAGGGAATGACCACCGCATATCCCGGAGCAATATGGCCTTAGTTGCTAATGCTCCTTAAAAAAAAAAACCAAACAACAAACTCTTTATCCTCTAGTTCAGTTAAACTGCTTAATGCTCGACGCAGATAATAAGCTTTAAATGATGCTATTACTCCCTGATCCAATGGTGGAATCAGGGAAGTTGTGTGTGCTGGAAGAAACACAACTTTGACAGGAATGCATGTGTCCAACGTGTTAAGATCAGTAGGATGTCCCGGAGCATTGTCTAACAACAAAAGAGCTTTTTCTTCAAAGTTGTTTTTTTTTTTTTTTTTTGACAATACCGTTTTACTTCAGGACAAAAGTGGTTAACAAACCAATCAGTAAATAACTCCTTGGTAACCCACGCTTTTCTATTTGCTTTCCATATTACAGGTAAATTCATTTTTATGTTACCTTTTAACGCCCTCGGATTTTCTGAATGGTAAACTAATAACAATTCTAATTTATAATCGCTAGAGGCATTTGATCCAAAGAGTAACGTTAAACGGTCTTTGGCTGCTTTGAACCCATCAGCTGATTTTTTCTTCAATAGAAATGAAGCTTTTTGTTGTTAGCCGTTTCCAGAACAAACCGCTTTCGTCAACATTGAACACCAAATTTGGAACATTTTCACGTTCAATTATTTCCTTTAGTTTTTCTGGAAACTTATTTGCAGCTTCTCCTGTTAATTTTACACTATGAATCCTGGCCCGTTTTTAAAATTTCTCGAACCAACCACGAGAAGCCCCAAAGGTTTCCGTAATTTCTTCAGTTTGTTTAGATTTCAGGTGATTAAAGTGGAATATTTTTATGTTAAATGGGGCTTGAAATTGCCGACTTCGTTATAGCGAAGCTTCGTTATCAGAGGTAACGTTAACCGAGGTATGCCTGTATATAATATCAAAGTTATTCCCTGCATCCAGTTCTCTTGTGACTGCATCATAGTATCCAATCAAATTGGTCAGGCAAAACTTTCCCTTAACAAAACCATGCTGTGTCCGAGCTATAACTGATGTCTTGTCTAAATGATCCTGCAGTGCTTTTTTAACATGCGCCTCCATTAATTTTTCTGGAACAGACGTTAAACTCACAGGTCTATAATTACTTGTGTCAGCCTTTGATCCTCCTTTGTGAATTGGGGTCACAGTTACAGGTGGTAGATGACTTTCACAGGTGGTTGGTGACTTTCATCGACCAGTGAAATACCACCACTTTGCTTATTGGAGGCTTGAAGTGGTGAAACCCATGTTTAGTCTCTGGAGCAAAGTTTCCGGTATCCCCCCCCCCCATATTTCTCCTTCAACCCATGCACGGTACTAAGTACTATAGGTTTTGATACCTTTCGTGTTTGGGGTTTTCATAAAAAAAAAAAAAAAAACATCTCCAGTCTGTGGGTACCTTCCCTGAGTCCAAGAAAGCTCTCATAATTATGGCTAAGGGTTTGTTTACTTCCTTTGCTGCCTCCTTTAATATAACTGGATAGATCCCATCCACCCAAAGTGCCTTTTTTATGTTTATCTTCAACAATTTCTCCTCCACCTTACTCTCAGTTATTACAAGATTATCTAGCTTACTGCTAGAGTTGAATTCACCCCTGGCATTCCCCTCGCTAAATAACTCCTCATGTGTGAATGTCGATGTAAAATATTCATTTAGTTTGTTAGCTACCTGAGCAGGGTCATCAACACTTGAACCATTGATATCAAGTGGACCAATCTGATTCATGCCCTTTCTTCTAGAGTTTACATAAGTAAAGAACTCTTTGCTGTTTTTCTTTGCATCCCTTGCCAAAGATTTCTCGTAATCTGCCTTCGCCTGCCTAACCTCCTTTGTAACTTGGTTACAGATCAACTTGTATCTATCATAGGCTTCTGTGTCATATGTTAATTTGTATGTATCCCATGCATGTTTCTTCTCTGCCATCTGCCTCATCAGTTCATCTGACATCCAATTAGGCCTAAACCTTGAACAATATTTCTTAGTTGGTATGTAAAACCTAGTAGCTTCCAAGATAAGTTCTTTGAATGCTTCCCATTTTGCATTTGCTGTTGGTAACATCATCAGTTGGTCTCACTGTATAGAATTTAAATACTGTCTCAGTCTTATGGAGATTGTCATAATTCAGTGACTACTGAGTTTGTCGATACCTCTTGATAATAAGGATGCATTTATAGATAGATTATTTCCATTTTGATTATTAAAATTAATTCATTTATTGACCGTTATACTTTGCGTTACAGTTTGAGAGATAAATGCCTTTTTTAGATTTTGCACATATATATGCAAAATCCTATGTTTTATAACAAAAAAAAAAAAAAAAAAAGCAGGCATGAGTCCTATTATAGCAAAATATTAATTCATTGAATATTGGTCTTTCTCATATCTATGTAAGTTGTACAACAAACAAAAGCCATTTGTGAAAATTGTCTAATATATTTATTTATTGACTGTGCGTGTGTGTGTGTTTAATTTAGGTTGGTTCAGAAGATATATATTAATTGAATATGTTTTTGACGTTATCTTCTGTTTAAACCTATTTGGCCATGTGCTATATTAGATAAGTGTGAGAATGTAATTTTATACTTATTTAACAAAATAAACTCATTTTTTAATTTATTTATTTAGGCATTGGTACTGTACCTGTAGGTAGAGTTGAAACTGGAGTAATGAAGCCAGGAATGGTAGTTACTTTTGCACCCTTAAATCTTACAACAGAAGTCAAATCGGTAGAAATGCATCATGAAGCATTAACTGAAGCTCTTCCTGGTGATAATGTTGGATTTAATGTTAAAAATGTATCTGTTAAGGTAAATACACACACATGCACACATTTTCATTTCTTTAAATGTTTAATTTTTACTTTTGATTTTTCTGTAATTTTTATCAGTGTAATTTTTCACTGTTACTTGATTAAATATGCTTGATAAAAGGCATTTTAGACATTCTTAAATATTACATGTATTTATTTTTGTTGTTATAATTTGTTCTGGAATTGAGCTATCAAATATCCAACCTGTAGGATATTTTGATGGATCATGAATCCAGACATCTGAGTTATAGGTAGATGAGTGGATCTTAATTCCAAAACATTCAATCAACAGATTGAGAATGCACAAACATCTCTTCTATTCACAAAGGTGGCTCAAAAGGTGAAATGATCAACTGCAGACCTATATGTTTGGCTTCAGTATTTAGTTGGTAGGATTATGGAGTCCTTAGTGGAGGTCAAGGGTCTATTCATAAGAATGTAAGTTATGAGAATATATAAGAATAAGTATTATATCCTTATAAGAATGATTTGGACAAGAATAAAATTGTAAAGAGAAACAAAATGTGGCTTTAAGGAAAAAGTCATATGTGACAACTAAAGTACTGTGATGTAAAGATTAATTTTAGTATCATCTACTAGATTTTAGTAAGGATTTTGAGAGCTTCACATGAACAATTCCTTTTTTGTATAAAATGGAACAATGTCGCAGTATGGGTCCACACCATTATGGATAATGAGATGGTTAAGTGGTAAGAGAGAGCACAGTTAAAAATGGCCACTACTCTTTGTGGACTCTTATGAGTGGGATCCCACTGAATGCAGTGCAGGAGTTTGGCCCCCTTCTACTGTTTCTAATATTTATTAGTGATATTGATGTAGATATTTCAAGTTTTGCTGATAATGTAGAGGTAGGTAGGATAGTTAATAATAGCAATCAGGGGCTGCTACTTCAACAGGACAGATAAATTATTTTAATGGGCTGAGAAATGGCAACTGAAATTTAGCAACAGAAAATGCAAGATGATCTTACATCAGAGTATTGGCAATTCTAGAGTACCATTTGGGTATGTTATTCTAGAAATTTCTACATGATCTGATATGAAGTTCTCTGAACCATGTAAACATTAATGTGAAGTGTAGATAAGCTGCTACAAACTTTGCCAATAGAAACAAAGAGATGATTATTCCATTATATCAGTAATTAGGCTGCATTTTGAATATTGCATATGCTTGGAGACAGGATTGGGCATTATTTGAATACATTTTTATTCAAATAAAAAAAATTGAAATAAAAAATTGTTCCTTATTTTTATTCGAACTTTGAATAAATTATTACTTATAGCCCATTCCCTTAATACCATGAAGTACGTGATTAACTGGTTATGATGAAGAACTGGAATTAGCTAACTTTAAAAAATATCTGGAAATAATTAAAAAAAAAAATACAGTGGGCCATTAAATCAGAATGTCTTATAATGGAGGATTTTAACTTTCCAGATTTTGATTGGAATTTGTGGGTTGGGTCACTCACGCACTAGCAAGACTTGTAGATTTCTTGGTTGACTGTTTTCTACATCAGCATGTTACAGAGGCAACAAGAGGAAGCAGTACTCTTGATTTATCAGCGGTAATTCTACATGCATTGAGAATCTGCAGATAAAAGACCCACTGGCTGGCAGCAATCACAGTGTACTAATGTGGAATTTAATTAAATACAAAACTACTGTCAAGGGTAAAGGGAAATGAATTTGTTTCGTAAGGGCAACCACAGTGATCTGACAGTTTTTAAATTCTATTCAGTGGGACCAACTGATGATGTTACCAACAGCAAATTCTGAATGGGAAGCATTAAGGAAATTAATCAAAGAAGCTACTAGATTGGTCACGCCAATGAAGAAATTTGGTTCAAGGCTTAGATGTAAATGGATGCCAGGTGAACTATTTGAGATACGTGGCAGAGAAGAAAAGTGCATGGGATGCATATAAATTATCAGGTAATATAGAAGCCTATGGCAGATATAAACTAGTCTGTAATCAAGTCACAAAGGAGGTTAGGCAAGCTAAGGTAGATTATGAGGAGTCTCTGGCAAAGAATGCCAAGAAAAGCAGCAAAGGCTTCTATGCTTATATTAACAGTAGAAGGAAGGGGTTGAATCACATTGGCCCACCTGATGTCAGTGGGTTAACTGTTGATAACCCTGCTCAGATTGCTAACAAATTGAATAGATATTTTGCATCTACATTCACATGAGGAATTCTTTATGGCAGAGGATGTCAAAGGTTTACCAAACTCCAATGAGGAGCAAAATGACTGTAATAACTGAAAGGAAAGTGGAGAGGGAACACAAAAAAAGGCACCTGGGGTGGATGGGATATATCAAATCATATTAGGGAAGGCAGTAAAGGAGGTAAGCAAACACTTAGCCATAATTATTAAAGCATCCTTGGATTCAGGGGAGGTCTCAGTGGACCAGAGATATGTGAATGTATTCCCATTCATAAAGGGAGATCAATGGATGAAATGAGTAATTACAGAGCTGTCAGCTTAACACCTGTTCCAGGGTTAAAGAAGAAATGCAGGACCATCTGGACAGGAATGCAATTATACTGCAGTCAGAGCATGGATTTGTTAAAGGGCAGTTGTCTAACCAATCTGATAAATTACTATGATGCAGTGACCAAGGAACTGGATGCAAAAAATAATTTTGATATCATGTACTTGCAGATTTCAGAAAGGCTTTTGATACTGTTGCAAATAAGACGGCTGTATAAACTGGAGCAATGTGGCATTAGGGCAAGTTACTGCTATGGATAAAGGGATGGTTAAGTGAAAGAAAACAGAGTGGTATTCAATGGGCACTGCTCTTCATTGACTTTTATCAGTGGAGTTCCTCGGGGTTCAGTGCCAGAATATTTTAGGCACTGAACCCCTTAAAGAATATCCTCAGTAGCTTGGACATTAAGGAATACTTTCTTAATGTCCAACAGTCTAGAGACTTAGTGCCCATGTGGTAATCTGATTGAGGTGTTTATGGCTTTGAATGGATTGAGCAAGCTCAGTGCTGATGAGATTCTTCCTCTTGCTCAGACTATGCACATGAGGGGGTATAAATTCAAATTGAGTTGAAGAATAGTTTCAGAATAGATGTGTGGAAGTTTGCCTTCAACCAGTGTGTGGTTGATTTGATTTTGGTAACAAACTTCGACAACTGTTGTTGTGGAAGTGTATAGTGTATTGAAAAAAAAAAAAAAAAACCCGCCAGGTGTTTTTTTTTTTTTTTTTTTTTTTTCTTTTCTTTCTTTTTTTTTGCTGATGTATAAGCTTGCTTCTGACTATAGGTAGTTGATGTTTCAGAATTACTTCAGATAACATTTTCAAGATAAAGGAGCTGGTAACAGTGGGACCACTATGGCATACTTGACTACAGTGTGCATTAATGGTCCTGTTGTCCTGGTTGCAATTTATTTCACTTTATTGTTTAGTAAACTAAATCAAGTACATTAATTAAATCTATTTAGTTGAATACTTAGTCTTGGTACATCTAATGAAATTCTTCCTCTTGCTCAGACTACACACATGAGGGGGTATAAATTCAAATTGAGTTGAAGAATAGTTTCAGAATAGATGTGTGGAAGTTTGCCTTCAACCAGTGTGTGTGGTTGATTTGATTTTGGTAACAAACTTCCACCAACTTATTAGGTGTCTTTTGCACTAATATGTTGTGCAAACAGTCTAGAGACTTAGTGCCCATGTGGTAATTAGCATTAGCATTAGCAGAGGCATTTGATGCAAGAAAGCAAGCTTATGCAGCATCAGCCAAAAAAAAAAAAAAAAAAGTAACATAAATAAATAAAAATAACCACTTCCACCCACTTCCACTTCACCCCTCTGTTCGTTCGAAATACCTGTCCAGCTGAGCCTTAAACTTATTTATACTATCAACTTCCACGACAAGGGATGGAAGTCTGTTCCACCCACCAACCACCCGCTGGCTAAAGGCAAATTTCCGCACATCTATCCTACATCTGTCTTTCCTCAATTTGAATTTATGCCCTCTCAGGTGATTTTTCTGAGCTAGAGGAAGAATCCCATCAGCATTGAGCATGCTCAAACCATTCAAGGCTTTGTACACCTCTATCAGATCACCCCGCTGGTGCCTAGTTTCCAGACACTGTAATTTGCAAAACTTAAGCCTTTCTTCGTAAGAGAACCCCTTTGTCCCATTCACCAATCTAGTTGCCCTTCTCTGTACTCGTTCCAGCAGCTCTACATCCTTCCTGAAATGAGGCCTCCAGGCCTGTATACAGTGTATACTGTATACAGTCTAGGTGTGGCCTGACCATTGCCTTATACAAGGGAATAATCACCTCCTTATCCCTGCTAGAAAAATTCCTATATATCATTGACAATACACCATGAGCTACTCTTGCAGCTCGTCTGCACTGCTCAGAGAACTTCATATCTGCCTGCACCACCACCCCCAGGTCCCTTTCATTCTCTACCACTGTCAGTGTAGTACCACAGAGTTGATACGTTGCTCTGGGGTTGCGGTTTCCCATATGTAGTACTTTACATTTGTCAATGTTAAACTTCATTTGCCACCTCGAAGCCCATCTGCTCAACCTTTCCAAATCCTGTTGCAGCAGCATAGTGTCAGTAGTGTCCTTGACAACCCTGCCAACCTTCGTATCGTCTGCAAACTTGGACATTAAGCCTGATATACCATCATCAATATCATTTATAAATACAGAAAACAATAAAGGCCCCAATACTGAACCCTGAGGGACTCCACTAATAACATTAGTCCACGATGAGCAGTGTCCATTGATTACCACTCTCTGTCTTCTCCCCCTCAACCACCCCTTTATCCATAGCAGCAACTTGCCTCCAATGCCACACTGCTCCAATTTGTGCAGCAGTCTTCCATGTGCAACAGTATCAAAAGCCTTTCTAAGATCCAAGTATATAATATCAAAGTTATTCCCTGCATCCAGTTCTTTTGTGACTGCATCATAGTATCCAATCAAATTGGTCAGGCAAGACTTCCCCTTAACAAAACCATGCTGTGTCCTAGCTATAACTGAAGTCTTGTCTAGATGATCCTGCAGTGCTTCTTTCACCAGTGCCTCCATTAATTTTCCGGGAACAGAAGTTAAACTCACAGGTCTATAATTACTTGTGTCAGCCTTTGATCCCCCTTTGTGAATTGGGGTCACATTTGCACATCTCCAGTCAATGGGTACCTCCCCTGAGTCCAAGGAAGCTCTCATAATTATGGCTAAGGGTTTGCTTACCTCCTTTGCTGCCTCCTTTAATATAACTGGATAGATCCCATTCACCCCAGGTGCCTTTCTTGTGTTTATCTTCAACAATTTCTCCTCCACTTTGCTCTCAGTTATTACAAGATTCTCTAGCTTACTGCTAGAGTTGAATACACCTCTGGCATTCCCCTCGCTGAATAACTCCTCATGTGTGAATGTCGATGCAAAATATTCATTTAGTTTGTTAGCTACCCGAGCAGGGTCATCAACAGTTGACCCATCGATCTCAAGTGGACCAATCTGATTCATCCCCTTCCTTCTAGAGTTTACATAAGTAAAGAACTCTTTGCTGTTTTTCTTCGCATCCCTTGCCAAGGATCTCTCGTAATCTGCCTTCGCCTGCCTAACCTCCTTTGTAACTTGGTTACAGATCAACTTGTATCTATCATAGGCGTCCGTGTCACGTGTTAATTTGTATGTATCCCATGCATTTTTCTTCTCTGCCATATGCCTCATTAGTTCATCTGACAACCATTTAGGCCTAAACCTTGAACAATATTTCTTAGTTGGTATGTAAAGCCTAGTAGCTTCCACGATAAGTTCTTTGAATGCTTCCCATTTTGAATTTGCTGTTGGCAATATCATCAGTTGATCCCACTGTATAGAATTTAAATACTGTCTCAGTCCATTGTAGTCGCCTTTACGAAAGCAATACCCCTTCCCTTTACCCCTAATGGTAGTTACCTCTTTGAGTAACTCCCACTTCAGCACACTGTGATCACTGCCACCAAGTGGTTCATTTATCTGCAGATTCTTAATGCATGAAGAATCACTACTGATAATCAAATCAAGAGTATTACTCCCTCTAGTTGCCTCCCGAACATGCTGATGTAGAAAACAATCATCCAATAAATCCACAAAAGCCTTGCTACTATGTGAGTGACCAGCCCCCAAATTCCAGTCAATATCTGGGAAATTAAAATCCCCCATTATAAGACTCTCTGATTTACTGGCCCACTCTATTTCTCCGAACAGTTTCTTATTATACTCATCAGAGTCATTAGGCCTATAGCACACTCCTACTCGATTGAGGTGTTTATGGCTTTTATTGAGGTGTTTATGGCTTTGAATGGATTGAGCACGCTCAGTGCTGATGAGATTCTTCCTCTTGCTCAGACTATGCACATGAGGGGGTATAAATTCAAATTGAGTTGAAGAATAGTTTCAGAATAGATGTGTGGAAGTTTGCCTTCAACCAGTGTGTGGTTGATTTGATTTTGGTAACAAACTTCGACAACTGTTGTTGTGGAAGTGTATAGTGTATTGAAAAAAAAAAAAAAAAAAAACCGCCAGGTGTTTTTTTTTTTTTTTTTTTTTTCTTTCTTTTTTTTTGCTGATGTATAAGCTTGCTTCTGACTATAGGTAGTTGATGTTTCAGAATTACTTCAGATAACATTTTCAAGATAAAGGAGCTGGTAACAGTGGGACCACTATGGCATACTTGACTACAGTGTGCATTAATGGTCCTGTTGTCCTGGTTGCAATTTATTTCACTTTATTGTTTAGTAAACTAAATCAAGTACATTAATTAAATCTATTTAGTTGAATACTTAGTCTTGGTACATCTAATGAAATTCTTCCTCTTGCTCAGACTACGCACATGAGGGGGTATAAATTCAAATTGAGTTGAAGAATAGTTTCAGAATAGATGTGTGGAAGTTTGCCTTCAACCAGTGTGTGGTTGATTTGATTTTGGTAACAAACTTCCACCAACTTATTAGGTGTCTTTTGCACTAATATGTTGTGCAAACATATTTTACTATGTTTATTTTATATATTTATCACTAATGCAGTTGAATGAATAAAATGTAAAGATGGAGAGTTAAGAGTTATTTTGTATAATATTCATCTAGGAAGTTCTGTTTTGTATGAGATGTCTTCAATAATTATTCTCTCTCTCTGATAAACAAAAGTTAGATTTTTAGCATTTTTTTTTAGGAACTTCGTCGTGGATACGTGTGTGGTGACAGCAAAGATAATCCTCCTAAATGCACTGAAGAGTTTACAGCACAAGTAATTGTACTGAATCATCCTGGTCAGATTGCCAATGGCTATACTCCAGTACTAGACTGCCATACTGCTCACATTGCATGTAAGTTCAGAGAAATTAAAGAGAAATGTGACCGTAGGAGTGGCAAGAAACTTGAAGGTAAAGTTAATTTCTGTTATAATTTTATATATACAAATACTGCATATATATATAGTATGGGATGCACCATCAGGAATTGTTAGTAACCAAATAGAAGTAAATTAAGCAATCTGTGATGAATAAAAGAATTTATATATATATATAAATGCTGCATATATATATATATATAGTATGGGATGCACCATCAGGAATTGTTAGTAACCAAATAGATGTAAATTAAGCAATCTGTGATGAATAAAAGAAAATGAATATATGTATAAATTTTAACATCTTGTGTAAGCCAAGTGGGGCATTGCTATATATTGCAGCAGCAATGGAATAGAATCTTTAATCGCAGCAATGATAGACATACAATTAGTCACGGCATGGTGGTGCCAGGGGTATTGTCAAATGATCATTGATAAAACATATTTCACTGAAATAATTTGAATACATTTAATGAAATTAATGTCTTTATTGCTTTGCCCCCACAACACTAAACCTTATTCATTCATCTTCACCCCTATTTTTCAACATTTAATTTACAATAGATCCACAGATCTGACAGCTGCATCAGTAACAGTCAGGACTGCTACTAAGGAGAATAACTGCCCAACCCATAAAATGGTTTTCAGCTATTTTAGTGAAGAAATGCAGATAGTATTTAATGTACAGATTACTCCAGAACATGAATCCAAACACCAAAACAGAACCCTGTAAGCTTTAGTAACATATGTATGAAAAAAAAAAAAGCCCAAAGTGTAATAAGCAAAATGGTAGTAGCAGCGTATTGTTAAAACTAATTACTGTTAAATAAACCAGCACTAGATAATGACACTGTATCCTAAAATGCTGTGGTATAATTATAAATTAAATAAATTTTCTGTTTATACTCCGGAATGACTACATGGGCAGTTCAGAGGAGTTCACAAGGTAGAGAGAATACAAGAAACAGCACTGTATTTAGCAGTTACGGGCTTAAACCTATTTACTCAAAGCACATGTACTTATACACCCACGCATTTGACCACTCGGCTACGGCGGTCTTATTTATAACATACTGCAAATTAATCCAAAGTCATTATGTATATGAGTCAAAAGCATAAAAAAACACAGAAACACACACACAACAGTCCAAAGATGTGTTGAGCAAAAAGCAATGACTTTTATGTGTGAACCGAGACCATTTCATTCTGCATGTCCACCATATTGCTTATCCTTCCCTCCAATCAGCACATGTTAACAAACATGTGCTGATTGGAGTATTCAACGTATATGGAATATGGATAGTCTATGTAATATATGTGTAAAAAATAAATAATAATTGTCATATTCCTATTGGGGAAGGCTGAACATATCATTCTAATCCAGATATAACTTCCGTATATAAAATTTCCTGAAAATTGACAAGTGAGAGTTGAGTTATTACACATGTGGACAAAGAAATTAAAATTGCTGGATTTCTTTTGGTCTGAATTTAAAGAAATATTGAATGGCTTAATATATCTTCATAAAAGAAGCCAAATATAGAAGTTTATGAAAATCTATCCACTAGGAGTTGAGTATTATCTATGGAGAGATGGACGGACAGAAAGATGTTAGACATTGTGAAGAAAATGGGCACTTTTTGCATATATGCTAATGTGCCGACAAATCAAATAGCCTATTGCTATAACAGTTGCGAGATGGACTAAGTTCTTTAAGGCTCTGGATTGAGTAGGCTCGATCCATCAATCCTTTGTGGTTTTGAGTGTAATCAGTAGGCTGAAACAACTGTCTGCTCAAAGCCTTAAAGGATTCCATCAATGCTGATGGAATCCTTCCTCTTGCTCAAACTGTGCATGAGGAACATAAATTTATATTGAAGAAGGATGGTCAGGATAGATTTTCAGGGAAACGGGGAATATATTGTGCAAAAAGGATAGGTTGAACAAGACCAGGGTATGTCTGCCAGTGGCAAAAGTTGATGATGTTGTTGTAGAGCAGATATCTTTTAAGGGCACAAAGGTCGATACTGTTGTACACATTGGTGCCAATGATATTAAGAGTAGGAGAACGGTGGAATTACTTAACAAGTACAGGTCAATATTGAAAGAAAGCACAAAGTTAGGGTTGAATTTAAAGGTGTCCGCAATTCTGCACAGACACGATAGGAGGGAGTATATGATGAGAGCCTTGTCGATCAATTTGGCCCTGAAAAGATTGTACAAGGCTCATGGGGGAGAATTTTTTTTCAGCCTGGTCTGTGCTTTTAACAGGAGAGACTGCTTCTACAGGGATGGGATACACTTAAATAGAAAGGTTGTAAGAATATTTGCTGATGCTATCGAAGCAGTGTTGGGTCGGAAAACTGGTAGCTTGGGGGGAATACACAGACTAATAGATTAACAATGGCCACTGGCAAAGGTGAAACTGATTCTTGCACTGCTTCTACTGGAATGAGTAGAAGCCTGGAAAGTGAGGTCCCAGGGATTTCAGAGACTACTGGGAGTCATTGCAGAACAAGTAATACATGGGCTGTGTTAGAGTAGCTAATAATAAGAACAGGGGCATGTACACTTGCGTGTACACCAATGCTAGGAGTGTAATAAATAAATTTGGGGTGCTGGTCAAAAACAACAAAGGCAGATATTGTTGGGAGATCAGAGGTGTGGTGTCACACAGACATAAGTAATGCAGAATTGGAATTTGAGGAGTACAGTGTGTACAAGAAGGATAGATAAGCCTAGCATTAGCATTAGTAGAGGCATTTGATGCAAGAAAGCAAGCTTATGCAGCATCAGCAAAAAAAAAAAAAAAAAAAAAAAAACCTTCCACTTCACCCCTCCAGCCTGACCACCTGAGCCTTAAATTTATTTAGGCTATCAACCTCCACAACAAGGGATGGAAGTCTGTTCCACCAACCAACTACCCGCTGGCTAAAGCCAAATTTCTGCACATCTATCCTACATCTGTCTTTCCTCAATTTGAATGTATGCCCTCTCAGTTGATTATTCTGAGCAAGAGGAAGAATCCTATCAGCATTGAGCATGCTCAAACCATTCAAGGCTTTATACACCTCTATCAGATCACCTCGCCGGTGCCTAGTCTCCAGACACTGTAATTTGCAAAACTTAAGCCTTTCTTTGTAAGAGCAACCCTTTGTTCCATTCACTAATCTTGTTGCCCTTCTCTGTACTTGTTCCAAAAGCTCTACATCCTTCTTGAAATGAAGCCTCCAGACCTGTATACAGTACTCAAGGTTTGGCCTGACCATTGCCTTATACAAGGGAATAATCACCTCCTTATCCCTGCTAGAAAAATTCCTGTATATCATTGACAAGACACCATGAGCTACTCTTGCAGCCTGACTGCACTGCTCAGAGAACTTCATATCTGCCTGCATAATTACCCCCCAGGCCCTTTTCATTCTCTACCACTGTCAGTGTAGTACCACAGAGTTGATACATTGCTCTGGGGTTGCTGTTTCCCATATGTAGTACTTTACATTTGTCAATGTTAAACTTCATTTGCCACGTCTCAGCCCATCTGCTCGACCTTTTCAGAACCTGTTGCAGCAGCATAGCGTCAGTAGTGTCCTTAACAACCCTGCCAACATTTGTATCGTCTGCAAACTTGGACATTAAGCTTGATATACCATCATCAATATTATTTATAAATACAGAAAACAATAATGGACCCAGCACTGAACCCTGAGCAAATCCACTAATAACGTTAGTTCACGATGAGCAGTGTCCATTGATTACCACTCTCTGTCTTCTCCCCCTCAACCACCCCTTTATCCATAGCAGCAATTTGTCTCCAATACCACACTGCTCCAATTTGTGCAGCAGCCTTCCATGTGCAACAGTATCAGATGCCTTTCTAAGATCCAAGTATATAATATCAAAGTTATTCCCTGCATCCTGCTCTTTTGTGACTGCATCATAGTATCCAATCAAATTGGTCAGGCACGACTTCCCTTAACAAAACCATGCTGTGTCCGAGATAGGAAGGAAAGAGGAGGTTATGCTATTGGTTAAGAAACACATAAAATCTAAGGAAGTGCATCCAATCGACATGGGTGCACAGTGTATGGTTGAGTCAGTTTGGTGTGACATAAGCACTGGGAAAGGAAAATTGAGAGTAGGAGTATGTTATAGGCCTGCTGATGATGATGAGTATAATGAACAGCTGTCCAGAGAAATATAGTGGGCCAGTAAATCAGATTGTCTTATAATGGGGGATTTTAATTTCCCAGATATTGACCGGAACTTGTGGGTTGGTCATTCACACTAGCAAAGCTTTTATGGATTTAATGGATGATTGTTTTCTATGGCAGCATGTTCAGGAGGCAACCAGAGGGATAATACTCTTGATTTCATTATCAGTAGTGATACTTCATGCATTAAGAATCTGCAGATAAAGGAGCCACTACTAGGTGGCAGTGATTGCAGTGTGCTGATGTGGGATTTACTCAGAGGTAGTAGTCGTAGTAGTGGCATGTGATGCAAAAAAGCAAGTATATGAGCTTATGTAGCATTAGCCAAAAAAACAAAAAAAAATTTACAAAACAAATCCTTCTAAATGTTTGTCCAGTTCCTCCTTAAATTAATTTAACTTATCAACTTCCACAACAACAGATGGAAGTTTGTTCCAGCAATTAACCACCCGCTGGCTAAAGCAAATTTCTGCACATCTATTCTACATCTGTCTTTCCTCAGTTTGAATTTATGTTCCCTTAGGTTCGTAATCTGAACAAGTGGAAGAAAGCCATCAGAATTCAGCGTGCTTAACCCATTCAAGGCCTTATACACCTCAATTAGATCACCTCGCAGGTGCCTAGTCTCCAGCTGCTGCAATTTGCAGAACTTAAGCATCTCTTGGTAAGAGGATCCCTTCATTCCTCTCAACAATCTTGTTGCCCTTCTCCGTACATGCTCAAGCAAATCTACATTCTTCCTAAAATATAAGGAATATTTTATATAAGGAATACTTCCAGATATAAGGAATACAGAACTGGAATTTGGGTAGTACAATGTGGATAGACAGGATAGGAAGGGAGGAGGGGTTATGCTATTAATTAAGAAACACATAAAATCCAAGCAAGTGAAGCCAGTTGACATTGCTGGACAGTGCAGTGTCGAGTCAGTTTGGTGTAACATAAGCATTGGTAGATCAAAATCGAGAATAGGAGTGTGCTACAGGCCTAATGACTCTGATGAGTATAATAAGAAACTGTACATGGAAATAGAGTGGGCTAGAAAATCAAACTAAATGGAAGATTTTAATTTCCTAGATATTGACTGAAATTTTTGGGTTGGTCACTCACACACTAGCAAGGCTTTTGTGTATTTATTGGATGATTGTTTTCTACATCAGCATGTTCGGAAGGCAACTAGAGGGAGTAATACTCTTGATCTGATTATCAGTAGTGATTCTTCATGCTTAAGAATCTGCAGATAAAGGAACCACTAAGTGGCAGTGATCACAGTGTGCTGAAGTGGGATTTACTCAAACAGGTAACTACCATCAGGGGTAAAGGGAAGTGTTTTTGCTTTCGTAAAGGCGACTACGATGGTCTGAGACAGTATTTAAATTCTATACAGTGGGACCAACTGATGATGTTACCAATGGCAAATTCAAAATGGAAAGCATTCAAAAAACTTATCTTGGAAGCTACTAGGCTTTACATACCAACTAAGAAATACTGTTCACGGTTTAGTTCTAAATGGATGTCAGATGAACTAATGAGTCTTGTGGAAGAGAAGAAAAATGTCTGGGATACATATAAATTAACAGGTGACACAGAAGCCTATGATAGATATAAGCTGGTCTGTAATCAAGTCACAAAGGAGATTAGGCAGGCAAAGGCAGATAATGAGAAATCTTTGGCAAACAATGCAAAGAAAAACAGTAAAGAGTTCTTTACTTATGTAAGCTCTAGAAGGAAGGGGATGAATAAGATTGGTCCACTGAATATCGATGTTTCAACTGTTAATAATCCTTCTCAAGTGGCTAGCAAACTAAATGAGTATTTTGCATCTACATTCACACGATGAATTATTCAGGGAGGGGAATACTCTAGGTGTATTAAATCATGGTAGTGAGTTAAATGATTTTATATTTTTTTATATATATATATATATATATTTTTTTTTTTATGAAAACTCCAAACACGAAAGATATCAAAACCTATATTACTTAGTACCGTGCATGGATTGAAGGAGAATAATGGGGTAAGGGGGATGCCGGAAACTTTGCTCTAGAGACTAAACATAGGTTTCACCACTTCAAGCTTCTGAGAGCAAAGTGGAGAAATTGTTGGAGATAAGTTTAAAAAGGCACCCGGAGTGGACGGGATCTATCCAGTTGTGTTAAAGGAGGTGGGAAAAGAAGTAAACAAACCCTTAGCCATAATTATGAGAGCTTCTTTGGACTCGGGTGAAACAGGCTGCCGTAGCCTAGTGGTCAGGCACGCGGGTGCATAAGTACACATGCCTTGAGTGACCGGGGTTCAAGCCCGTGACTACTGAATACGGTGCTGTTTCTTGTATTCAATCTATCATGTAAACTCCTCTGACCGTTTGGTCGTCCCGGAGTATAAACAAATTTTAATTTATTTACCCATGGACTGGGGGTGTGCAAATGTGACCCCAATTCACCAAGGAGGATCGAAGGATGACACAAGTAGTTAGTTTAACTTCTGTTCCCGGGAAATTAATGGAGATACTGGTTAAAGAAGCACTGCAGGATCATATAGACAAGACATCAGTTATAGCTTGGACACAGCATGGTTTTGTTAAAAGGAAGTCTTGTCTGACCAATTTGATTGGATACTTTGATGTGGTCACAAAGGTACTGGATGCAAAAAATAATTTTTATACATATACTTGGGTCTTAGGAATGCTTTCCTAAGACCCAACATACTGTTGCACATGGAAGACTACTGTGCAAATTGGAGCATTATGGCATTAAGGGCAAAATGGGCTTACAACTGATGAGTGTGGGCTTGGCACATCTGGATATCATCATTCTTCTCTTTCTTGGTGATTCCCCCCCCCCCTCCCCTCTCTCTTTCTCTCTCTCTCAGGGTAACTTTTTTTTTTTTTTTTTTTTTTTTTGGCTGGTGGTGCAGCATAATCTCAGGCTTCCTTGCACCATATGGCTAATAATAATAATAAATGCTGCTATGGATAAAGGGATGGTTGAGTGGGAGAGGTCAGAGAGTGGTAAACAATGAACACTGCTCTTTGGACTAATGTTATTAGTGGAGACTCCCATTGGATAATCTGTTCAGTGTTGGGTCCATTGTTTTTGTCTGTATTTATTAATGATATTGATGAAGGTACAGGTGACCTCCACTTAACGCTGATAATTCGTTCCTGAAAAACAGAGCACTAAGTGAATCCGTGCGAAGCGAGCACCACATTCCGAAAAGGTAACGTGTATTTGTGAGTTGCGGTCGGTGCCATAGGATATTTGCTAATCAATAATAAATGGTAGTGAAAAGATGCACAAATATCGGTCAAAATATTTAATATTCATCATTTTATATGTACAAATATTTTATATTTGTACATATAAAATATTTTGCATTACATACGTATATAATTATGTGGTAACTACTTACGTATCAAAATTAAATAAAAGGGGTTTTAATTTTAAATCCCCCGCACCTTTACCACCCAACAAAGTCAACCGATCCTTCGCCGCTTTGAAACCTGGCTTGTTTTTTTTTTTTCTTCATTCAATATGAAACTTCTTTTAGGCATTCATTTCCAGAAAAGTCCTGCTTCATCTGTTAAAAATCGTTGAGAAGTATAACACACAATACCCCTCTTTAATAATTTTAACAAGTTCTTTTTTGAAAGTTTCGGCTCCTTGATTTGCACTTGTGGCTTCTAAATCTATTCAACCAGCCCTTACTAGTTTTAAATGGTTACACATTTTTCTTTTTTTTTTTTTAGGTGAGTTTTCATATAGGCTGATTTCTTTCTCTCTCTTTTTTTTTTTTTTTTATAATATTTAACTTAACTGAATTCTGCATTGGATATTATCTTCAATAAAATTAGTTAAAGTCTCTCTCTTTCAATCCTAATAGCCGGCCTAGCCCTAGTTGCTTGTAGTAGAAAAGCTGTCTTTCCGCCGCTAAAATTAATTCTTTATTTTTTATAATTGTTCTTACAGTTAAACCTGCCAGTCCTAAATTATGGCACACATCTGCTTGTAGTCGACCAGAATCGATTTGCTTCAAAACGTGTAATTTAATTTTCAAATTCAGGTCTTTTTCTTACATTTGTAGTCTTCGTACTGTGTCCTGACATTGTTGCTTTTTCATTTTTATCTGCCATTATTAACTCTTCAAAAATTTAACTGTTTTTGTTGCCTTAATTATGATTCAACGTTCGAGTAAACTGTCCGTTACGCTTCTTCTTCAAGAGGAGTGTTTCCATTTACAATGGGTTTCCTCAGCCTACAAGTTATTTCTTGTTAGGAATTTTTTCCCGCCATAAAGTGCAGTTCAAGATGTCTTGGTTGGTTAAGCCTCGGGCTCTCATGCACTCCCGTACTCCATCCATCCATGTCCTCCTAGGTCTTCCTCTTCTCCTTCTTCCAGGAGGTATTAGCATTAGCATTGTAGAGGCATTTGATGCAAGGAAGCAAGCTTATGCAGCATCAGCCAAAAAAAAAAAAATAAAAAGTAAATAAAAAAATAATAATAAATAAATAAAAAATAACCACTACCACTTCACCCCTCCGTTCGTTCGAAATACCTGTCCAGCTGAGCCTTTAAACTTATTTAGGCTATCAACTTCCACGACAAGGGATGGAAGTCTGTTCCACCAACCAACCACCCGTTGGCTAAAGGCAAATTTCCTCACGTCTATCCTACATCTGTCTTTTCTTAATTTAAATTTATGCACTCTCAGGTGATTACTCTGAGCAAGAGGAAGAATCCCATTAGCATTGAGCATGCTCAAACCATTCAAGGCTTTATACACCTCTATCAGATCACCTCGCCGGTGCCTAGTCTCCAGACACTGTAATTTGCAGTGTCTTTATCTATCCCAGGATAGCCTTTGGATGTCCTGGGATTATCCATTATCCCATTATCCATCCCAGGATAGCCTTTGGATATCTGTTTTCTTGCATCCGTTTTACATGTCCATACCATGTTAGACGCTTTTCTCTGATGGTGTCAATAATAGTCTTTTTCACTTCCATTTTTTCCCTTATGTCTTCATTCCGTTTTTTGTCTCTTCTAGAAGTTCCTGCTGAGCGTCTGTGGAGAGCAATTTGTTTTCCGCTCGCCTATTCAATGCCCAGGTTTCCGTTCTATACAATAGAAGACTGTACAATCGTTTGAAATATAAGATTCTTTGTTTTATGTAGGATATTTTTGCTCCACAGAACAGAGTTTAACATGCCGATAGCCTTTCTGCCGTCTGTAATTCTCTTATTGATCTCTGCTTGGGATGATCCATCACTTTGTAAGATTGGTGCCTCTGTAGCCATATGGGAAGGAGCAGCAGTGTGTAGCACAAGCTTCTTGATTAGACCAGGGTTCCAGCCCGTCACCACCAAATACGGAGGATGCGGAAAGGTCAGGGAATAACTAGTTGCTAATGCTCCTAAAAACCAAATAACAAACAACAGCTTTGTAAGATTGATCCCAGATATTTGAATTTATCGACTTGTTTGATTTTAAACCCTGCAATATTTAGAACGTGTCCTAGCCCTGAAGACAACATTTTGGTCTTGCTAAAATTGATTTTTATACCCCCATTGTTTATATTCCTCAAACAATTGATGACATGCATATTTTGCATCTTCTAAATCTTGTGCTATCACCACCTGATCATCTGCAAAAAGTAAATTGTGAATTTAGGTGTTCTTATTAATCGGCAATCCCATTTTATTACATTTTTTTGACCAGGATCTTAGGCAGGTGTCGATATAAATTTTGAAAAGTGGTGACATGCAACAAATTTGACATTGTTGGTGACATGCAACAACAACAGTATTAGACATTGTCTGTTACGCACAATGTCTAATACTGTACTGAGTGATGACTTGACTCCGGATGAATGCATATAATGCAAATATTACAAGCAATATACTTGATCATTTTTTAAAATGTTGATCTCGGAATACGTAACAAGTCACTGTACTGAAATTAAATTAGCATGCGAGAAAATTTCACTGAGCGTGGGAAAATTTCTCAAGTCAACGTGGGAAATGTTTTAGTGCTGTTTTGCTATCAAATGAAATGATTCATCAAATCGTTTCATCAAATGAAACGATTTCATTAAATATGCCAAAAATGCAATCTATAAAAGACCGTTATAGTGATTTGTGACAGCGTTATAGTCAGATACGGATAAGAACAGCATTATAGCAAATCAGCGTAAAGCAAACCACATTATAATGAGGGCCTGCTGTATATCAGGCTTAATGTCTAAGTTTGCAGGCGAAACAAAGGGGTTGTTAATGACACAAATGACAGTATGGTACTGCAAGAGGATCTTGAAAAGTTGAGCAGATGGGCTGAGAGGTGGCAACTGAAATTTAACATTGACAAATGTAATACTGCATATAGGTAGCAGCAGTAACCCCAGAGTAACATATCAACTGTGTGGTACTGCACTCAATGTGGTAGAGAATGAAGAGGACCTGGGAGTAATTGTGCAGTCAGATATGAAGTTTTCTGAGCAGTGCCGACAGTCTGCAACAGTAGTTCATGGTGACTTGTCAATGATATACAGGAATTTTTCTAGCAAGGATAAGGAGATGATTACCCCCTTGTATAAGGCAATGGTGGTCAGGCCACACCTTGGGTACTGTATACAGTCTGGAGGCCTAATTTTAGGAAAGATGTAGAGCTGCTAGAATGAGTCCAGAGAAGAGCAATGAGATTGATGAATGGAACAAAGGGTTGCTCTTACGAAGAAAGGCTTAAGTTTTGCAAATTACAGTGTGTTGTGCAGTGTGTGTGGTGACCAGGCACCTGTGAGGTGATTTGATTGAGGTGTATAAGGCCTTGAATGGTTTGAGCATGCTCAGTGCTGATGGGATTCTGCCTCTTGTCCAGATTAATCGCCTGAGGGGACATAAATTCATATTGAGAAAGACAGTTGTAGAATAGATGTGCAGAAGTTTGCCTTTAGCCAGCACGTGGTTGATTGCTTTAGCAGACTTCCATCTGTCGTCATAGAGTTGACAGCTTAAATAAATACAAGGCAGAACTAGACAAAGTAGGTGGTAGATGACTTTCATCAACCAGTGAAATACTACCACTTTGCTTATTGGAGGCTTGAAGTGGTGAAACCCATGTTTAGTCTCTAGAGCAAAGTTTCCGGCATCCCCCCCCCCCCATACTTCTCCTTCAACCCATGCACGGTACTAAGTACTATAGGTTTTGATACCTTTCATGCTTGGAGTTTTCATAAAAAAAAAACATTTTAAGTGAATGGATGGGTGAAAAAAAAAAAGTTGTGTTTTTTTTTTTTTTTTTTTTTTTTTGGATGCTGTATATGTTTGCTTTCTTACATCATATGCCTCTACTAATGCTAATTCTCTACTAATAGACATGTGGAAATTTGTTTTCATTCAATCAGTAGTTGATTGTTGGAACAAACTTCCATCTGCTGTTGTAGAAATGGGTAGTTTGAATAAATTAAGTAAGACTTGGAGAAATTACTACAGTGGGTTGACGTGCGTGTGTTGGCTGATACGTACTGTATAAGCTTGCTTTCTTGTATCATTTGCTATTGCTAATACCAGTACCAATATACATTGTATCCTTGTAGAGTGATATAATTATTTATTTATTTCTTTTAAACAGTAAGTTGTTATTATTGTAAAAGAATTTGAAAATACTAAAACTTATTTATATTTGTGAAAGTCTTAATTTTTATTTATTTATTTCTGTGAAGATTTGATCTTTGCATATGACTCGGCATAATCTGTTGATCATATTTCACACTTAATTTAGCTTATTTTTAATAGGAAAAAAATCGTTCATTCTCATTTATTATTAGTGAATAATAAACTGTTTTGATATTGTCTTTTATTTTGTTTTATTTTGGTTGCATATCAATATTAGCTGCATAGTAATATTAATTATTGCATGAATTGCTGCATGCAGTTTGTGCAATAATTAATATTGTTATATGTATATGAGCTATGAAATGTGATGAAAAAAGATGTTGCCACATCAGCCGTGTTACAGTTTAATGCGTTTAATATTACTGTGCCAGAACTTAGTTTAGGTTTATAAATGAAATTTGAAATGTATTGAAATATTTGTACTTTTTAACTAGTTGGTAAAATGATAGTTTGATTTATCCAGATTGTCAGTTTACTTTACTCTACACTGCATCTCAAGAAAGCAAATAGCAAAATTTAATAATTGTTTTGCTGTGATGTTTTTCATGAAACGGCAGTTGCTTTGATTTATTCTAATGTTACAATATGTGTATACAGTATTTTTCATACTTTTTCATTATTATCTTTTCATTTTTCATTTGCTTTAACTAGTGGTGAAAAATTTGTTCAATAATGGGTTAATTGTTATCTTTTACAGATAACCCAAAATTCATTAAATCTGGAGATGCAGCTATTATTGAACTTGTTCCTACTAAACCGATGTGTGTAGAGACCTTTACAGAGTTTCCTCCACTGGGTCGTTTTGCAGTGAGGGATATGCGTCAGACTGTTGCTGTTGGTGTTATTAAGGCTGTCAAAACCAAAGAAGTCTCTGGTGGCAAAGTTACCAAGGCTGCTGAAAAGGCCCAGAAGAAGAAATAACTATCTGCTTCTAGTCCAAGGAAGGACTGCTTTTTACATCTACTACTACTGGATGTCAGATGTGGAACAGATTCAGTTGCCAATGTTAAATTTAAAAATGATTCTGCATTTACATCAGAATTTCCTGTGTATAAATATTTAATTTCTGGACATAACTCCCAGATAACACTTTCTCTAGTCTTGCTGTTTTTTCTTAACCTTTGGTTGCTTTGTCATAAATGTCACCGTAAAGAGTTTAGGAGGAAAAGTACATCCTCATTTGTACTCCACATGTGAGCAAGTATTTAAATAAATTGTTTGCTGTTGCTTGACTGTTTGTTTGATTGCTTAAAGGAGGACTGTGATGAAAAATGCATCACGGCATTTGACACAAAATTCTTCACATTAACTTAATAGTTATTGGGTTATCTTAAACTGATTGAACTCTTCTGGATCAGTCAAAGATAATATACACACACAATTTTCCATGCTGCATCAAAGTTAGAAGAATATTTGGACAGAGGCACTTAGAAAAAGGGCACATAACACATGCACTGACATACACAAAAGATCCAAGGGAAACACAAAGAATTAACTGTCATGTTTTGAACAATATTTGTATAGACAAAAACTAGAATTATCTCTGGATTTGATCTGGCATAAAGAAAAGTTCACATGCCAAGTTTTGTCTGCCACAGTTCTGTATGGCATTTGGATACAAGTGATAATAAGGATAAAAGATTTGTGCTGCTCCATGTAATGTTACAGGAGGGGGAATCAAAAAAGATTTGTATTCACTCAGAAGTAGTTGTGATAGACAATTGAAACAAACACTGTGTGTATTGTTTCAATGAAACAAACACTGTGTGGATGTCAGATGAACTAATGAGGCATATGGCAGAGAAGAAAAATGCATGGGATACATACAAATTAACACATGACACAGAAGCCTATGATAGATACAAGTTGATATGCAACCAAGTTACAAAGGAGGTTAGGCAGGCGAAGGCAGATTACGAGAAATCCTTGGAAAGGGATGCAAAGAAAAACAGCAAAGAGTTCTTTACTTATGTAAACTCTAGAAGGAAGTGGATGAATCAGATTGATCCACTTGATATTGATGGGTCAACTGTTGATGATCCTGCTCAGGTAGCTAACAAACTAAATGAATATTTTGCATCGACATTCACACATGAGGAGTTATTCAGTGAGGGGAATGCCAGAGGTGTATTCAACTCTAGCAGTAAGCTACAGAATCTTGAAATAACTGGGAGTAAAGTGGAGGAGAAACTGTTGAAGATAAACACAAGAAAGGCACCCGGGGTGGATGGGATCTATCCAGTTATATTAAAGGAGGCAGCAAAGGAAGTAAGCAAACCCTTAGCCATAATTATGAGAGCTTCCTTGGACTCAGGGGTGGTACCCATAGACTGGAAATGTGCAAATGTGACCCCAATTCACAAAGGAGGATCAAAGGCTGACACAAGTAATTATAGACCTGTGAGCTTAACTTCTGTTCCAGGAAAATTAATGGAGGCACTGGTTAAAGAAGCACTGCAGGATCATTTAGACAAGACTTCAGTTATAGCTCAGACATAGCATGGTTTTGTTAAGGGGAAGTCTTGCCTGACCAACTTGATTGGATACTATGATGCAGTCACAAAAGAACTGGATGCAGGGAATAACTTTGATATTATATACTTGGATCTTAGAAAGGCTTTTGATACTGTTGCACATGGAAGACTGCTACACAAATTGGAGCAGTGTGACATTGGAGGCAAATTGCTGCTATGGATAAAGGGGTGGTTGAGGGGGAGAAGACAGAGAGTGGTAATCAATGGACACTGCTCATCGTGGACTGATGTTATTAGTGGAGTCCCTCAGGGCTCAGTGTTGGGTCCATTATTGTTTTCTGTATTTATAAATGATATTGATGATGGTATATCGGGCTTAATGTCTAAGTTTGCAGACGATACAAATGTTGGCAGGGTTGTCAAGGACACTACTGACACTATGCTGCTGCAACAGGATCTGGAAAGGTTGAGCAGATGGGCTGAGAGGTGGCAAATGAAGTTTAACATTGACAAATGTAAAGTACTCACATGGGAAACAGCAACCCCAGAGCAACGTATCAACTCTGTGGTACTACACTGAGAGTGGTAGAGAATGAAAGGGACTTGGGGGTGGTTGTGCAGGCAGATATGAAGTTCTCTGAGCAGTGCAGACGGGCTGCAAGAGTAGCTCATGGAGTATTGTCAATGATATACAGGAATTTTTCCAGCAGGGATAAGGAGGTGATTATTCCATTGTATAAGGCGATGGTCAGGCCACACCTTGAGTACTGTATACAGGTCTGGAGGCCTCATTTCAAGAAGGATGTAGAGCTGCTGGAACGAGTACAGAGAAGGGCAACAAGATTAGTGAATGGAACAAAGGGGTGCTCTTATGAAGAAAGGCTTAAGTTTTGCAAATTACAGTGTCTGGAGATTAGGCACCAGCGAGGTGATCTGATAGAGGTGTATAAAGCCTTGAATGGTTTAAGCATGCTCAATGCTGATGGGATTCTTCCTCTAGCTCAGAAAAATCACCTGAGGGGGCATAAATTCAAATTGAGGAAAGACAGATGTAGGATAGACGTGCGAAAATTTGCCTTTAGCCAGCGGGTGGTTGGTTGGTGGAACAGACTTCCATCCCTTGTGGTGGAGGTTGATAGCCTAAATAAGTTTAAGGCTCAGCTGGACAGGTATTTTGAACGAACAGAGGGGTGAAGTGGAAGTGGTTTTTTTTTTTTTTTTTTTTTTTGGCTGATGCTGCATAAGCTTGCTTTCTTGCATCAAATGCCTCTACTAATGCTAATGCTAATGCTATTACACATTTTCAAAATAGTCACCAGACAAAATTACACATTTTTGCCACCTCTCAATAGACTTCTGCAGGCCAGTTTTGAGTTCCCTGACTGTCCAACATTACTTGGTAGCAGAAACCGGCTCATCATTGCAATTTTTCTGTGCTTATAAAAACTAGAAAAACGCACCACACATGCACCACTAACATACACAAAAAAATGCAAGCGAAACAAAGAATTAACTCATTAGACTAGATAGAAGGAAGTTTTCTTTTAGCTGGCAAGTTGGGCACAGGTAGTTGAAGCTGGCAATTTGAATAAATTCAATGGCCACTGGATAGTGACCTATGTGAGGAAGGAAGCAAATCATTTGTATTTTCTCATCTACTCATTGCAAGATGAGTTGGAAAGTGGCAGCTGAGTTCTAATTCAGCAAAACTCAGGTCTTTTGAGGAAGAGCAACCCCAAAATAAATTAGGCATGTAGTCATGGTATTAGGAAGGTAGTTATAATTCAGTGATCATCGAGTATAAATAAAGTAGTCTGCTTTTCTTCCAGAGAGCTTGGTGGAATTGAATTAAAAACAGTAGAGGAAGAGGAATCTGGGAGTTACGATTCAAGCAGATATGTTTTCTGAGCAATTTAAACAGGTAGCCAGGAAAGCCCATGGTATCCTATAGATGATTTACCAAATGCTATCTTGTGGAAATAGGGAGATTATTATTATTATCAGCCATATGGTGCAAGGAAGCCTAAGATATGTGCTGCACCAACCAAATACTCTGAGAGGGAATGTGCAGAAATGGAAAGGAGTCACCAAGAAAGAAGAATTTTTTTTTTTCTTTTATGTAAACCTCCAAACACGAGAGGTGTTAGAACCTATAGTACTTAGTACCGTGCTTGGGTTGGAGGTTGAGAAGACGAAAGAAGATATTTGTTGACATTGGACTTAAACTTCTGTAGACTGTACAGAAGTACAGTCTACAGAATTTTCAGGAAATACATATGAAGGAAGGTTCCAGAAAAGGAAATACAGATGAAGGAAGGTTCCAGAAAACGGCAGTTGAATGAATAAACAAGGAAGATGAAAAGTTGGTTCTGTGAGTTTAAAGTTGGACAGTAAATGGATGTTGGCTGGTGGCGGCACGTGTTCGGACTGTTTTGAAAGAGAGAGCAGGAATTATACAAGCTAATTCAGAAGAACAGTGCCCATGGAAGTATCTGTAGAAGAGGCATGCAGCAGAAACAGTACATCTATGAGACAGCGAGTGGAGAGACTCTGTTAGAGATGAATCATTAATTAACCTAACTGCCCTCTTCTGAATGGAATCAAGAAGCCTGAGAGAGAAGTTTTGGCGGCACCATCCCAAATGTGGGAACAATATTCCATGGCAGGGCGGATTTGCGATTTATACAGAGTGAGCAGCTGTTTGGAAGAAAAGTAACGCCGAGAGCGAAAGAGAAAACCAAGTTTTTTAGATGCAGAGGAAGCAATATTTGTAATGTGCTTGTGCCAATAGAAATTAGAAGTCAGGGTAATCCCCAAAAGAGATATATCAACTTGCCTAGAAATCGGAGTGTCACTAAAGAAAAGCATAGGAGCAGAAGAATCCTTTTTGGACATATTTTCAGAGACTGCTGGGAGCCATTGCGGTACAAGTAAACACATGGGTTGTGTTAGGGTAGCTAAGAATAGAAACAGGTGCAGGTATACTTGCGTGTACACCAATGCTAGGAGTTTAGTAAATAAATTTGATGAATTTGAGGTATTGCCCAAAACATCAAAGGCAGATATTGTTGGGATATCAGAGACGTGGTGTCACACAGATATAGGGGATGCAGAACTGCAATTTGGGGAGTACAACGTCTACAGAAAGGATAGGAAGGGGGGAGGGGTTATGCTATTAGTTAAGAAACATAAAAACCAAGGAAGTGAAGCCAGTCGACATCGCTGGACAGTGCAGTGTTGAGTCAGTTTGGTGTGACATAAGCATTGGGAGATCAAAATTGAGAGTAGGAGTGTGCTATAGGCCTAATGACTCTGATGAGTATAATAAGGAACTGTACAGGGAAATAGAGTGGGCCAGTAAATCAGAGAGTCTTATAATGGGAGATTTTAATTTCCCAGATATTGACTGGAATTTGGGGGCTGGTTACTCACGCACTAGCAGAGCTTTTGTGGATTTATTGGATGATTGTTTTCTACATCAGCATGTTCGGGAGGCAACTAGAGGGAGTAATACTCTTGATTTGATTATCAGCAGTGATTCTTCATGCATTAAGAATCTGCAGATAAATGAACCACTAGGTGGCAGTGATCACAGTGTGCTGAAGTGGGATTTACTCAAAGAGGTAACTACCATTAGGGGTAAAGGGAAGGGTTATTGCTTCTGTAAAGGCGACTACGATGGACTGAGACAGTATTTAAATTCTATACAGTGGGACCAGCTGATGATGTTACCACAGCAAATTCAAAATGGGAAGCATTCAAAGAACTTATCTTGGAAGCTACTAGGCTTTACATACCAACTAAGAAATATTGTTCAAGGTTTAGGCCAAAATGGATGTCAGATGAACTAATGAGGCATATGGCAGAGAAGAAAAATGCATGGGATACTTACAAATTAACACATGACACAGAAGCCTATGATAGATACAAGTTGATATGCAACCAAGTTACAAAGGAGGTTAGGCAGGCGAAGGCAGATTACGAGAAATCCTTGGCAAGGGATGCAAAGAAAAACAGCAAAGAGTTCTTTACTTATGTAAACTCTAGAAGGAAGGGGATGAATCAGATTGGTCCACTTGATATTGATGGGTCAACTGTTGATGATCCTGCTCAGGTAGCTAGCAAACTAAATGAATATTTTGCATCGACATTCACACATGAGGAGTTATTCAGCAAAGGGAATGCCACAGGTGTATTCAACTCTAGCAGTAAGCTACAGAATCTTGAAATAACTGGGAGTAAAGTGGAGGAGAAACTGTTGAAGATAAACACAAGAAAGGCACCCGGGGTGGATGGGATCTATCCAGTTATATTAAAGGAGGCAGCATAGGAAGTAAGCAAACCCTTAGCCATAATTATGAGAGCTTCCTTGGACTCAGGGGAGGTACCCATAGACTGGAAATGTGCAAATGTGACCCCAATTCACAAAGGAGGATCAAAGGCTAACACAAGTAATTATAGACCTGTGAGCTTAACTTCTGTTCCAGGAAAATTAATGGAGGCACTGGTTAAAGAAGCACTGCAGGATCATTTAGACAAGACTTCAGTTATAGCTCAGACACAGCATGGTTTTGTTAAGGGGAAGTCTTGCCTGACCAACTTGATTGGATACTATGATGCAGTCACAAAAGAACTGGATGCAGGGAATAACTTTGATATTATATACTTGGATCTTAGAAAGGCTTTTGATACTGTTGCACATGGAAAACTGCTGCACAAATTGGAGCAGTGTGGCATTGGAGGCAAATTGCTGCTATGGATAAAGGGGTGGTTGAGGGGGAGAAGACAGAGAGTGGTAATCAATGGACACTGCTCATCGTGGACTAATGTTATTAGTGGAGTCCCTCAGGGCTCAGTGTTGGGTCCATTGTTGTTTTCTGTATTTATAAATGATTGATAATGGTATATCAAGCTTAATGTCCAAGTTTGCAGATGATACAAAGGTTGGCAGGGTTGTCAAGGACACTACTGACACTATGCTGCTGCAACAGGATCTGGAAAGGTTGAGCAGATGGGCTGAGAGGTGGCAAATGAAGTTTAACATTGACAAATGTAAAGTACTACACATGGGAAACAGCAACCCCAGAGCAACGTATCAACTCTGTGGTACTACACTGACAGTGGTAGAGAATGAAAGGGACTTGGGGGTGATTGTGCAGGCAGATATGAAGTTATAGAGGTGTATAAAGCCTTGAATGGTTAAGCATGCTCAATGCTGATGGGATTCTTCCTCTAGCTCAGAAAAATCACCTGAGAGGGCATAAATTCAAATTGAGGAAAGACAGATGTAGGATAGACGTGCGGAAATTTGCCTTTAGCCAGCGGGTGGTTGGTTGGTGGAACAGACTGCCATCCCTTGTGGTGGAGGTTGATAGCCTAAATAAGTTTAAGGCTCAGCTGGACAGGTATTTTGAACGAACAGAGGGGTGAAGTGGAAGTGGGTTTTTTTTTTTTTTTTTTTTTTTTGGCTGATGCTGCATAAGCTTGCTTTCTTGCATCAAATACCTCTACTAATCTTATCAGAAGCAGCCTGAGTGCGACGATAGCTTTCCCAGATTCAGACATTTCACATGCTAGTATAGAGTCTGTATGGTGTGAGATAGTTGGAAACAAAGGTACAATGCGAGTAGGCGTAATCTACAGACCAGGTGATTGTGAAGACTATGACAAAAGCCTCTACATGCAAATGGAATGGGCAAGTAAGCGTCAATGCCTTATTATGGGTGATTTCAATTTGCCTCTAATTGATTGGAGTAAATGGGAAGGAAACTCGACATGGGGAACAAAATTTTTAAATCAACTAGATGACTGTTATTTGTATCAACATGTCAGGGAAAGTACTAGAGAAAAGAATATCCTAGACCTCATCATCACACATGAATCAGATGACATAACAGGGCTGACAGTAGAGGAACCAGTAGCAGGAAGTGATCACGGAGTTCTACTGTGGATGATGACGAGAGAGGTAGCAGAAGTAAAAGGCAAAGGAATGGGTTTTAATTTCAGAAAAGGAAATTACGATGCCTTAAGGTACTACATGGCCTCTATTAACTGGGTAGATATCGCGCAGAGAATGAATACATTTGAACTGTGGTACGCTTTTAAAACATTAATCACCGATGCCTTGAATGCGTATATACCATTAAAAAAATACTCCACGAGAAGGGTTCCAAGTTGGATGAATAGTGAAGTTGCCACATTACTTGAGCAGAAAAAGGTGGCATGGAAACGTTACAGAGCAATAAAAAGTACTGAAGCCTATAACAGCTACAAGGTGATGTGTAATAGAGCCACAGAAAAGGTTCGACAGGCAAAGGCAGTTTATGAGAAATCACTAGCAAACAGAGCAAAGAGGGGGGGATAAAGAATTCTTCACATATATAAATGCCAAGAAGAGCAGGACAAACCAGATCGGACCTTTACGTAAGGGAAAGGGGATAGTAATAAATACACCAGCTGCCGTTGCAGATGAACTCAACAGTTATTTTGCATCGATATTTACAAATGAAAAGCCTTTTGTGGCAATGGGAAATTGTGGGAGCGAAGTTAAAAAATATGTAATTAATGATATTGAAATTTCGCAAGATTATTTAATGAAAAAACTTTCAAGCCTACAGACTAGTAAGGCTCCTGGAGTTGATGGAATATACCCTATAATCTTGAGAGAGGCGGCAAGCGAGTGCATTGAACCACTGAGGCTGGTTATGCGAGCATCACTAGACTCTGGGGAGATTCCCTTGGATTGGAAAAGTGCAAATGTATCTCCCATACATAAGGGTGGCTCTAAAAGTGAAGTGGGAAATTATCGACCTGTCAGTCTGACTTCAGTAGTAGGGAAAATCATGGAGGCATTGATCAAGGGTGGAATTCAGGATCATTTGGATCGAATTGAAATTGTCAAGGATACTCAGCATGGTTTTGTAAAGGGAAAATCATGTTTAACAAATCTGGTTCGCTATTTCGAAAGGGTCACTCACGAGCTGGATTTAGGGAATAATTTCGACATTGTTTATTTAGATTTCAGCAAAGCTTTTGACTCAGTCCCACATGAGCGGTTGCTTTATAAGCTGGAACAGGTTGGAATCACTGGAAAAATCCTTAGATGGATAGAAGGATGGCTTCAGGGCAGGAGGCAGAGGGTTGTGATAAATGGCTATTCCTCAGATTGGGTTGATGTAAGAAGTGGGGTTCCCCAAGGATCAGTATTAGGACCACTGTTGTTTTTAATTTTCATAAACGACATTGATGAAGGGATAGAGGGCGTGATGTCTAAATTTGCAGATGATGTTAAAATTGGTAGAGTAGTTAATGATCACTGTCAAGCTGAGCTTCTTCAGAGAGACCTAGATAGACTTCAAGAATGGTCAGAAAAATGGCAGCTGTGCTTTAATCCAACAAAGTGTAAGGTATTACACCTGGGAAACAGTAATCCCAAAATAACTTATTCACTTGGTGGAGTTCAACTAAACCCAATACTGGAGGAAAGGGACTTGGGTGTTACGATACGGTCAGACATGAAATTCTCTGAGCATTGTAAACAGGTTGCAAGGAAGGCCCATGGTGTCCTATCGATGATCTATCGAACTTTTGCAAGTAGAGATAGGGACGTGATAATCCCATTATATAAGGCCTATGTTAGACCACACTTGGAATACTGTGTTCAAGTATGGAGACCGCACCTAAAGAAAGACATCGAGCTTCTTGAAAGGGTGCAAAGAAGGGTAACTCGCCTGGTGAGATCGGCAAAAGGGCGTCCTTATGAAGAAAGACTTCGAATATGTGGGTTGCAGAGTTTGGAAACTAGACACCTTAGGGGAGATTTGATTGAGGTGTTTAAGGCTCTGAGAGGCATCAGTAAAATGAATGAGGACAAAATTTTCAAGATTATAAATGATGCTACAACTAGGGGACATAAATTCAAGTTACGCGGGGAAATGTTTAGATTGGACTGCAGGAAGTTTTATTTTAGCCAGCGAGTTATAAATTACTGGAATAAGTTGCCTTCATGGGTGGTAGAGGCCGACAGTTTGGGGAAATTCAAAGGTCATCTGGATAGTACTTTCGGGTAAGGGAAGCGCATAGGATGATAGGATTAATTTCCTTTTTATTTAATTTTTAATTTCATTTTATTATTTTTATTTATTTATTAATTATTATTATTTATTTATTTATTTAATTTTTGTTTTTATCATTGTTTTGTTCGGATTTTTTTTTTTTTTTTTTTTTTTTTTGGCTGGTGCAGCATAAGCCATAGGCTTTCTTGCACCATACGGCCGTTACTAATACTAATACTAATACTAATACTAATGCTAAAATGCTAAAATAAGAAAAGACTGAGTTTTAGAAGGGTTGAAATCAACTAAGTTGTCTTTGCCCCACTGGAGAATTACCTGAAGATCGGCATTTAAGGAATTGGTAGCAGATTTTCGAGAAGTTGAAGCTGATTGAGCAGGACAAGGTTTCTCAAAATGGAAAGTGGAATGCATTGTGCTATCGGCAAAACTATGGATAGGATTTCCAGTCAATAGAAGAAGGTCATTAATATACAAGAGGAAAAGAGTGCGGGAAAGAACTGAACCTTGGGGGACTCTGGCATTAGTGGAGAAGTTGAAGACAGAGAGCCATCTGCCATCACCCTCATTGAGCGTTCAGAGAGAAAACTGGATAACCAATTACTAAAAACAGTTGGCAAACCATAAGATCGAAGCTTGTTGAGACCTTTATGCTAAACGCGATCGAAAGCCTTTGAGATGTCAAGAGCAACTACTTGTGTTTCATTGAACCTTTCCATTGAATTAGTCCATAAATGGGTAACATAAGCCAGAATATCACCAGTGCATCGACACTGACGGAATCCATACTGGTGATCGTTGATCAGTCGGAAGGTTTCTAGGTAGTTTAAATGGCGGTTAATTGATTTCTCCATTACTTTAGAAAGAGTAGAAGTAATTGCAATGGGACGATAATTGGATGGGAGGGATTTGTCACCCTTTTTAGGAACTGGCTGGATATGAGCAAATTTCCAAGCAGAAGGAAAAACACCTTTGGAATAAGAAAGTGAAAAAAGGCGGCAAAGAATAGGAGTAAGTTCAGGAGCACAGGTTTTGAGAACAAGTGGAGAAATACTATTGGGACCTGGAGCTTTCTTAGCATCAAGATTCGTCAAAATCCTTTTGACGGAAGACCACAGGAGGCATTGAATGGAGCGTGTTGGGAATGGTGGGAGGTGTTTTACCAAGATCATTAATACATGAGCTGGAAGAAAAATGGGATGCTAGCAGGTCAGCTTTATCCTTGGCTGAAGTGACAACAGAACCATTTGGTTTGGACAGAGGTGGGAGCAGAGATGGGCAAAAGTTGCGGTCAATAGCTTTGGCAAGAGACCAGAATGCTCGGCTACTATTAGGGCAAGAAGGAAGTTTTCTACTCTTAGCCTGTTCAAACACTAGTTTGGACTGGTTAATAACTGCTTTACAATTGTTGCGAGCTTTGGTGTAGGTAGAAAATGAAACCGAAGAATTGGAATCAGGCCAATTACGATATGCAACGTTCTTCTTTTGAACAGCCTTAGCACATTTATTGGAAAATCAAGGTTAAGATAAAAGACGAGATTTTTGATTTTAGAGTCGAGTGTGGAATAAAGGATTCCATTTCTACATGAATAATTTCACTGACACGATCTGAGCAAACGTTGACATCAGAAGTTTTGAAACAGTAATCTGACCAAGGAAAAGAAGAAAAATCTTGCAGATCATCCCATTTTACATTCTTGTAATGCCAAACACACGGTGTTGAGAATAGCCATGAGATAAAGGCTCCATTGAAGAAGAGACAACAAGTTGTGATCTGAGGTGCTTAAAGAACCACTTACTTCAGCTGTGTAGTTAGAAGGGTGGTTTGTTAAAAAAAATCAAGTGTTTTGTCTATATGGTTAGGATTGTCCAGTATTCTTGTAGGTAAAAGAGCAATCTGTGCAAATTTGTAAGCCTTAGCATCTCGACCAGCTGGGTCGGTGTGACTAGAAAATGGAATCCAGCTTGAGTTCTGAACATTAAAATCAAGGAAAATTACCTCACTGTTAGGAAAGTTGGACTGGAGAAAGTCAAGTTGCAAATAGAGGAAGTCAAAGAGCTCTAAGTGATTAGTGGAGTTGGTAGAACGATAGAGACAACAGATGAATTTGACAGAATGAATTAGATTTTAAGCCAGAGAAGATCGAAAAGAGGAGATTCCAATTTACCAAGTCTCTGACAGGGATTATTTGAATGGACATATGCACAAAAGTACCACCTTTGAGGCGAAAGGAATCGTACAGCAAATAATTTAGGCATCTGAGATGAGCAGTAGTTGAATCAACCGATAACTGAGATTCTGTCCGAAAAAGTACATGGGGTTTGGCAGACTGCAAGTGAAAATGGACATCGTTGAGATTAGAATTGAGACCACGTATATTTGTGAAATGATCAAGTAAATGTTTGGGAGGTTTTTCAACCTAGGCATTAACTCCACTAAGTTCCCGAAGACTTCCGTAGGAACCTGCTGCCATACTGTCTGCAATGTTTTCCATAGTGTAGAATAGATGACAGTTACATATACATGCATGTTACTTCCTGTTCCAGAGCATATCACAGGTGTTCAACTCTTGATTGAGGTCAGATGAATTTGGAGACCAATCAAGTTGGATGATATCTTCATTGTTCTTCAAACTATAGCGGACATTAGCATTAGCATTAGCATTAGTAGAGGCATTTGATGCAAGAAAGCAAGCTTATGCAGCATCAGCCAAAAAAAAAAAATAATAAATAAATAAATAAAAATAAAATAAAGTAAAATAAATAAATAAAAAATAACCACTTCCACTTCACCCCTCTGTTCGTTCGAAATACCTGTCCAGCTGAGCCTTAAACTTATTTAGGCTATCAACTTCCAGGACAAGGGATGGAAGTCTGTTCCACCTACCAACCACCCGCTGGCTAAAGGCAAATTTCCGCACATCTATCCTACATCTGTCTTTCCTCAATTTGAATTTATGCCCTCTCAGGTGATTTTTCTGAGCTAGAGGAAGAATCCCATCAGCATTGAGCATGCTTAAACCATTCAAGGCTTTATACACCTCTATCAGATCACCTCGCTGGTGCCTAGTCTCCAGACACTGTAATTCGCAAAACTTAATACTTTCTTCTTAAGAGCACCCCTTTGTTCCATTCACTAATCTTGTTGCACTTCTCTGTACTCGTTCCAGCAGCTCTACATCCTTCTTGAAATGAGGCCTCCAGACCTGTATACAGTACTCTAGGTGTGGCCTGACCATTGCCTTATACAAGGGAATAATCACCTCCTTATCTCTGCTAAAAATTCCTATATATCATTGACA
Source organism: Mastigoproctus giganteus (assembly GCF_048544385.1). Classification (NCBI taxonomy): domain Eukaryota; kingdom Metazoa; phylum Arthropoda; class Arachnida; order Uropygi; family Thelyphonidae; genus Mastigoproctus; species Mastigoproctus giganteus. The sequence continues at coordinate 1,506,575 of NC_143585.1, read as the reverse complement.
ATACACCATGAGCTACTCTTGCAGCCCGTCTGCACTGCTCAGAGAACTTCATATCTGCCTGCACAACCCCCCCCCCAGGTCCCTTTCATTCTCTACCACTGTCAGTGTAGTACCACAGAGTTGATACGTTGTTCTGGGGTTGCTGTTTCCCATATGTAGTACTTTTCATTTGTCAATGTTAAACTTCATTTGCCACCTCGAAGCCCATCTGCTCAACCTTTCCAAATCCTGTTGCAGCAGCACAGTGTCAGTAGTGTCCTTGACAACCCTGCCAACCTTCGTATCGTCTGCAAACTTGGACATTAAGCTTGATATACCATCATCAATATTATTTTTTTATTATTATCTGTTTATTTCCATAAGGAAACCACCGCGGGACGGCAAAGTGCCAGGAGGGTGCTAAGTACATATCAGGGTACGAGATACTCTTCCGGGCAGTGGGTTCCATATACTGAACACGTAGTCTCGTCCCGAAATATTATATACACGTTTTATGTTTAATATATACGGTATTTACACATTAATGATTCTGTACATACATTATACAACTCATATTTACAATTCACTAATAATTCCATCTATAACTTACATATTAACATAACTGTTACAGAAGGTATATTTTTACAGTCAACAGATTATTATTGTTCTTAAAGCAGAAAGCTTCACTTTTATTCACAATTCTTTAGTACTTTGCAGCCGATTCATATTTCAGTAAGTCTGTACGAATCCTGGAAGATCTCTTTCCGGTATGTTGCATCCTCACACAGTTTTTCGGCATCTATCTGTAGTGAGTTAAATATTCTCGCTGCATTTGATGGGAAGAATCTTTGCAGGCTACTAAGATTGTTCAGGACTGAACGCAGTGGATTATTTAGTTCTCCGCAACGTCTAGCAGTGGCACGCGGTTTGACTAGAATATTATCCAGGACTGGCACATCTACTCTGCCTGTGAGCATTTGTGCGAGAGTGTGTATGTTCCTGTTAATTGTCCGCTGCATCCAGGGTGTGATGTTAAGGTTTGAGTAGAGAATGGCCCTTGAGATAGTAAAAGGGTGGCCAGCAACTCTGTTAAGCCATCGCAAGAACCAGTACTCGATCCCAAGGACGGACTTATAATGTGAATCTGGAGCTGAAGACCAGATTTGCGAGGCATACATTGCAATTGGCAGGACACACATTAAAATGTATTTGGTCGCTAGCTGAGGATCCCTAATTCCTACCAGTTCCTGTCTAGTAGCCCATAAAGCGGCGAATATTTTTGTCTTCATATGGGCGAAGTGTTGAGCAAAGGTGAGTCTGTCATCCCATTTAAGACCCAGGTCCAGGTGAGAGTGCACTTTTTCCACACTAGCCCCGTTCGCAGAGATCGAGATGTCATTTTTATTCTGCTTGTAAGTTATGGTCATTTGGATTTAACAGTTGTGTATAGAGCTTTTTGTTATTTTATAAGAAAAGGAATACAAATTACATTTCTGGGGATTACTAATGAAGTTTCTTCTGCAGTCAGCAAACAGAAGAAAGAAATTTTGGTGAAATTAATTAAATTATGGCAGGACCGTTGGGATTCCAGTAGTACTGGTAGAGTAACTTATTTATTTATACCTAGTGTTGAATTTAATTTTAATAACAAATTGCATCGCTGGTTTTATCCAAGTATGGAATGCTCATATTTGATTACGGGGCATGGTTCCTTAAAAAGTAAGTTGCATCAGTTTAGTTTAGTGGAAGATCCTTACTGTGTTTGTGGAAGGTTGGAAACATGGGATCATATCTTATATGAATGCAATTTATATGATGAATTTAGATTAGACTTATTTAATTTGGTACCTAATTTTATTAGGGGTTCTGAATTAATTTGGTTGTCTAATGAAAGGAATTTTGTAGAATTTCAACGGTTTTGCAGGTTGACATTTAATAAAAGGAGGAGTATACATGTTGTTACTAATACTGACTAAAGACCTTTTTTTTTTTTTTTTTTCCCCCTCTTCTGGATGGATAGGCATTCTGTCTTGGAGGCGGGGAGAGGAAGAAAAAAAAAAAAAAAAAAAAAAAAAAATTTTTTTTTTTTTTTTTTTTTTTTTTGGCTGGCCTTGTGGAATGACCATGAGGCGGGATTGTTGCACTCACTAGTAAGATTTATTCTCCTAGTTGGTGCATTTTTTTTTTTTTTTTTTTTTTGCTGGCTTTTGGGTGTGGGCACCCCAGGAGCGGGACTGCTGGCACCCACCAGTCTTGCACCCTTACTGGTGGGTGCGAGATTTAGGTGCAATATGCACAGCCAGAGCTAATAGATCCTGGCATAGCTCCTCGTGCCAGGGATGGGCACCAGGTGGTAATTGCCCAATGGACTATCACCTGGTGACAGAGTAGCCTGTTTCACTTATAACACATTACACACACGTGTACACACACACTTACACTAACAGGCCATTATGAGAATATGTTATATGATAAATTGGTGGAGATGGATGTATGTCCGGGTGCCACCCTTCGACAGTTAAATACACACATACACACACACACACATACTTTTTCCACACTAGCCCCGTTCGCAGAGATCGAGATGTCATTTTTATTCTGCTTGTAAGTTAGGGTCATTTGGGCAGACTTCTGTGCATTAATACGGAGCCCGATGCAATCCAGGTAGCTCTCAAATTCTCGGATTGTGCTATTTGCCATCTGACAAATACCTTCTGCTGATTCATGGTCTTTGGAAGTGATGAAGAATTTTACATCGTCAGCATATGTTATAAAATTGTAGTACCGTGCAAGAAACGGCTCCAGGGCGGCCGCGAAGAGAGTAGCCGAAAGAACTCCCCCTTGAGGCACTCCTTGCGAGATGGTAAAGCAAGATTGTAGCTTTTGGTGCTTAACAATAAGTTTTCTATGTTCTAGCAGGCTGGTTAATATAGTTAACAAATTTCCTCTTACATTAAAATAATTCTTTAAAATCGCAATGAGCGCTGGAATTGAGACGTTGTCGTAGGCTGCGGAGATATCCAAAAAAATAATATCGATTTGCTTTTTCTCATTTAGTGCTTTCTGCACGCGAAAAAGGGTTTCCAGTAAGTTTGTTATTGTTGATCTACCCGAAATAACTGAGTGCAAATGTGGTGGTCTATGGCTGAAGCAGTGTTGATTGATGGTGGGAAGAAGCGCTTTTTCGAATACCTTCTGTAGGGTGCAACTAACAGAAATTGGTCTGTAATCCTTAGCCAATTTTGGGTGTTTAATTTTTGGTATTGGGGTTACAATGTAATTTTTCCAGGCTTGCGGGAAAGCTCCTGACCTAATGATTTCCTGATAGATGTGCAGTAATAGATCTATTATAAATGGGCTACTTATCTTAAGGATGAACATTGGAAATTTGTCTGGTCCAACAGTGGCCTTATTGGGCAGATCGTTGATTGCTTTCATTACGCTCTCTTTGGTGATTTGTATTTCACTCAATGGAGGTCTTGTTGGTTCCTCTCTTGCCGAATAGTTTCGCTTGTTTAAATCTTTCAGGAATTCCAAAATTTTGTTACTATTATCAGTGTTCTCAATTTGATTCGGTCCATGCAGGTTACTAAAAGTGTTATTAGCCCTTTCCTTGTAAATGCATTCGGACATATTCTCTGTGCTATTTCTATTGCTAGTAATTCTTTTTGCTCGTTTTAGTTTGTTATGAATAACACTGCAGTGTGCCTGTCGTTTTGCTTTGATGAAATGTGCTCTTTCCTTCTTATAACGCACGTGATCGGCGGGATGACCCGTTCTTTGCCATTTTCTATACTGTTTTTGCTTCCTGAGGAAACTTGCTTTCAGTTGTGGGTTAAACCATTCTTTTGTTCTCTCAGATATTTTGATTTCTTTTGCTGCTCCTTCCAATGCTGTTTGGTATAGCTTTTTAGTGATCATTTCTAAAGCTTCGTCTACTGGCTTTTCTTGCAGGTCATTCCAGTTGTAACTAGTCAGGTGACTGAGAATGACCTCTGCATTAATATACTTCACGGAGAAAAGATACTTACTTTGCTTTTCCCAGTTCGTGTGGTTACCCTGCATGTATTTGTGTATCTTCAGTGCTGCTTCTATTTCAATGGGATTGTGGTCTGACTTAAATTTTATGCAGTTTTGCGCTAGCCTTATGTCTAAGGAACTATGATACAACAGGTCAAGTTGCTGCATTCCCCTTGTCACTGGTGTCGGAAGCTGCGTTAAGTGCAATACACCCAATGTAGCATCCAGCTCTTTCTTGGCCTCCCTGTGTTTCGGAAGAGGCAAATTAAAATCTCCCGCTATTATTGTGTCGACTGATGGCTTTAGATTTGCAGCAAGCCAAGCATAGAGTTCGTTTCTTGTCTCCTTTGTGTGCTCAGGTGGGAGGTATATGATGCATATCTGTATTTTCACGTGCTCTTTTGAAAAGGCAACGCAAATCCCTTCAAAATTATTTGAATTGGTTTTTCGTTCTCTTATAGACTGGTATTTATTTTGATAGCAAATTATAACTCCCCCTCCTCGCCTATCTGTTCTTCCGGTTCCCACACATTTGCAGTTTGCTGCCGCAGTTAGCTGATCTAACTGTTTTCCATTTCCCAACCAGGTTTCGATTAGGCAAATGAAATCCAGGTCCCCGTACATCATCATCGTTTGTAGGGTGTGGAGCTTATTTGAGATGCTCCTCACGTTTTGTGCAAACAGGTGGATGTGATGTTCTGCATCCCGAGCTGGGGGTAGTTTTCTTGATTGCTATTGAGCCCGATTCCTTGCATCATTTTTAACCAGTGGTCTGGCCCATCTGTCTCTGTAGGGCTTGACTAAGGTACCTACTGGCCAGGCGCTTACGTCTTGTAGGCGAGTTGCCTTATCTGGTGGACAAGAGATTATAAAGGAGGAGTAAGCTGGGTGTCGTGTTTTCACTTGCTTTACTTCCACAGTTATCCCATGTTCGCCCTCACACATGGCTTTAATATTTTTGGGCTGTGTTGTGGGTCCCAGCCTTGATACAAAAATTTGCTCTCTGGTTGCAACGGAAGTAATGTTGTACATTTCAGAAAACCGTTTGTTTGTTTCAGGTGTGTTACAGGAAGACACATTAATACTTTCTCTGTGAACTGGATTATGTCGTCGGCTGTCCTCGGCAAGACTAGGCATGAAATTTTGGGATGGGCGGGTTTTTCTACCCTCAAAAGTGTTATGCTTTTTAGGTAGCATAGTGATGTGCGCATAAGTGAGTGGGTTTGCAGGAACATGATTTGAGGGGTAAGATGTAACTCTCGCGATCGTACTCTTGGAATACATGGATGCCCCAATCATTTCAGTTGATTCCTGTTGTCCTAATATTTCTGAGACTTCTTTATTTTGGTTTCGAATTTTCCTAGTGGAATGTGTGGAACCATTTCCTTGTGCTGCCCCTAAAGTTTCACTGGATTTGGTGCTATTGCTTGCGAGGTCCTGCTGCAAACAGACAGTTCCCGGCTGGTCTTGAAATTCACATATTATTTGGCTGTCTTGTAGTTTTGAAATTCGTTCTGATATGTTTTCCCCCTAATTCAATTCTTTTCTTGTCTTCTGTTTCTGATTTTGAATGCTTTCTGTCCTCCTGTACAATCCATGCATATCACTTCTACTTTTCTTTGGGTAGCTCTGCCTCGCATAGCAAGTTTCGTCGGTTACGGGGGCCGCTGAGCCACCTTGTGCAACGAGGACTGATTCAAAGCATCCTAGCTTTTCCTCCAGTCGTTTAAGGGTGTGCAATATTTTACTGTTTTGTTCTTTGAGAAGAAAATTCTCTTCCTGCAGTTCCTGTAGCATTTTATGTACAGGGATGAAATTGCTCGCGAAGTTTTCAGCGTATTCAACAGCCTGCATCGAAAAGGGGCTGATGCAGTCTGCAAGGATATCCTTTAATTCCGTACGCGAGACATATTCTTTACGGTTCTCCTCCTGCCTTTCATCCGGGCTATGATTGCTCCTCTGTCTAGCGAAAGCCCCTTCAGAGTGCTCGCAGTCTTCCGGGCAAATATCGCATCCCAAGGTTTCAAAAATTGATCCTTCAGGATGGCCCAAGATGCCATTTCCAAGGTCAGTCTGCGAGAGGATTTCTCTTGTTGCTTGTTCAAGGTCATTAATCTGTTCTGTGCATGAATCTTCACAAATGACTTCATTAGGTAATTGTTCATTATTTTTCCCTGTTTGTTGCCTACAAGCGTTACATTCAAACTTGCGTTTTCTAGTTTTGTTTAATCTCTTAATATCTACAGAAGTACAATCAGGCTTATTGCAATAGTTTTTGTGACAAGTAACGCATTTAATTATGAAGTCATCATTGGTCAGACATATGCAGCAAGTAAGCGGCACGGCTGATGCGCTGAAATCTGTCATTCTGAAATGCAAATGGGAGCGAATTTCAGTAATTTCGAGGCAGGTAGTCTTTAGTACAACAAGATAGGGCACTTCTATCCTTCGATGACTAGCCTATGAAATATGCAGGTGGAAATGGGAGAGGTTTTAATCCCTAATTTTTGTCACCGTTTGACCTTGTCCAGAGCTTAAGTGCCGTATTGCCTTAAGCAGAATATTGCTATGTTCCGCTGCACTGAATCGCTATAAACCAACCGTTCCTTTCAACTATTACGCGAAGTATGAATGCTTAAAATCAAGATTAGACATATTACCTGTTCAGGATTCCATTAGTAGACACTATATCCGGATTCCACTTCTCATAAGCTCTCTGTCAATATGCAGTTCATTTATGATCCTTTCAGGTTAACTTAGGTATTTGAGTATTTTTAGGAGCACATAATTCAGTAACTCATTGACCTTCGCCTCTTAGCGGCCAGAATATCATTTATAAATACAGAAAACAATAAAGGACCCAACACTGAACTCTGAGGGACTCCACTAATAACATTAGTCCACGATGAGCAGTGTCCATTGATTACCACTCTCTGTCTTCTCCCCCTCAACCACCCCTTTATCCATAGCAGCAATTTGCCTCCAATGCCACACTGCTCCAATTTGTGCAGCAGTCTTCCATGTGCAACAGTATCAAAAGCCTTTCTAAGATCCAAGTATATAATATCAAAGTTATTCCCTGCATCCAGTTCTTTTGTGACTACATCATAGTATCGAATCAAATTGGTCAGGCAAGACTTCCCCTTAACAAAACCATTCTGTGTCCGAGCTATAACTGAAGTATTGTCTAGATGATCCTGCAGTGCTTCTTTAACCAGTGCCTCCATTAATTTTTCGGGAACAGAAGTTAAACTCACAGGTCTATAATTACTTGTGTCAGCCTTTGATCCTCCTTTGTGAATTGGGGTGATATTTGCACATTTCCAGTCCATGGGTACCTCCCTTGAGTCCAAGGAAGCTCTCATAATTATGGCTAGGGTTTGCTTACTTCCTTTAATGCCTCCTTTAATATAACTGGATAGATCCCATCCACCCCAGGTGCCTTTCTTGTGTTTATCTTCAACAATTTCTCCTCCACTTTACTCTCAGTTATTACAAGATTCTCTAGCTTACTGCTAGAGTTGAATCCACCTCTGGCATTCCCCTCGCTTAATAACTCCTCATGTGTGAATGTCGATGCAAAATATTCATTTAGTTTGTTAGCTACCTGAGCAGGATCATCAACACTTGACCCATCAATATCAAGTGGACCAATCTGATTCATCCCCTTCCTTCTAGAGTTTATATAAGTAAAGAACTCTTTGCTGTTTTTCTTCGCATCCCTTGCTAAGGATGTCTCGTAATCTGCCTTCGCCTGCCTAACCTCCTTTGTAACTTGGTTACAGATCAACTTGTATCTATCATGGACTTCTGTGTCACGTGTTGATTTGTATGCATCCCATGCATTTTTCTTTTCTGCCATATGCCTTATTAGTTCATCTGACATCCATTTAGGCCTAAACTTTGAACAATATTTCTTATTTGGTATGTAAAGGCTAGTAGCTTCCAAGATAGGTTCTTTGAATGCTTCCCATTTTGAATTTGCTGTTGGTAACATCATCAGTTGATCCCACCGTATATAATTTAAATACTGTCTCAGTCCATCGTAGGCGCCTTTACGAAAGCAATACCCCTTCCCTTTACCCCTAATGGTAGTTACCTCTTTGAGTAACTCCCACTTCAGAACACTGTGATCACTGCCACCTAGTGGTTCATTTATCTGCAGATTCTTAATGCATGAAGAATCACTACTGATAATCAAATCTAGAGTTTTACTCCCTCTAGTTGCCTCCCGAACATGCTGATGTAGAAAACAATCATCCAATAAATCCACAAAAGCCCTGCTAGTGTGTGAGTAACCAGCCCCCAAATTCCAGTCAATATCTGGGAAATTAAAATCCCCCATTATAAGACTCTCTGATTTACTGGCCCACTCTGTTTCTCCGTACAGTTTCTTATTATACTCCTCAGAGTCATTACTCTCAATTTTGATCTCCCATTGCTTATGTCACACCAAACTGACTCGACACTGCACTGTCCAGCGATGTCGACTGGCTTCACTTCCTTGGATTTTATGTGTTTTTTAACTAATAGCATAACCCCTCCTCCCTTCCTATCCTGTCTATCCTTTCTATAGACATTGTACTCCCCAAATTCCAGTTCTGCATTCCTTATATCTGTGTGACACCACGTCTCTGAAATCCCAACAATATCTGCCTTTGATGTTTTGAGCAATACCTCAAATTCATCAAATTTATTTACTAAACTCCTAGCATTGGTGTACACGCAAGTATACATGCACCTGCTCTTCCTCTTAGCCACCCTAACACAACCCATGTGTTCACTTGTACCGCAATGGCTCTCAGCAGTCTCTGAACTATCCTGCATCTTATTTTCCAGGCTGCTTCTCATTCCAATAGAAGCAGTGCAAGAATCACTTTCTCCTCTGCCAGTGGCTACTGTTAATCTATTAGTCCTTGTATCCCCCCAATCTAGCAGTTTTCCGACCCACCTAACACTGCCTCGATAGCATCAGCAAACATTCTTGCACCCTTTCTATTTAAGTGTATCCTATCCCTGTAGAAGCAGTCTCTCCTGTTAACAAGTACAGACCAGGCTGAAAAAAATTCTACCCTTGAGCCCTGCACAATCTTTCCAGGGCCGAATTGATCGACAGGGCTCTCATCATATACTCCCTCCTATCGTGTCTGGGCAGAATTGCAGACACTTTCAACTTCAACCCGAATTCACGGCTTTTTTTCATCAGTGACCTGTACTTGTTAAGTAATTCTGCCGGTCTCCTACTCTTAATATCATTAGTGCCAACGTGTAGAACTATATCACCTTTTGTGCCCTTAAAAGATGATATCCGCTCTACAACGTCATCAACCTCTGCCCCTGGCAGACATACCCTGGTCCTGTTCCACCTATCCTTTTTACAAAGTGTGTTTCCCGTGCATTGTTTGGCTCATTATCACTTTCGAAGGTCCTGTTTCTATGCACTATGTCAACTGTGTCACAGTGATCTGCCGTTGACCCTGTGAAATGTGCTGCACCCTTTGTTCACCATTAACATCCATCTTGCATGATACTTAACAGTTCTGTCAACGGGAGGTAGTTTAACTCGTTCAACACAGTTCCTTGGTTACTTAATGTAATGAGCCTTTTAGCAACCGACAGGAAATGCAAGTTTTGAAATGGAAGGTCCTGACAAAAGAGCTCCCACCATAATGCATTTTTCCAACTTCTTAATCTTTACTTGGTCCCATAACTGCTAATTTATCACTTTGGGTTGCATGATCAGATGCAAATTAAAACTGCTCTAGCATACGGAACTATTAAATTTTATACACTGAGCTATGTGGCATAGTCCATTACAGATAGAGTCATCATAATTCAGTGATCACTGAAAGTATATTAACAGTAGGAGGTAACTCGATATTCATGATTTCACTGTTTATGATCCTGCTCTGGTTGCACAAAGTGAACAAGTATTCTGCATCTACATTCATCCATTAGGAATTCTTTAGGGAAGGGAATTCCAGAAGTTTATCTAACTTTTAAAAAGGGCTTACATTTTGTGATGACTGAAAGGAAAGTGGAAGAGAAATTCTTGATTCTAAACATAAACAGATGAATAGTATCTATCCAGGTATATTAAAAGGAAGTAAAGCAGGTAATCAAGCCCTCAGCCATGATTATGGGAGCATCTTTGGAATCAGGTAGGTCCCTACAGACTGGAGATGTGTGAAGGTCGATCAATTTGGCCCTGGAAAGATTGTGCAAGGCTCAAAGGGTACAATTTTTTCAGCCTGGTCTGTACTTGTTAACAGGAGAGACTGCTTCTATAGGGATGGGATACACTTAAATAGAAAGGATGCAAGAATATTTGCTGATGCTATCGAGGCAGTGTTAGGTGGGTGGGAAAACTGCTAGCTTGGGGGGGGTACACAAGGACTAATAGATTAACAGTAGCCACTGGCAGAGGTGAAAGTGATTCTTGCACTGCTTCTATTGGAATGAGCAGCAGCCTGGAAAACAAGATGCAAGATATTTCAGAGACTGCTGGGAGTCATTGCGGTACAAGTAAACACATGAGTTGTGTTAGGGTAGCTAAGAATAGGAGCAGGTGCATGTATACTTGCGTGTACACCAATGCTAGGAGTTTAGTAAATAAATTTGATGAATTTGAGGTATTGCTCAAAACATCAAAGGCAGATATTAGTGGGATATCAGAGATGTGGTGTCACACAGATATAAGGAATGCAGAACTGGAATTTGGGGAGTACAACGTCTACATGTGGACATGTGTTTTTGTAATGAGCGGCTCCTAGAACGTTAGTTCAACTCCGCCTCGTATCTCTGAAGATCAGTATCACTACAAATGGGCCAGATATGTGTGTGACGTCGGTTTGTGTGTATTATGTGTGTGTTCTGTTGTTCTGTTCTGGCGACTTGACTACCCAGAAGCATCAGTCACCTGGACAGATGATTCAGGGTACTCGTCCACACCACGGGAAGGTGGGCCAGTCTCACTAAACACGTACTGTCTCAATACGAGACTCTGATCCACCTGATGTTGCCAAAAGGTGGGCCAGATTCCTCTAGGGGCCCACTGCAGAGGAGAGAAAAAAAAAATATATATATATATCCGATAATTCAAAATAAAACAAAAATAAAAACATAAGCCAGTAGTATGGCAAAAAAGTAGAGCGAAAATTAACATAAAAATAACGTAAAATAAAATAAACCAAATAGGAAAGGGGAAGTATAGATAATAAGACAAACAGTAGCCGATTATACCCTATATAAGCAGCTTAATATTTATTTATTTTATTTTATTTTATGTTAAACGTTAAGCCATTATTTAAATATATATATATATATATATATAGATTTTCCCGTGGTGCAAAAGAAAGAAAAAAAAAATGTCATTGTAACACGCGAAACAAGAAAAAAAAAAAAAAAAAAAACCAACAACCATGTGACTGATTGTAGAACGCGAAGAGAAAAAAAAAAAAAATAAATAAATATATAAAAAAATATAAAATAAAAGAAAAATAAAAATCAAAAAGGGAGGGAAGGCAGAGAGAGAGAGAGAGAGAGAGAGAGAGAGAGAGAGAGAGATTGTGTTTTCCTTCCTGAACACAGGCCGCAGAAACAAGCTCCACAGCCCATGTAGCAGGATGGGGGGGGGGAAATACATGGTTGGTTTCAGTTCACTGCTGGGTCATCGATGTTTGCCACTGGGGGCCTGTTAATCCTTCGTCTGCGCTTAAAGACTTCAGCTGAGTAGGTTTGCAGTGCAGGGAGGTTGTTAGGGTTCTGTAGGAAGATCTCTAGATGCTCGCCAGAGATCTGTGCACAGCTGACAAGGTTGTGTCTCAGATCAGCATACGCAATGCACTCGAATAGTATGTGCCACCAGTTCTCCTTGGCTCCACAATGGCAGAGATCTGTTGGGTGGAGACCCAGATGGTGTAATTTTTCATTTATGGATCCGTGTCCGGTAATTAGGTATGATGTTTCTAGTGAAAGGGTGACCCAAGACTGTACAGATTTAGTAGTAGTGTAGGTTACATCAGGTAGGAATCTTTTTGTGACAATGCCCTTTGTTGAATTATGCCATCGAGTTTGCCAAATGTTGACGAGCTCGTTGTAGCAACGCGTCACCTCAGCCTTGGGGTCAGCATCCAGGTTAACCTCAATGTCGAGGATCCTTGTTGGGATATTTCTCGTAATTCGGAAGCACAACCCTCGGAAGATGACATGTATATCGAGCGGAAGTGCTCCCGCAATGACCTTAATGGCAGGAGTGGAGACCGTTCTACACACTCGGCAGATTGCCATTAACATTGACCTCTGGATGGTTCCAAGATTGTCTCGCATCTTTACAAGAGTTACCCGATGGAACCAGGCTCCGGCTGAATAGGTCACAATTGGTAAAAATACTGCGTTGTAATACAACCGTAGGGACCTTTTGGAGAGTCCCCAATCATTCTTAGAGATGCGTATGATGGTTCCTGAGAATCTTAACTTTGTTTCTTAGATTAACAAGATGTGGGAGAAAGCTGAGTTTGTGGTCAATAATCACTCCAAGTACCTTGGTTTCGGTGACGATTGGCAGTTGAGCGTTACATATCTTTACCTGCGGTGGGCACCTGAGATCCAGTCTATTCTTAAATAGCATCATTTTAGTTTTTGTTGGGTTGATATGCAACTTATTAAGTGCGACCCAAGTTGAGAGATCGTTGAGGACCTCGTTTGCATTTTCTTCAATGGCCTTCCGTGAATGCCCTGACACCACAACTGCAAGATCATCAGCAAAGGCCACAATTTTTGCATTCCTGAAGGTGCGGGAGAGCCAGTCTTGGAGGACTATATTCCAAATGAGGGGTCCCAGGACTGACCCTTGGGGACAACCTCGATTTACTGATCTGGTGACTTGCTGGAATTTTGACTTAAGAATAACTGCTCGGTCGGAAAAATAATTCTGGAAGAGGCTGTATAATTGCCGGGGGCAAGCGGCAGTTCGAAGGCGTGCCAAGGCACTATCCCACCAGATGGTGTCGAAGGCTCCCTCGAAGTCTATGAAGATGGCCAATTCGAATTTTTCTTCAGAACTTTCAATATGTAAAACCAAATCGAAAAGAGCTTCTTCACACGACCTTCCACGGGTGAAGCCATACTGGCATGGTGAGACCAATTCATGCATTTGTAGCATGGAGACAACCCTGAGAGCCATGAGTCGCTCAAGGACCTTACCAAGGTTAGCCAGCAGGGCAATAAGCTGGAAGCTGCTGGGGTCTGTTGGTGGTTTGTGAGGTTTCTTGATGAGGCGAATGAGGGCAAACTTCCATTCCTTTGGGAACCATCCTTCTTCCAAGCATTTACTGAAGAGAAGGAGTAGATGGTGCTTTCACACACTGCGGCCGCAGTGTGTGAAAGCGGATGATGAAGATGTATTCTATTAGGTCAAGGCCTGGACACTTTTTGGCATTAATGTTTTTAAGGACTGCTGAATGGGTCGGCTAGCTCTTTTGCTATATGATTGCTGTTGGCAGCTCTAATTGCTGAATGTTCTGGGTGATCCTCAGAGATGGCATCAGGTGGAAACAGTTTGTCTGGAATAAGGTTGGCAGAATCCTGCCAACACTTAGTTTCCTGAGCGTCTACTGAAACAGTGTTGAATATTTATGGGGAGAAGGTTTTCTCTCTCAAGATCTTATACGCCAGGCCCCATGGATTTGTACGGTTGGTTTCTTTTACGAAATTTGCCCAAGTTTCTCTCTTTCTGGCTGCAATTGCCTTGGTATACTTATTCTTTTTGGCGATATAATCCCGATGAAGGCGTTCGACATCAGTAGCTGGCCAATCACGGTGTCGCTGGTAGTTCCTGCGCACAGAGTGGACTGATTTACGAAGGATGGTAAGTTCCCAGGTCCATCATGGGCAGAATGCTGGGCGGAACACCTCCTTCCTTGAGGACCTGTATGAGGCTCTGAGTATGGAGTGCTGGATAAAGGTGGTCAAATCCTCTGCATTTAGCGAAGCCATCTGTGATGGGTCTGGATTTGGAAAGTCCAGTTCTATGGAGCTGTCATATGCTTCCCAATTGACGTTTCTCGAAGAGAATCTAATGAAGTCAGTTGGCCTTGCTCTGTTGTTGTTGTTTTTTGGTGGAACCAAGTCAAGATGGAACAGTATGGCTCTATGGTCGCTAACAGTCAGATCCGGAGTTACCTCCCAGCAACTAACGTCTACAGAAAGGATAGGAAGGAAGAGTTATGCTATTAGTTAAGAAACACATAAATTTCAATCCAAGTAAGTGAAGCCAGTCGACATCGCTGGACAGTGCAGTGTCGAGTCAGTTTGGTTTGACAAGCTTTGGACATCAAAATTGAGAGTAGGAGTGTGCTGTAGGCCTAATGACTCTGATGAGTATGATAAGAAACTGTACAGGGAAATAGAGTGGGCCAGTAAATCAGAGAGTCTTATAATGGGAGATTTTAATTTCCCAGATATTGACTGGAATTTGTGGATTGGTCACTCACACACTAGCAAGGCTTTTGTGGATTTATTGGATAATTGTTTTCTACATCAGCATGTTCAGGAGGGAACTAGAGGGAGGAATACTCTTGATTTTTTATCAGCAGTGATTCTTCATGCATTAAGAATCTGCAGATAAATGAACTACTAGGTAGCAGTGATCATAGTGTGCTGTAGTGGGATTTACTCAAGGAGGTAACTACCATCAGGGGTAAAGGGAAGGGTTTTTGCCTTCATAAAGGTGACTACGATGGTCTGAGACAGTATTTAAATTATATACGGTGGGACCAACTGATGATGTTACCAACAGCAAACTCAAAATGGGAAGCATTCAAAGAACTTATCTTGGAAGCTACTAGGCTTTACATACCAACTAAGAAATATTGTTCAAGGTTCAGGCCTAAATGGATGTCAGATGAACTAATGAGACATATGGCAGAGAAGAAAAATGCATGGGATACATACAAATTAACACATGACACAGAAGCCTATGATAGATACAAGTTGATCTGTAACCAAGTTACAAAGGAGGTTAGCAGGCGAAGGCAGATTACGAGAAATCTTTGGCAAAGGATGCAAAGAACAGCAAAGAGTTCTTTACTTATGTAAACTCTAGAAGGAAGGGGATGAATCAGATTGGTCCACTTGATGTCGATGGTTCAACTGTTCATGATCCTGCTCAGGTAGCTAACAAACTAAATGAATATTTTGCATCGACATTCACACATGAGGAGTTATTTAGCGAGGGGAAAGCGTATTCAACTCTGGCAGTAAGCTAGAGAATCTTGTAATAACTGAGAGTAAAGTGGAGGAGAAATTGTTGAAGATAAATACAAGAAAGGCACCTGCGTTGGATGGGATCTATCCAGTTATATTAAAGGAGGCAGCAAAGGAAGTAAGCAAACCGTTAGCCATAATTATGAGAGGTTCCTTGGACTCAGGGGAGGTACGCATAGACTGGAGAAGTGCAAATGTGAGTTTAGGGAAAAGTGGCCTTCCCGCATTTCGCTCCCAGCATTTCGCCTACGGCACATTTTGCTCCTGGAACATTTCGCCCTCCGCATTTCGCCTCGTACATTTCGCCCCAGCACATTTTGCCCCCAGTAGATAATGAGTAGGCTACAGAAATGTAAATACTGTACAGTCAACTCTCGATAACTCGAATTTTTATTGAAGTCCCAGCCCCTTTAGTGGAGATTCCATGTTAAACTCTCTCGATTACTCGAACTGAACTTCCGATAACTCTAACTTTTCCGAACAAATTTTCAAAATGACATTCGTGTACAAATTGTCACGCAGCTTTTAAAATAATTTCTCCCCTTTTGTATGTCTTCAGGGTTCTCTTTCCATTGTGAAAGGATTAACTGGAACTGTTAATCCTTTCACAATGGAAAGAATACATACTCGACTACGAGGGCGATAGTCATGTGGTTAGTGACTGACATGGGTGAGGGAACAGTGACTAATCTTATAGGAGTCTTTTCAGTAACAAGTGAATCTTGTTCTGATTTGTCTAAATTCAAACAATAAAAGTTCCTGCATCTTCTCCTCACATTTCGTGGCGCAGTCGACAGCGCGCTTTTGCTGTTTTCGCCGCCTCCACAGGGAAGTAAGATAGAGAGTGGACTCTTGCTCAATTCATAAACGTTCCACCTGCAAAGGGCGTGTTTGGACAGAGGGTTTGGAAGGTGCAATTGAGAAAGTCGTAACTAAACATAACCATGCATCTCAAGCTGCAAGGTCAGAAGCATTGCAATTGATTGGTCAAATACGGCAGCATGCAACGATCACGAACGAACGGCCACAGCAAATTGTTGCATCAGTTATTGCAGAGGCTCATACCAATGTCACGGCATTACTTTCTAAAAAGGATTCACTTAAACGAACCATTCGTCATGTTCGATGCAACAATGGTACCGAGCAATCTCCAGGAGCCTTACCGAGTAATCTCCAGGACCTAGTAATTCCACAAAATTATCAAGAAATTATTATCGATGGCGATGTACGACAGTTTTTAATTATATTATAAATCAACAGGGATTATCTTTATTTTAGATATAGGGAGCTTCTTTTCCAACTCTCCTAGTC